>NC_080093.1:18529375-18837395 GCF_950005125.1 Chionomys nivalis
CGGCCCACGCCTTTAATCCCAGCACTTGGGAGGCAGAGGCAGGCAGTCTCTGTGAGTTCAAGGCAAGACTGGTCTACAAGAGCTAGTTCCAGGACAGGCTCCAAAGCTACAGAGAAACCCTGTCTTGAAAAACAAAAAAAACAAAACAACAACAACAACAAAAACAGACCTGGAAAATAAATACTATCCAACAAATCCTCAAATATTTTTTTACCCTTTCTGGATCCCTGTGGAACAAGGTGAGATACCACCACTCTGGAAGTTCCATGTATCTTTTAGGAAAAGTAAGTATTGTCTCTCTGGAGCCCTGTGTACCCATCCTTAAACCTCTCTGCAGTAATTCACCAAAGCTCAAGTGATGAGGGATTGGTTATCTACCGCTAAACACTAACGACAATGCCCTTATCTTAAGATCTTCTAGGTCTAGTGACAGATTTTATCATTACAGTACAGTTATAAAATCTAGTCAAAGATACAGTTAGTTCTTCAGCCAAGTTTGGTAGTAACTGTCATATACCCAGTATTCAGGAGGCAGAGGCAGGAGGATCTCTCTGAATGCAAAGCCAGCCTGGTCTACATAGCAAGTTCTGGGCTATCTAAGACTTCATTAAAAGACCCTGTCTCAGAATACCAAATACACACTCTCTCTCTCCCTCTTTTCCCTTTCTCGCATACACACACACACACACACAGAGAGAGAGAGCTCTTCAGATTCAGGTGGGTGTGTTTTGAAGAGTTATGTTGCAATTTGAAGGTTTTGTTTTGTTTGCGACAAGTTCCCATATGTTGCCCTGGCTAGGCTGCTCCCCCAGAAAGCTGGGATGGAAGACGGGACACTGCACAGCTGTGCCATCCTTTGACTGTGACTGCCATTCACTCATTTAGTTTTAGAAAGAGCTACTGATGACCTACAGCTATCAGAATACCTTAGCTCTCCTATAAAGAGTTTTCTCTTGACATTCTTATGGAACACTTCTCTTCCTCTCATTAATGTTGTATTTGCTGAGACGCTGCTCTGACCTCTACCCAAGCCTGCTCTGATACTGGACGGAAGATAAGAGTTTCGGTTTCTGTGTGACTTGAAAGGACACTGGTCACTGGCACCAGGCCCACAAGCATTTAAGGGTCCTCTCCAGTTCTGTGCACTAGATCCAGTCCCTGTGTTCCGAAGAAGAAACGCATTTGCCCTGCTCGCATCAGGCAGGCGCCTGCGAGCGAGACTGCACATTGACTGTTCCCATGGAGACCGTGCAGTAGCAGTGTTCAGTGTCTCCCTGTGGTGCAGTCAGATTCCACAGGCTTTCAGGTGCGAACTCACAATGTACTTACTAAAAGTGGGGGTTCCCGAGCACTATTGGTGTGGCTTCTTTTCTATGATATATTCACCCTAGTATGCTTTCTGCTCTCATCATATACATGCCCGCCAGCCATCACCCATTCATATGAATATGTCAGTTTTTACTGGGTGATAACACACACTTCGAAAACACGGTGACCTGAAACAGCTATTAATTCTTTGCCCAGTGAAACTGTGAGTCATTGCCATGGGACCAGGCTCCTAGGGCAGCCCTCTTGGTCCTGCTGCGTTCACATTTCTGTGGTCAGCCAGGACAATGGCTTCACATGGCCTGCCCTCATCCAGACTGCGCTGGAAGCAGAGCAGGTCTTCTTACAGCACAAGGGCAAGGCTGGGGCTTCTCAAGCCTCTGCATTTATAGGTCTGTATTATTATCTTTCGTAACACTCCATTAACCAAGTAATGCACACAGCAAGTCTGTCTCTTGGTAGGAGGACATTCATCCCTTCCTGCAGGCTCCTCTGACTGGACTCTGCTGTCCCAACCCCTCCTCTGGTCACAGTCATCCTTGTTTCACAAGTCCACCCCCACCCCCGCTGCCAGACTCTTTCTTTCCGTAACTTAGCTGCTATAGTTTCCAGGGAGCGCCATGAACTGGTCTGACCTAAAGCTCAGCATACAGAAGGAAGTCAGCGTCATCATGGAGGACCATGTGCTTGTTCCTACTTAGCCAGCAGCAACATTTTTATTAAATGTCTTTTAGATTTTTTTGTGTGTGTGTCTAAATATTTGTCTGCGGGTACGTATATGCACCATGTGCTTGCCTGGTACCTACGGAAGTCAGAAGGTGGTTTTGAATACCCTGGAAATGAAATTTGGATGGTTGTAAAATAGCACACGAGGCTGGGAATGAAACCTGGGTCCTCTGCAAGAGCAAAAGTGCTCTTAGCTACTGGGCCATCTCCCCAGCACCAAAACTTTTTAACCATTCTGTGCTTTTGTTTCTTCATCTGTATTATAAAGGAGTTTGTGTTACATCTTTGAGGTTCTTTAAAAACACAAGATAACTAGGCAGTGGTGGTGCTCACCTTTAATTCCAGCACTCAGGAGACAGAGGCAGGTGGATCTCTCTGACTTTAAGGCCATCCTGGTCTACAGAGAGCGTTCCAGGACAGTCAGGGCTACACAGAGAAACCCTATATTGAGGAACAAACAAACAAAACAAACCTAAGGTATCAGTGTATCTATTGCTCCCTAAATAAGCTGTCGTTTCCAGTCAGACCAGCTCCTTGTTACCTCTCTGTCTGTTGCTCTTTTCTCTCTTTACTGCTTATTTTTGTTTTATCCTTTTTCCTATTTGATGTAGGATTCTCCTCTGTATGCTGTAAATACCACTGGTTAATAAAGAAACTGTCTTAGGCCTGTGATAGGGTAGAGTAGAGCTAGGCTGGGGAAACTAAACTGAATGCTGGAAGAAAGGAGGCGAGTCGGGGAGAAGAAGCCATGGAGCTGTTGGAGACAGATGCACTGTAACCTTGCCAGCAGGCCACAAGCCTCGTGGTAAAATATAAAAGAATGGAAATGGGTTAAATTAAGATGTAAAAGCTAGCCAATAAGAAGTTAGAGCTAAAAGGCCAAGCTGTGATTTAATTAATATAGTTTCTGTGTGGTTATTTCAGGAGTCTGGGTGGCCGGGAAATGAACAAACGGCCTCCTACTACTACACCTATTTATTTATTTTGAGATGTTTCATGAAGCTAAGGATGGCTTTGAACACATGATCCCCTGCCTTTGCTTCCCAAGCGCTGGGATTACAGCCATGGTTCTGGTGAGGGCTGCTCACCCCTGTACTTGCTGATATGTGCCGTCTGAGTTGACGGAATTACATTGTCTCTGGGATAGTTTGGTGTTTCACCAACCATGTTATAACTTCACTGAGGGGAGAGACTCTGTTTTATTTTTATTTTTTTATTTTTTTGGTTTTTCAAGACAGGGTTTCTCTGTGGTTTTGGAGCCTGTCCTGGAACTAGCTCTTGTAGACCAGGCTGGTCTCGAACTCACGGAGATCCGCCTGCCTCTGCCTCCCAAGTGCTGGGATTAAAGGCGTGCCCCACCACCGCCCGGCGAGACTCTGTTCTATACATCCAAGCTCATGGTAGACATCAAGGAAATATTTGCAGATTGAGCTTCTATTTCCATCCCAGGTCACAGGAAGCAGGAGCTGGCTGAAAACTTAGAGAAGCGGGGTGAGGTGGTGGTGGGTGTCAAGGAGGGCGTTTCGCTAAGTACACCTGCGGTAGGACGCCCTTACCAGAGCTCAGCCTCAGGCCCTCTGCCCTGGGTGACACTGGCTTCCCTGTTTCTTGCAGGTGTCCCCTTTCCTCCCGTCAGCAACCGCCATGACGCTGACGAAAGGTTCCTTTACGTACTCCAGTGGGGAGGAATACCGTGGCGAGTGGAAGGAGGGTGAGCAGGGTCTCAGGGCAGCCTTCTTCACGGATCTTCATTCCTCGCTGCAGGACACAGCTCCACATCGTACCTGCCCTTTATTTCAGGCCCTAATGAAGGAATGGGAAATGAGTTCCGTCTTCCCACTCTGGATCGATAGTGCTTTAACACAGTCTCTTGTCTTATGTGTGTTTAACACAGTCTGTCGTCTTATGTGTGTTTAACACAGTCTCTTGTCTTATGTGTGTTTAACACAGTCTCTTGTCTTATGATGTGGGGAGAGCAAATGAATTCGTTTGGGTGCAAATTAGAGTTTAGGATTCACTGCAGTGACTTCTTTGCCATGAGTCTTCAGAAGTTAGGGAAGATCTGGAAATGAGAGAAGACTCTCAAGAGCAAGTGGCACTCCTTGTTTTGAGTTTCCTCGGGCAGCTTTTTACACTTGGAAGCAATCTATTCTTAGGGATAGCAAAATTCTTTGGAACTGTGAACTATGCTAGAAACTATACCAGAAGCAGTTTAATGGTTCAGTTTGGAAACTCAGCCTGGACACTTTAAAGCTTACAGGTTCGGTTCTAGCAAGCCAATAAACTGCCCAAGGAGATGGGCTTTTCACACCCATAGAGGCCAAGAGCAGTTCATACTGAAGCCAGGCCTGTGCCCAAGTAGACCAGGCTTTCCACACTCACAGAGGCGAAGGGCAGTTTTTTGTGAGTAAGGCTATGGAAGGTATAGGCTGCTAAGCCAGTGAGAAGGGACCCTGAAGCTGCCCCATTCCAACCTGGTCCCTGTCCTTCTCTTTGCTCAGGCCGGAGACATGGTTTTGGTCAACTGATGTTTGCAGATGGTGGCACCTACCTGGGTCACTTTGAGAATGGGCTCTTTAATGGCTTTGGGGTACTGACCTTCTCAGATGGCTCAAGGTAAGTATTAGGTCATTCCTTTCTCAGGCTGTGATAAAAATGTGGGGCACTGGAGATTGTCTGTTCAACCCTGAGCTTGCACAGGCAAGGGGTGGGCAGTTCTCTTATTGATGACTTTGATTTTTTATTTAATTTTTACTTATTTGTAGAAGGTGCACCATACCACATGTGAAGGTCAGAGGAGTCTGTTTTCCCCTTCACCATGTGGGTCCCCAGGATTTAACTCAGGTCATCGGGCTTGGAGACAGGTTTAATTTGCCTACTAAGCCATCTTGCCAGCCCTTATTATTTTAAAATAGATGAAAAACTCAGGCATGGTGGCATATGTCTATAATCCTAGCACTAGAGAGGCAGAGGCAAGAGTATCTTGAATTTGAAGCCAACCTGGGCTACGTAGCAACACTTCATCTCTAAACAAAACAAATACATTAAATAGATGTGAAATTGGAAACGGCAGAGAGGTGAGTGACTTTCTGCTTTACCTCTGTTCACTTAGATTCTCTTCCTGGAGCTAAGTCTCTCTGTCTATGCCTTCTGAGCCCTCTCTGCTGCTGGGGAATGGTGCAAGTGGCACAGGCAGAGCTCTGGGATGGGAGGAGTGAGCTTTGCTCTGCGCCTTGACTCACACCCACCCACAACTGCTTGCCTAGGTTACCCCGAACGGCTAACCCACCCACTAAAGGCTAACTACCGTCTTGGTGTCTCTGCAGGTATGAGGGGGAGTTTGCCCAGGGCAAGTTTAATGGCGTCGGAGTTTTCATTCGCTATGACAACATGACCTTTGAGGGGGAATTTAAAAATGGCAGAGTAGATGGTTTTGGTAAGTGTCACCTCAGTAGGATGGTGATTTTGGTGTGACATGGATGGTAGCACCCCTCCTTAACCCAGCAACCTGTCGAGCCCGCGTGTCATTCCCTTTCCTTCAGCCTCTACACATGGAGCTGACCAGAAACGTTAATGCCGTCTCGTTCTCTCTGTCCTCAAAGGCTTGCTGACTTTCCCTGATGGCTCCCACGGAATACCCCGCAACGAAGGTCTGTTCGAGAACAACACGCTGCTGCGGCGTGAGAAGTGCTCTGCCGTGGTTCAGCGGGCGCAGAGCGCCTCCAAGTCAGCCAGGAACCTCACGGCCTGATGGAGCTTTGGGCACAGCTGGGAACATCCCTTGTGCACGTGTGGCGGCGGCGGCGAGGCGAACAAATGAACCCGCTATGAGATGGGATTGACTGTGGTGGCTGTGATGCCACCGCCCGTGAGGTGCTCTGTCGCCTGCCAATCGGAGTCCAGTCGCAGGAAAGCGCGAAGGATTTGGGCCCCGAGACCCTGTAGCAGTTCTGCCCTTCCCTGACCTGTGCTCAAGAACGGGGCACCTCTCTCCCTTGCTGTTACTCCGTTTCTAGCACCTTGGTACCCAGTGCTGTGGCCTTCTGTGTGCTGTCAGACCACACAGAATCTCTTCATTCCACCTACCCTTACAGCAGATGATCCTGGCTCCGACTTAGGGCCAGCCCTGTGTGCCACCATGGAGAAATCAGGAAAAAGACGGGTGACTTAGACCACAGCAGCTCTGTGAAGCCCAGAACAGAGCTTTCCTGTGTGTTACCCCTCATGCACCACACTGGAGGCCTGGCTCCAGGCTGGTCTCTGTGTCTTCTATTCTCCTTCAATGTAAGAGCGTGGCTTTCCCCTCCCTCAACTTTATAGTTAACTGTCTTCCCTACCTGACTTACAGCAGATGGCCCAGTCCCCACCTGTGCCTCTCTCTCCCTTAGATGTCAGACAGGATCCCCTCATAGAATAGCCAAATAAGAAACTAGTGTAAGAATAGCTATGACCTGTATTCATTATCAATCCAGGGCAAGGGGCAGACCTATTTAGGCCTCCTATGGATGACCTGAATCCCAGGGAAGGCTTGCACTGAGAGTCCCTTCCCAGCGCATCAGTGGGTCAGACTCACAGCCCCTTGGGTGTCAAAGTCCTGGATCCATCCTAGTGTGAACTGACTGGCATTGGCACCTCTGTTTCACTCATGACTCTTCAAGCAAGAGTCTTGTTTCTCGGGCCTGGGACAGATCTTCCTGCCAAAACTATCCCACGGTCTCCAGTTAGCGTAGGTCTCAGCCCTAGCCCAGCTCCCATCCTCAAGTCTCCCTCAACAGCGGACTGTGGTGGGAATCATAGCTGTGTGCCTCTATTTATTCCCTGAACCGTACTGTAGAACAGGTGTTCCTAGGAATAAACCAGCCACCACAACTGCCTGCACTTCGTGTTCATGACTTTCCGGACTTGGGCTCATGGGTTTGCTGTTTGTGGGAAATAAACGGAGAGGTGTTTGGAGCTAACACTGAACACTTTGCTGCATGACATCACCTGTTTCTCAGAACTCCTGTGGTGAGCTGCGCAAAGAGTGTTTGCGTGCAAGCACAAGGACCTGAGTTCGATCCTCAGCACCTGTGTGAAAATGTGGGCGTGGTCACGCATGCTTCTACTCCCAGGCCTAGGGATTCAAAGAAAGTATCTTTGGGGCCGACTGTCCAGCCAGCCCAGCCTAGTTAGCAGGCCCAGGTACCAAAATGGACAGCTTCTGAGGAACACAGGAGGTTGACCTATAGCTACACACACACACACACACTTCTGTGGAGTAGAAGACACGAGTTTTTTTAAACCAGCAGGGTCAAGTTGTCCAGGCTAGTAAATGGCAGGGCTGGGTGGGGTTTCTCTGTCCTGCTCCTTCTGATCTCACCTCCCTTCCACTGGATCGAGCATCAGTATATACAAGCCCCAAGACCAGTTATTGCCAGGCCTGCAGGGTGACCTCAAACAAGTCAACTGCTACCCACATTTCCCTTTTCTGCACCCAGTAGTAAAACACTGCTATCATGCCACCTTGTTTATTTACAGTTCTTACCTCAGTACCCTCACAGCTCTGGGAGAAAGGTATACTACAGCTGAGATTGGGAAAATCAGGGGGCTACCTCAAGGCCCCACAGACACCAACAGGTCCCAGAACTTAAACTCGGAGCTGTTGAAGCTCAGAGTCTGAGCTCTCAGCTTTCTAGGCTGCCTCTCTCAGGCCTAGATTTTCCCCATCGGCCCTAAACCTATTCTGTAAGCCCCAGTGCTCTGGGAGGTGACTGTAAGAGAAGCCCAGGAGCCAGCTTGTGAAAGGGTGAGGACCTGGTTTTGAGTCCCCAGCACTCACATAAGAAGACAGCTGTGGGCTGGAGAGATGGCTCAGTGGTTAAGAGCATTGCCTGCTCTTCCAAAGGTCCTGAGTTCAATTCCCGGCAACCACATGGTGGCTCACAACCATCTGTAATGAGATCTGGTGCCCTCTTCTGGCCTGCAGACATACACACAGACAGAATATTGTATAAATAATAAATAAATAAATATTTAAAAAAAAAAAAAAAAAAAAAAAAAAGAAGACAGCTGTAAGCCGGGCGGTGGTGGCGCATGCCTTTAATCCCAGCACTCGGGAGGCAGAGGCAGGCGGATCTCTGTGAGTTCGAGGCCAGCCTGGTCTCCAGGACAGGCTCCAAAGCTACAGAGAAACCCTGTCTCGAAAAACCAAAAAAAAAAAAAAAAAAGAAGGCAGCTGTAGCGGTTCATGCCTGTAACCCCAGAGCCGGAGAATAAAAGCACACAGACCCCAGATACCCACTGCAAGCTAGTCTGACCAAAATGACAAACTCCAGGTTCAGTGACAGACCATGTCTGAAAAATTAAAGTGGAGAGTGATAGAGGCATCATTGCCTGCATGAGTGATTGCACGTATGCATACACACACACACACACACACACACACACAAAATTAAGCTTTCCTAGGCTACCGCTTTAATAGTGGGCTGTTTGCTGGGAATTAATAAGGCTTTTCTCAGTGGCGAGAAAAGGCTGAAGCTTTAGGCTCCACTGCTTTTAGGAAGGTCCTTGGCATCTGGCCAGGAAGTCTGCATAGGCGTCAAGTTTCACTTGTTATATTTTATTATAGTAACACAGGGCTGGAGAGATGGCTCAGCGGTTAAGAGCATTGCCTGCTCTTCCAAAGGTCCTGAGTTCAATTCCCAGCAACCACATGGTGGCTCACAACCATCTGTAATGAGGTCTGGTGCCCTCTCCTGGCCAGCAGGCATACACACAGACAGAATATTGTACACATAATAAATAAATAAATTTAAAAAAAAAAGTTCAAATTATAGTAACACAGTGATCTGTTTCGATAATGAAGAAGGCATGGTCCTACCTCAGTCCAAGTCCCTAAGATTCATACCTGTGCTGGTCAGAAGTCTTCTAGAGTGTAGGTCAGATGTCATTATTTCCTAATGACAAGGCACTGGGCTGTGTTGGTCACTCAATGGTGGGGATTAAACCTAGAGACAAGACTAGTCAACTGCTAAGACGTGTGAGTTTCGAAAGGGCATTGTGGCTGGAAAGCCTCTTAGAGGCCTTTCAAAACCAAGGGACACATTCCGATCAGGTTTCCTATACAGCTGCTTCCTCTGGAAGAAGTCAGAATGTGAATAGTTAGGGCCAAACCTGACTTTCCAGCCATGCCATGCACAGCTAAGATTTCTAACTTCAGGCAGTGGTGGCACATGCCTTTAATCCCAGCACTCAGGAGAGAAAGAGAGGCAGATGCCCGTGAGTTTGAGGCCAGCATAGTCTACAGAGTGAGTTCCAGGACATCCAGGGCTATTACACAGAGAAACTCTGTGTGTGTCTTTGGGGGGGGGGCTTCTAGCTTCAAGTCAGAAGTAACGGTCCCTTCAGTAACCAGTTTCCTTGGTTTCCAGCTGCACTCCCTACCCTTTTGCTAGGTTCCCTGGTTCACCCATCTTAGGGCAAAAGAAAGTACCCACAGAATAGACAAGCAAGAAATCGTCCCTGGTAGAGGGTCCCTAGAAACTCTGTGTAGGCTGTGTATGTGAGAAGCCATAGGCTGTGAAAAGAGGAACTGAATACTGCTGTGAGCTTACGAGAAAGGAGCCCTTTGGTGGTAGAACAGCAATGACCCCCATAGGCTCATATATTTAAATGTTTAGGGAATGGCCCTATTTGAAAGAATTAGGAGGTATGGCCTTATTGGAGGTGGGCTTTGGAGGGTTTCAAAAGTTCTAGCTGTATTGATCTGTCTTGTCCCTTTAAGAGACAAGCCACACTCCCCCCTACTCTTACCCTCCCTCACCCCCCATCCACTAAAGCAAGCTGATCTTCAGTTTCCAGTATGAGTACCTTCCTTTTCCATCTCTCCCCCAAAGAGGCAGCTTCTGTCTCTGCCCACTTCTCCCTTTCCCCTCTCTGTTTCTCTCTCTCTGCTCTTCTCATTCTTCCCTTTCCCTTCCATAACCCACTAAGTAAATACCCTACCTCACTCTGCATGGTGTGCCTATCCATCTGTCTCTCGCCTGCCATGTGGCTCCCTGCTCAGAACCAGTTGCCTTTGGAGACCTGCGACATGGTCTCATGGCATACCCATCTGTCTGTCTCTCCTTGTGAGACTGGCTGCCCCATGGAGGTCTCTCACCCACCATGCGGCTCCCTGCCTGGGACTTGTGGCCCACTGCAGCCACTTAGGGGAACTAAGTGCTGCCTGGGACTGGCTGCTCTCGGGACCTGCTGCCCACTGCCACTGCTTGGGGACCTGCAGCATTTCTGCCCACTGAAGCCACTCAGGGATCCGCAGCATTTTTTACTTAATCCATTACAATACCAGGCCCAGTGGCTTTCTCTTGCTGGCCCATGAATACAGATATAGAATTCTCAGCACTTCTCCAGCACCATGTAACTGAAACTGCAAGCCCCAATTAAATGTTTTTCTTAAGAGTTGCCATAATCATAGGGTCTCTTCACAGCAATAGAAGTTTAAGACAAATTGGTTCCAGGAGAGGAGTATTGCTCTGACAGGCCTGCCCATGCTTCTTGTTGGCAGAATGTGGACTTTGGATTAGGAAAGAAGTTGAACATTTGAAGTGGGGCTTAATGGGCCATCCTAATAGGAGCATGGAAGAAAGTGGTGACGAGAGCAATGTAGATTATGATGACCTGGCTCAAGAGGTTTCAGAGGAGAATAATATTAGAGACTATTCTGTGGGGCAGTGATGGCACACACCTTTAATCCCAGCCTTCAGGAGGCAGAGGGTTTCTCTGCAGCTTTGGAGCCTGTCCTGGAACTAGCTAGCTCTTGTAGACCAGGCTGGATTGAACTCACGGAGATCTGCCTGCCTCTGCCTCCCAAGTGCTGGGATTAAATGTGTGCACCACCAGTGCCCGGCTAGTGGCCAGTCTAATGCAGATCTAAAAAAGGGAAAATATAAAATGTACAGGTTGAGGTTAAAAAGTGCACCAGGAAGTGTAGTGGAGTTCAGTCCAGGGCTCAAGGAGATAAAAAGTTTAAAGAAAATCCTGATGTTCATTGGAATAAAGGGAGTGGTGACTTCAGGGCAAGACCCCACCCTGCTAAATTTCTAACTCGTGAAACAATTAAGGAAAGCTATGCAGTGAATTCAGGAAACCATCAAAAACCAAAAAGCTAGTAAAAATGTATTTGAACGAGGGGGTCAAGCTCCAGCCCCATCAAGCAATAGAACTTGGCAGCTTCAGTCACGTGGTTCTGATTTTAGAGTCAAGGATACAGGAAAGCCACTGAGGCTAGACTCGTATCAAGAGAGGCCATTTCGTGAAGAAGTGAAGGTGTGAAGGTGAAGCCTGGATTGCCTTGGAGACTCCGAGATGCTGGAGATGCCAGAGTCATGGGATACCTGCCGAGGAAAACTGCTAACAGGGGATGGAACCAGCCCAAGAGAGAGAAGCGTGTTACTGTCAAGAAGGTTGAACGGAGTTGGAGATCCGAAGTGTGCTTTGACGCCAGACCTGGAGATGCAGTTTGGAGTCTGTCCAATTGGTTTTGGTTTTGCTTTGACCCAGTATTTTCTCACTATGCTCCCCTTCCACCCTTCTGGAATGGTAGTGGATATTCCGTGCCATTATATGTGATCTGCTTTTTGATTTTGATTTTACAGTGGGTTATGGTTAAGAGATTGCATGAATTTCAGAAGAGACTTGAACTTTGAACTTTTAATTAGTCATGAGACTGGGACAGATTACGGGAACTTTTGAAGTTAGACTAAAGGCATTTGTGTTATAATATGGCTATAAGCCCACGGGGGCCAGGGAGTGGAATGTGGTGGTTTGAATAAGAATGCCCCCATACATGTAAATGTCTAGGGAATGGCACTATCTGAAAGGGTTAGAAGGTGTGGCCTTATTGGAAGAAGTGGTTCCTGGAGGTGGGGGCTTTGAGGTTTTCAAAAGTCCAAGCAAGGCCTAGTGACTTTCTCTTCCTCCTGCCTGCAGATCCAGATGTAGAACTCTCAGCTGCTTCTCCAGCACCGTGTCTGCCTGCATGCTGCCCTGCTTCCCATCACGATAATGGACTAAACCTCTGAAAGCAATAATCCAGCCCAATTAAATGCTTTCCTTTATAAGCATCACGAGAGTTATGGTGTCTCTTCACAGTAATAGAACATTGACTAATACATGCCCTAATTCCTAATGCCCTGTTCCTCTTCAGGCTATGGGAACAGTCGTCCCTGACAGCTCAGACCAGGTGTCTCCTGCTTGTCGTCAGAGCCAGCCATTGTTGCTGAAATCCAAGCGCAGGGCCTCCTCCTCAGCGGGACTCAGCTCCTGCAAGGGGGCACGGCAGGGGCCTCCATAGTAGCCAAACCAGTCCATGGTTTTCTTCATCCCGGGAATCCCGAAGCGCCGAGTCACCTGAGAAGAAGCACTCGTTAGAAGAGACTGCAGAGCCCCCACACCTCTGACACGCTTAGCTGGAAAAGTTGGGGTTCCCAGCCTCCTGAAAGGAACTCCAATCTGTGGTGCAGGTTGCACTGAGAATCCAGATTTAGACACCAGAAGTGGGTCAGTTATGGAGAGTCTCAGCCTGAATAAGAAGGTTCCCTTTAGGGCTTAGGAGAAAAACTGCTTCAACAAAGAGGGGCAGCAAGGCTGGGCCCCTGCAGCACAGCAGACCCGGTGAGCAAGGAAGGAGATGGCTTCGTGAAAGCCATGGACAGAGCCCAGATCGTGAGTTCCCAGCATCAGGGTCCCCCACCCACCCACAGCTCCTCCCCAGCCCTATTTAAATGCTTTCACAGGGGCTGGGAGGTGGTGGTGCCCGCCTTTAATCCTAGCACTCAGGAGGCAGAGGCAGGTGGATCTCTGTGAGTTCGAGGCCAGCCTGGTCTACAAGAGCTAGTTCCAGGACAGGCTCCAAAGTAACACACTGAGAAACCCTGTCTTGAAAAACAAACAAAATGCTTTCACAGGAAAGGATATATCACTAGCCACAGGAGGTTTGTCATGTAACTGCACTATTTATTACCTGAGCAACTTTTTTTTCCCTAGGAAAATGAAGGGGCTGAGCAACACTACCTCTGAAGGTTTGTGTATCACAGTGGGCACCTACAGCCATGTCACAGATAAGATCATACAGGGAATTTTACAGAATAAATGAAGGATCCAGTTTATTCCCTTTTCGTTAAAGCAACTGATCAGAAATATTGGAATGCATCTTTGACGATCTAAAAACTTACTTAATAAAGCTCCATTGGGGGAGATCTTTAGAGGTACGAGTTTCGTGAAGGTTAGAAGCAATGAGGCATTCAGTGGAAAAGGCTGAGGTGCATGTTGGATGACTGGCTTACAACTATCCGCCACTAGAGGGCAGCCATCACCAGCAAACTGATGTTTTCCCCATGTCTTAATGGGAAAAACACAATGTCTTAACAGCCTGGCTTTTAAAACTCGCAAGCTTTAGAGTTGGCCAAAACCTCCAGAAGAAGATGGAACCATGTTCCTACCATGGATTTTTGAAGATAGCCTGTGTGCCTTCTCAACCCTGGAGAAAGGGCTAGCTCTTTGAGCAGCAGAGACCCCAGAAAGTCCTAAGTATAGCCTGGGACAAGATGCTGGGTGGGAAGGCAGAAGGACAGGCCTTGGACAGAACAGGGCAATACAGTGACATCAGGCTGCTGTTGGAGCATCTGAGCCTACAGCTCAGGCAGCAGCGAAAGGTGTTCCAGGCATTCCCGAGTGTGTGCCCAGGGCTGGCACAAGAAGGGGCAGGATGGGGTGAGATGACCTCGGAGAGCTTTGATGGCAGCTGAGCGTCCCATCTTCCCAGGGGGGCAGCCAACACCACTTCCTCTGTAAAGTGAGATGACACCTACCCATAGATATGACTCAGACATCAGATGACAAACACCATTAAGATCACAGCAGTCCCCAAGACCGCTGGAGGCACTGCCTCCTCCTGTCCTGGCATTTGCAGATGTGGGACCCTTCTCTCGTGTGGGTAGACGGAAATGAGAAATGTAGGCCTCCACCCCAGGGGAATGACTAGAGTGTTGGGGGCAGCCCTGGCCCTGCTTAACTAGAAGGCTTCATTTCTGCAAGTTCTCAGAACCTATTGACAGAGTCACTCTGAGGGAAGCTCCGCATCCAGGAAGAAGCTCCCTTTCCTTCTCAGCTGCCCTGTCTTCTAAAACTGAGACAAGCCAAGCAGGGCAGGAGACCTAGATCACACCTGCCGCCTGCTACAAAGCATCTGCCACTGTGGGGCTGGGATACAGATAGCTCGGATAGCAAAAGCATAAGGGAAAATGGGCCTAGTGGCACAGGCCCATCATATCAGCTACTCAGTGGGCTGAGGCAAGAGGATCATAACTTCATGGCCTGCCTGGGTTATAGAGAAATTTCAATGGCAGCCTGGGCAATGTTTTATTTGTTGATTTGATTTTGTTCCTAGAAACAGATTTAGGGGGGGAAAGTCTTAATGAATTTGTTCCCATTAAATCCAGGAAAGTAAAATGATAATAAATTAAGTATATATAAGATACTCAAACCTAAAGCAAGTAATGTTCTCAGTGTTATATTCCCACTTTGCTAATATTGTTTTCAATGACTTAAATGCTCAGGGTGGGAAGGGTTACAACTTGGGAAATTACTTAAAACTTCTACATTTGAGAAGATAGAGACAGTTGTGCTCTTTCTTCCCATAACCACTGATGAACACTGTGGACATTACAGAAAACAGGCAGTGAATCTGTGCTGTGTGGTATATGTGTCTTTAATCTCAGCACTTGGGAGGCAGAGGCAGGTGGAAGAGTTGTAAGCCAGCCTGCTCTATACAGCAAATTCCAGGCCAGTCAGAGCTACACAGTGAGGCACTGTCTCAAAAAAACAGATAAGAAGACTCCAAAAGACAGACTGAAGAGGGGGGATCAACCAGGGACCTAAAGCACCAAAGAGCAACACAATGGTGAGTCTCCTGGTTCAGACTCGGAACCAAATCAACCATAAAATACCAGGGGGCACAACCAATAAAATTTCCAACAGGAGCTGGGGAGATGGTTCAGTGGGCAAAGCACTGGCCAGCAAGCCTAACGACCTGGGTTTTGATCCCCAGAACCCACACTAAGGTAGAAGATAGCCAACTCCACAAAGTTGTCTTCTGACTTTTGCATGTGCAGCGGGGCATCCACGTGCAATCCCCAATAATAACAAAAAGTTTTAAAATAAAAGTTCCAACAAGGAGGGCTAGAGAGATGGTTCAGCAGTTAAGAGCACTGGCTGCTCTTCTAGAGGACCTGAGTTCAATTCCCAGCACTCACTTGGAGGTTCACAACCATCTATGACTGTAGCCCAACGAACCCATTAAATCACCATGGCCACATGGTTTCAACTGGAGAATTCCACAAAATGTTTGAAGATTTAGCATTAATTTTATACCATCTCTATCAAGAAAAATAAAAATACCTTCTAGTAAATTTGATAAACGTTAAACCAGACTCAGTGGGGAATGAAGAACAGCAGGAAAGGAGGGAGAGGAGAACAAGGGGGGAGGAGAGAGAGAGAGAGAGAAAGGAAGGAGAAAAAATAGACCATTATTCCTTATGAATATAAGCATAAAAATTCTTATAAAAATATCACTAGGGGCTGGAGAGATGGCTCAGTGGTTAAGAGCATTGCCTGCTCTTCCAAAGGTCATGAGTTCAATTCCCAGCAACCACATGGTGGCTCACAACCATCTGTAATGAGGTTTGGTGCCCTCTTCTGGCCTTCAGACACACACACAAAATATTATATACATAATAAATAAATATAATTTAAAAAATATCACTAAATGAAATTTCAGCAACATACCAAAATAAACACATACTATGATTAAGTGAGGTTTGCTCCAGGGATGCACATCTGTGTCAGTATTTGAAAGTGATTAGCCTGGCACATGCCTTTTATCCCACACTCGGGAAGTAGATGCAGGCAGATCTCTATGAGTTCGAAGCCAGCCTGGTCTGCATAGAATGTTCCAGGACAGACAGGTCTATGCATAGAGACTCTATCTCAAAACAACAACAAAAAAAAGTGATTTGGGAGCTGAAGAGATGGCTCAGCAGTCAAGAGCATGTGCTATTCTTGCAGAGGACCCAGGTTCAGTTCCTGGCACCCACATGGGTAGCACACAACCATCTGTAACTTCAGTTGGCCTCTATGACCACCAGACATGCATATTGTGTACATACATACATGTAGACAAAATCCTAAAACACATAAAATAAAAAATAAATCTTTTTTAACTGATGATAAAGTCTACCATGTTAACAGGCTAAAGAACAGGGACATGATCATATGAGTCAATATGAAAAACATTTGACAAAATTCAGTACTTCTTGATGATTTGTAAAAGTTCATAGAAAAGGGACTGGAGAGTTGGCTCAGAGGTTAAGAGTACTGACTACTCTTCCAGAGGACCCGGGTTCCATTCCCAGCGACCACATGGTGACTCACAACTGTCTGTAACTCCAGTTCCAGAGTATCTGACACCTTTACACCAAAGCACATATAAAATAAAAATAAGTAAATTGTTTAAAAATTCATAGACAACCAGAAATAGAGAGTAGTATCCTCAATTGATAAAAGCATCTACAACCACCCAGAAGAAGCATTATATTTGTGGTGAAAGACTGAATGCTTTCTCTTTAAGATCAGGAACCAGGAATTTTATTCAACCTAGTACAGGAAGTCCTAGTCAATGCAGAGATGTAAGAAAGCAAATGAAAGACATAAAAATAGAAATGGACACAATGAACCCCCGTTGGTGTAGATGATATGATGGTCTATGTTGAGAATCCCAAGGCATCTACAAGCAACACACCCCTCTTAGAATTATTGAATGGGTTCAGCAAAGATACAGGATGTAAGAAAAAAAATTTAAAAAAAATCAGTTGTCAGTCTGGGCGGTGGTGGTGCACACCTTTAATCCTAGCACTCAGGAGGCAGAGGCAGAGGCAGACTAATCTCTGTGAGTTCAAGGCCAGCCTAGGGTAGAGAGTGAATTCCAGAACAGCTCCAAAGCTACACAGAGAGAAATCCATCCAGCAGACAGTGAAGTTAAAATACTGTTTTCATTTGCTCAGAAAAGCGTGAAGTAGCTGTATGTTGTGATGCATGCCTTTACCCCAGCACTTGGGAGGCAAAAATAGGCAGATCCTGTGTGTTCTAGACCAACCAGTGCTACGTAGTTCTATCCATAGATATCCAGAGATAGAACTACGGATAGAACTTTCTTGAAGAAAACTACAAAATACTGAATAAACAAAGAAGATCCAAATAAGTAGAGAATGTGCCATGTTTAGTGACTGAACAACAGCCGGGAAGTGATGGCACATGTCTTTAATCCCAGCACTTGGGAGGTGGAGACAGGCAGATTTCCGTGAGTTCAAGACCAGCCTGCTCTACACTGTGAGTTCCACGATAGGCTCCAAAGCTACACAGAAAAATCCTATCTCAAAAAAAAAGAAAGAAAGAAAAAACAAAGAGAGAGAGAGAGAAAGAAAGGAAGGAAGGAAGGAAGGAAGGAAGGAAGGAAGAAAGAAAGAAAGAAAGAAAGAAAGAAAGAAAGAAAGAAAGAAAGAAAGAAAGAAAGAAAGAAAGGTGACACAGGGAAGATGCTACCATCCCAGACTGGTCTACAGGTTAACAATTCCTAGTAAGATTTTTTTTGTAACTATAGACAAGATTATTCTAAAATTAATATAGAAAGACAAAGGAATCAACTACCTCAAGCAATTCTAAGGAAGCTAAAGAGAACCAAACAGGAGGAAGCAGCCTTTTACAGACTTGTTTAAACCATTACGCTGCAGCTAACAATCCAGACTGTGGCACAGTGGAGGTGTAGACACGCAGATCAATGGAGAGGCTAGAGAGCCCAGAAATAGACTCTCACAAACCTGCCCCACTGACTTTTGACAAAGGCAGAAAGGCAGCTCAACAGAGGAAAGAAAGCTTTCTCAACAAATGGTTTTGGATATCCATAGGCAAAAAAAGAAAAAAAAAAAAGAAAAAGAAAAAAAAAAGAACCTTGACCAAAGTCTCAGACTTTAAGCAAAAATTAACTCAAAATGGGTCACAAACTTTTACAATGTAACTATTCAACTTTCAGGAAACAAAGTAGGAGAATATATATAGCAACTAGTGCCGAACAAAGACTTCTTAGACTAGACATTAATAGTATGATCCAAAAAAGAACATATTGACAAATTTGACTTCAACAAGATCTTAATTTTTCCCCCAAAATTTAAAATTTGATTGACCAAAAACATGTAAAGAATATGAAAAAGAGAAGCTACAGACTAGGGGAAAATCTTCACAAGCACACATCTAACAAGAGACTAGTGTGTAGTTCTTCTAAACTTAACATATAAGAAAAACATTCACTTAGAAAATGGGCAAGATGCCAGGTGGTGGTGGTGCATAACTTTAATCCCTGCACTTGTAAGGCAGAGGCAGGAAAATCTCTGTGAGCTTGAAACCAGTCTGGTCTACAAAGTGGAGCTAGAGAAACACAGAGAAACTGAGTCTCAAACAAACAAACAAACAACTAAAAAAGAGAGAGAGGGGCTGGAGAGATGGCTCAGTGGTTAAGAGCATTGCCTGCTCTTCCAAAGGTCCTGAGTTCAATTCCCGGCAACCACATGGTGGCTCACAACCATCTGTAATGAGCTCTGGTGCCCTCTTTTGGCCTGCAGACATACACACAGATAGAATATTGTATACATAATAAATAAATAAATATAAAAAAATAAATAAAAAAGAGAGAGAGAGAAGAGAAGAAAAGAAAAGGAAAAAGAAAATGGACAAGTAACCAGTTAGGACTGCAGGCAGATAGCAAAGCACATGGTGTCTGGCTTGTGTGAGGCTTGGGCACAGTTTCCAGCACCAGAAGAAGAAAGAAAATGGACACAGGACATAACTCTCAGATATCTGAGATTCAAGGCTGTGACAAGCAAATGCATCAAAAGATGTTCAGTGTCCTCAGCCACCAGAAGCACATTACTTCCCAGCTCTCCAAAGGGCTGGAATAAGACAGCACACGTGCTGAGGATGCAGAGGTACAAACACATTTACATTAGTGCAGATGCAAAACCAGGACAGTCCCCGCTACTCAGGAGGCTGAGGCAGGAGGATTTCAAGAGCGCAAATCCAGCCTTCGCGACACAGTGAGACTCTCTTTCAAAATAAATAAAATAAGGATATACTTTTTTGTTTTAGTTTTCTTCAGATTTCAAAGCTTTGATCTTGACCAACATTCCTTGCTAAGTTCTCCTTGACCTGCCCCCAAAAGAACTGAAACATAATGTCTGACCTGCAGGGCTCATTGTTCTGACAAGTCTCCTGGAAAATCAAAATAGCTCCAGTTCTCTGCTGCCATGGTCCCTCCGGTTGTTGCTATCTGTACCCTGTGCGGTTGCTGTAAAGCCATGGCGCACTGTCCCAGAGTCACTGACGTTGCAGTCACTCAGGACATTTCTTTCCATGCATGTTCAAAGGGTTGGACATTTAACTAGCCCACATGGAAATTCCAATGAACTCTGAAGCTTGAGAACTTACGGGGCTCATTCTCTGCAATTGGGGTTTCCTGGAGAGTCAGTAGCGGTTCCCACACTGGGACATTCTCATGGAGAATTTGAAAGGGAAGGATTGAGCACGGACCCCGTGTCAGTCCAGGGTGGGAGCTCACCGCTGTGTTGGGCTCAATGAGACGGTGCTGCAGCGTCTGGGCAGCTTCCCACTGTCCTGTAAGGCAGAGTCTCTCCAGCTGGCATACCTGGGCCCCTAAGACATTGGCCAGGCCACAAATGCCCCCAACAGCTCCTGCCCAAAGGAGACAAAACATTCATCAGAGCTACTTACTACAGAGAAACCCAAACCCTGAGCCCCGAACCTTTTCATAATTGGGAATACGGGATGTAGATTTCTATAGTCTTTGGGCCATGCCACAGTCTGTGTGTCTAGTTATGTACTTCCAGCAAAGGCTGCCTGTATGTTCAAAACAAGAAGTCTGCATGCCAGTTTGCTGCTCAGAGCCAGTAGTGGAACAGGGAACACTGCCTTCAAGGCAGCCCCTTCACCTACCTTCCACCTACCATGTTCCCGGATCTTGACACCTTAGGGGCTGGGGAAACAGGAACTGAGTTCTGAAATCTTATTCCTTCAGTTAACTGGGCCATTATTGGTCGGGAGTGGGAAAGCAGCCTGGATTTGGGGCCAGGAGTCTGGGTGTTTCCTTCCCTTGGCTTCAGGATGTGAAATTCAGCCTTTGAGTGTGATTCTAAGATGAGGTAGCAGTGACCCTAAGCATAATGGTTCAAGACTGGAAGAAAGATATCAACTATGGGGCCAGAGAGATGGCTCAGTGGGTAAGCCCGATGACCCAAGTTCAATCCCTGGGACTTACATGGAAGGAGAGAACAACTTCCCAAAATTGTCCTTTGACCCCACATATGTGCCATTACATAGTGTACCCTACACATATGTGCCATTACATACATGCACCCTGCACACACATATGCATACAAAATAAATAAGATATAATTTAAAAATTTTAATGAGAACAGATTTACTTAAAAACAAAATAGCCAGGCATGGAACACTCAGGGAGCAGGGGCAGGTGGATCTCTATGAGTTTAAAGGCCAGCTGGACTACAAGAACTTAAAGGATAATTAGGGCTACACAGAAAGACCTTGTCTCAGAAAGAAAAAACAACTCAAAAGCTTACATATTGTGTGCTGACTGGGCACTGGCTGATGGGCTGGCCCTCTGACCATCACAGACCACTGAGTTGTTTAGGGTAAAATGCAGACCCAGTGAGGGCTGGTGTCCTGACTTGGTTACTGTGTGAAACCACACCTCAGTCGCCCCTACCTCCAGAGCCTGTGCCTTCTCCACTGTATCTCAGGAAAGAGCTACAAAAGCCCTTCCCCCACCTTGCACTTTAGAGACTGTAGGATGTGCTAGGACCCTGACCAAAGCGGAAGTCTGCAGAGCCCGGAGATAACGGAGACCACTGCTGTCTCCCACAGAGCTGAAAAACTTATTTCAGCTCACTGATGCTTCTGTTCCTCTGCCCCACCCACCAGGGCTCAATCCTGCCTGAACCCAAAGACCCTCTCCCAAAACAAACAAGAGCAGCTGCTCTAAGTGCCATTGCTAGGATGCTGGACTGCAAGAGAATCTGAGCAGACAGCAGGAGATCCCATCCCAACCTCCCAGGTCTGACAGTTCATTCTGTCCCATGCTCAGAGGCAGTGGAAAGCGGACTCCTGGCCTAGAGCAGCGGCCCGAGACCTCTGCTCCCAGAGAATGATTTACAGGGTGAGATTAGATGAGCTAATTTTGTCATCTAAGCATGGAATTTGGGACTTAACCAACTGCAGGCATCTCTACAGGCCAGCAACGTACTCATACACCCTCCCCCACTCAAAAGGGTCAAGCCCAGGCGCCCAGAATTGAGACAGCTGCTCCCTGCAGACCCAGGCCTACCTGGCCCCCCAACCCAGTCTCTCTTAGTAGTCCCGAGCATCTGGGTGCATTTTGGTTGGTCAGGACAGTTTGAGCAGCAGGAGGCTTACCCACAGCATAGCTGGCCAGGAGGAAGCCAACCGACCCAGCCAACACCTGGAAATCCTGCTTGTTGGTCTTGTGAACTATCAGCCCAATCCTGGTCACCTATTACAGCAAACACAGTGTGAAAGCTGGGTCCAGAGCTAGTGACCAGCCTGCACAAACACAGCCCAGTACCCAGAGAGATGCCCGAAGTCCAGACCATGCCTCGGGGAGCCCACCCAACAAGAACGGGACTGACATGGGTCTCGTTGCTACTCTGGGTTAGAAACTACCGCGCTAGAACCAGAGAAAGAGGAGGCAGTCCCAGTCTGGGAGCTGCTGCCACTCACATCGCCACCACTGTCCTTTATGCCGATGATATTCGGGTGCTGAGACAATGTAACCACGGCGTCCACAGGCAGGTCTAGCCCTGTGTTGGCTGGGACGCTGTACAACACCACAGGGATCGGAGAAAGATCCGCGACCTGTGGGGCACAGAGAAAAGGAGGCGGCGGCACCTGCCCGGGTCTGAGGGGCTGGAGGCTTACCCTCCCAGGCCCTGGACGGTGTCACTGCAGAGCTGTGTGACAGGTCTGCCTCCTGAAGGGTTGCAATGACAGGAAGTCTGAGTGTTCTCTGTACAGCAGGCACAGCCCGAAGCTATGCAGATCTCATGTAACCCCGAAGAAGCGCACAAGGCAGATGCCTTATTCGCCCTGGTTTTTTTTCTTTTTTTGTTTTGTTTTGTTTTTGTTTTTGTTTTTTTGTTTTTTTTCTTAAGATCTATTTTTATTATTTTTAATCATGTGTATATGATGTGTGGGTATATGCACATGAGTACTGGTGCCCTTAGAGGTCAGAGGCTTCCGATCCCCTGGAACCAGATGGGTGCCGGGAACTGAGCTTAGTCCATCTGTAAGAGCATTGTGAGCTCTTAAGCACAGAGCTACCTCTCCAGCCCCTATTCTTCCTGTTTTAAAGGAAAGGAAATTGATACGGAGAGGTTAGGGAAGTGGTCTAATGTCACACTGTTGGTACCTGATGGCTTATACTAGGACCTAGAGTGACTAATTGACATGACGTAGGCTCTCCGTGCCATTCCTAGCTTCTCCTTAGGCATGGCCTCCATCTCCGCCATCTCTGCTTTGTCCCAGGCCTCTAACCCACACCCACCCCTGCCACCTACCTTGGTGTAGTGGTGAATGAGGGCGGCGCTGCTCATGCGGCCACGATAGTAACAAGGTGTCACCACCATGACGGCATCAGCACCGACCTGAGCCATGCTGACGGTCATCTCTACCGTGGCTTGAGTGGCTGCAGAGGGGAGAGGGGAGACAGCAAGCGAAACAGGTCTCAGTGCGCCCCGGCAGGGGCAAAGCAACAGACAGAACCCAACCCCAGGGCCCAGGAGCCCAGATCCCCCACAGCCCAGCAACCCCAGGTCCCCGGGGCATCGTGTTCTCACACTCGCAGCCAGAGCCGGCTATCAGGAGCTTGTCCTTGGGTATGGCCTGGCGCGCTCGGCTCACCACCTCCAGGCGCTCGCTGCTGGTCAGGAATGGAAACTCTCCAGTAGAGCCCTGGATCACGAAGCCTACAACAGAGCCCCATGACTGCAACCCACCCATTCGTACCCTCTCGGGAGCATCAGGATGCTGGTATTGCAGTCCCCAGGGTTACTTTCCCATGAGGGCTTTCTGCCCAGCCTTCCCATCCCTGTCCTGACATAAACACAGGGCTCTCAACAGATGCACAGCAGTGCACCCACCGTTTTGCTTTGAGTGAGATACTTTAACTGTACCAGAAAGAACGGCCTATAACAGCCTGCACCCATGTTCGCTATGTCCATGACCACCCTTCCCATTATCTTCCACTTGGGCTTTCTGCCCCAGCTCAGGTGTTTACTGCTCTCTCTCTCTTTTTTTTTTTAATATTTATTTATTTATTTATTAAGTATACAATATTCTGTCTGCATATATGCCTGCAGGCCAGAAGAGGGCACCAAATCTCATTACAGATGGTTGTGAGCCACCATGTGGTTGCTGGGAATTGAACTCAGGACCTTCGGAAGAGCAGGCAATGCTCTTAACCGCTGAGCCATCTCACCAGCCCAAAAATGTGTAGTCCAGGCTGGCCTCGAACTCCAGATCCACCTGCCTCTGCCTCCTTCAGCAAATCCTACCGGCCTGCGCCACCAGAACCGGCTACTGTTCTCTTTCATATCTTTATACACATGCAACAAATATAAGGACCCAGAAATAAGATGACTTATACTTCAGAGAACTGGAGCCAGGCTTACATAACCTGCAGTTTGCTATTTTTGTTTGGCGTTGTTTTGAGTTTGTCTGCAGCAGAATACAAAGCTCTGAGTTGTTTGCTCCATTTCTATACAATGTTCAGTTGTCCTCGAGGACATTTAGACTTCTTTTCTGCTGCTGCAAATGACACTGAAACGAACATTTTCTGGAAAAATCTTTGGTTATGTCTAGGAATTCCTTCTATGTTCCCATAGTTAGGCCTGACAGTCACATCTGTGTATAGTTTCCTGGGTGCCAGGCTTCCCATTGGTCAGCACACATGACACAGCAGGAAAGCTAACTGACTGTTCACCATGCCAACTCTGGGTATCCTCAGAACTAACATTTGCCATTTTCTGTGTCAAAGATGGTGTCTCATTGCATTTTTTTCCTTTTTTGTCACCTTGATGTTTTGTTTGAGACAGGGTCTCACTATGTAGCCTTGGCTGACTGGGAACTCATAAAGATCCATCTGGAATGTTGGTATTAAAGGCGTGGACTACCATGCCCGGCTCACCCTCCTGTTTTTACCAACCATTTGTTTGAGAGGTTTCTAACCCATATCAGTTAACGGTACCAATATTTTTACTTCTTTGAAAGCCAAGCAGAACCAACACTCTCGGCAGAACCTTGGGGAATGAGTGTTAGCAGAGACATTGCTCCTGGGTTTTCCCATTTACTCTCTTTTCCTTCTCTTCTCCATGCCTGTGCTGGTTAACCTCAATTGTCAATTCGATGAGCTCTAGACTCCACCAGGAGCCAGGCCTCCAGGCATACCTGTGGGGGATTATTTTGATTAGGTCACCTGAAGAGGGCTGGCCAGCCCACTGTGGGCAGAACCATTCACTAGGTTGGGATTCTGGACGGTATAAAGAGGAGAAAATGGACTGAGCACAGTCATTGTTTTCTGCCTTTTGATTGTGAATGCAACTTGCTGCCTCAACTCCTGCTTCTGTAAGGCCCACCCCTCCGGGATGGACTGGAACCTCAAATACTAAGTCAAACCTTTCCTCTCGTAAGCAGCTCTTGTCAGTGTTCAGTCTCTCAAACCCTGGGACAAATGGTGGAGGTGTTTATTTAACATATCAAAGTGGGCCTGGCTGCCAGGTTCTCCCAGCATCCCTCAGTCCCTAGCTGTTACAGAGGATAACTGGCATACCCCACCTTTTACCCCCACCCCAACTCTCCAGCCCAGGGGCTAGCTGCCCTTCCTGCAGAGGCTCTTCCCTATGGAATCTATCCATTCTGGTTACCTGCCCCTTTCACCTTTGCCTAGGCTGCTGCATCTGGTTCCATCTTCTCCCCTTTCCCTCCCATTCTCCCTCTGCTCCGGTGGCTCAGGATCCTGTCCACTTTCAACTCTCCCAGATGATCCTGCCTCTGGCTATGTTCTCCCTTTTATCTACAATAAACTTTCTCCTCCATACCTAGGAGCAGTCATGGCCTTTCCTTTCTATTTATTTTTTCCCCCATTCAGTCAGGGTATTTTTTCAGTGTCAGGAAAGGCAATAATGACACTGTCCTTCCATTAAAACAAAACAAATCAAGCCGGGCGGTGGTGGTGCATGCCTTTAATCCCAGCACTCGGGAGGCAGAGGCAGGCGGATCTCTGTGAGTTCGAGGCCAGCCTGGTTTACAAGAGCTAGTTCCAGGACAGGAACCAAAAGCTACAGAGAAACCCTGTCTCGAAAATCCAAAAAAACAAAACAAAACAAAAACAAAATAAAACAAAACAACAATAACAAAAAATAAACCCACATCTTTAATTCCAACATTTGGGAGGTGGAGAGTAGAGAATCAAAAGTTCAAGGCCAGCTTGTAGGATTCGGGAGACCCTGCCTCAAACAAACAATAAAAATCATAAGTTAGTCAGATGGTGGTGGTACACACCTTTAATCCTAGCATTTGTGAGGCAGAGACAGGTGGATTTCTGTGTTCGAGGCTAGCCTGGTCTACAGAGTGAATTACAGGAGAGAGAGAGAACAACAATCACAAGTAGTGTACAAACACAGCACACAACACACTAGGATTAGAAATGAATAGTGAAGTGGGAGAAGAAAAAGACAAAAAAACTGGGAGCAGTATTAGCATACACAATCCGTGCCTACAGCAGTGTGCAACAAACCATCAATTTAACGGGGAGCTTCCCAGTAGAGACTGCTAGGGAAATGTGGTCCCTAACAGATACACAGAATCTGAAAGACAAGAGCAAAGCAGCTGCCCTGGAGAAACACAGAGTTTCCTGGCACTGAGACCAAGAGAAAGTGTTCCTGTGAGTCACTCTTCAGGGGACACAGTGTGATGCCGACTCAACTTCATACCACGTTTTCCACATTGTTCACAGAAGCGATAGGTTCCGCTGCCAGGAGGGCTGCTCGGAACCTTCTCGCTGGACACTGACTTTTCCTTTGTGATACCCCAAGGAATGTGTTTGGCTTCAGCATGAGTGTGTCCTGAGGTCGGGTCCTCGGGACTGGGGAAGAGTGCAGCTTCCTGGGAGTGTCCGACCTCTTTGAAGAAGCTGCTTGCCCTGGTGAAGTCTCCCATTTAACCAATACTGGGCCAACCCTTAACCATTTCAAAACCAAGATCATGCCACTTCTATTTAGTTGCCGAAGTTATCTGCTACCTCGAGTTGTGACAGGCATATGCTGTGGTCCCTAACCAGCCACGGTCACTCTTCATCTCGTACTCAATCACAGCAGCCCCTGGGCTCCATAGGTGACTCTCAAAGCAGAAAGCAGGGTCTGATGGCCCCAGAGGCAGCAGCAGGCCCTCTATTCCAGTCTCCTGTGGCAGACAGAGCCTCTCACACTTATTCCTTACCTCTCCAGCCCCCACCCTGCCTCCAGAATCAGGCACTAGGCCTGTACCTGACTCCCAAGCTGCAGACTGGGAAGTCATCACACCTGCAAGTCTCCACTTCCTTTTCTATAATAAGTAAGAGTCATTCCAGCCCCGCCTTGCAGAGTTGCTTTAATGGCTCAGCTAGGAAAATATCCCAGAAAGCACTTTGACATCTAGGATCTGGTGCTGCAAACAACCCCCTCCTTACCCTGACTGCATGTCCAGTCACCCCCTCCTTACCCTGACTGCATGGCCAGTCGCCCCCTCCTTACCCTGGCTGCATGGCCAGTCGCCCCCTCCTTACCCTGACTGCATGGCCAGTCGCCCCCTCTTTACCCTGGCTGCATGGCCAGTCGCCCCCTCCTTACCCTGGCTGCATGGCCAATCAAGCTCAGTTTCCAGGGCAGTTCATGACTGCCTGTGACCCCACCTCTGGGGAATCCAGGGCCCTTTTGTAGTCTACACACACACACACACACACACACACACACGTACATGACAGACACAAATTACACAGATGTGTATAAATTTCTTTTAAACAAAGATAAAAAGAGGGCTGGAGAGATGGCTCAGCGGTTAAGAACATTGGGTGTTCTTCCAATAGGACCTGGGTTCAATTCCCAGCACCCACATGGCAGCTCACAACTGTTTGTAACTCCAGTTCCAGGGAATATGATACTTTCACACCAACATACATAAAGTTAAATTAAAAAAAGAAAATTGCTTAACCAAACTTAAGCTTCCGCAACTGAAAAGTAGAGATGCTGTTATTTTTCTCAAACAGTGAAGTTAAAATGAGATGCTCTTTGTAAAGAACTTAACTGGAGCCTAGTGCTGTGTGGGTGTGAGCTGCAATCCTCCTGGAGTTGGAAGAAAGTTCCCTTTAAAGCCCGAGTGTGGCTGGGCCAGATGGGAGAACCTCTCAATTCCCATCCCCACCTGCACAGAAGTCCCTCTCACTGTGGAAGCTGCTCAGGTGGGTGAGGCCTGAGAAGGTTGCTGAGCAGGCCTGGGCTACAGAGGCAACCTGGTGTGGCCTAAAGCAAGCACAGTGTCTCACAGAAGGGTATCCCTGGTGCCTCATCATTGCCTCCTCCTCCAAAGTGTATCCTAGGACCCTCTGTGGGTCTCTGGCCACTGAGCCTTACTCCTCTGAGTTCCCCTTCCCCGTTCCTCTTTTTAAAAAATCATGTTCCCTGTGTATGCTCACATGCAGAAGGTGCTTGGAGTCCTTCAGTCACTCCAAGATCAGGCAAGCTTTCTCACTCTGACCTCTTCTACAAGACGAGATCTGGAGCAGATGGGCTAAAGTCCTCCTTTGTTCTAAGTTCCACAGTGGTTTCTGGCTTTCTTTAGCCTTCCCCCATCTATTAATGTTCTTTATCAATCCGGACTGGGGCGTGTCTTGGACACCACTTGCTTGGTTGTGCAAGGCCCTAGTTGGATTCCCAAGCACCATGAAAACAAATGTCGGGGTTCTCCCCCACCCACAACCACTGCCATTCTCCTGCCTCTGCGCAGAAGCTTATGGAATGCCTTTTTGCTTTGAAGCCAGCCGAGACCTCTCACAATCCTAGAGTAAGTGTCTCAAATCCCTGTCCCTCGGGGCCCTGCAGCCCATAGCATCTTGCTGTCCTACTATGTGCTCTTCTTGCTTGACCTGAAATCACCTAGTCAAGAAGAACAGCCTTGGAATGGCGACCAACACAGACTCACTAAGGTGAGTGTTGACAATCTGCTGTATAAAATAACCATCCTGAACATGCAGGCCTGAGGCAGACCTTTTTTTTTAAAAAAAAAAAAAAAAAAACAAAGAAAACAAAAAACAAACATGATCTAATTTATAACCTCCCTCTGGGACGAAATGCCTGACAAAATGCTTAAGCAATTCCCCAAAGAACTTTAATGGAGGGGGCTGGAGAGATGGCTCAGCGGTTAAGAGCACTGACTGATCTTCCAGGGGTCCTGAGTTCAATTCCCAGCAACCACATGGTGGCTCACAACCATCTATAATGAGAACTGGTGCCCTCTTCTGGCCTACAGTCAGGATACTGCATAAAAAAAAGAACTTGAATGGAATGAGGTCTGGATCTGGGAAGCCAGCCACCTCCCAGCTGGGGCCAGACACTCTGGTGGCTGTTTAGCTGCCCTTTGTCTCAGTCTCAACAGTCATCTGATGGTCTTTCTTCCCCTAATAAAAATGTCCACACCAAACCAAAATCTATAAGTGGCCTGCCTCTGGGCCATTTTGCCTACAACAGGACAGTAATAAAACTTTGGCATGTGCTCATGGACTGTCTGCAAGCTTTGAATTTTGGAGATGAAAATGGGATATGAGGAATGCCAATAACATCTTCCTTATAAGCACAAGAAACAGAACTGAGACTGAACACGGGTGCTAGTTGAACACAATTTTGCCAACTTGAAATATTTTCTAATTTTTTTTTGGACACAAGATCTCTTGTTGTCCAGGCTGGCCTCAAACTACGGAGCTAAGGATGACCTTGAACTCTTGACCTTCTTGCCTCTCCATCTCTGACGTGTTGAAATTACATTTGTACACCACTGTGCCTGGCTGAAACTTTTAAAAATGTATTCCAAAATTGTGAGCTAATTGGAAACATGATTTCTGATGTCCCAGGTATACGCTCCTTTGCCTTTTCTGGGCTGAGAAACAAACCCATGGCCTTGAACATAGCCAGGGGCTCCATCATTGAGCTGTGTCTCAAGTTCTGTGCTTATATTTCTAGTCTTTTCAGATGCCAAATCTCACCACTCTTTTGCTTTTTGTGAAAGTTTTTAGCCTCCAATACTTTGCTCTGTGATCGACCCTACTTATTTTCAATTAAATTGTCAATTTTAATTTAATTTAATTCAATTTGATTAAATTCAGTTTTGTCTGTTGAGTGGCTATGTTTTTGCAGGTGTGTGTGTGTGTGTGTGTGTGTGTGTATGCATGCATGGGGCTGGGCTTTTATGTGGCTACCAGATGGCAATCTCTTTCTGTTCTTTCCCTAGTCTGCAGTGCACCAAGTGAGCTAGGCTGACTGACCAGAAGTACCAGGGATCCACCTGTCTCTGCCTCCTCATTACAATTTTTTTTGTCTCTGTTTTGCTTTTGTTTTTTGTTTTTCGAGACAGGGTTTTTCTGTGTAGCCATGGTTGTCCCGGAACTTGCTCTACAGACCAGGCTGGCCTCAAACTCACAGAGATCTGCCTGCCTCTGCCTCCCAAGAGCTGGGATTAAAGGCATGTGTAACCACCAACCGGTACAAAGTTTTATGAAATATTTAAAATACGCCAATATAGGACATTCCTCAGATGGAACTCCTCCCATCCGAAGGAATTTTTTTGTTTCCCTTCAGTTTATATTTATTCTGCTGAAAACTATGAAAATAAAGATTCATATACACTTGGGCAGTGAGATGGTCCAGTGATTCCAAAACTCCTGCCACCTTGATAGTGCAAACCTGAAGACCTGAGTCAAATTCCTGGATCCATGTAAAGGTGGGAAGAAATGACCCCATAAGATTGCCCTCTGATCTCCACATGTTCATATCATATGCCAACAGCAAATTTAAAAAATTTAAATTTCATTCATACAAATTTATTCCAGCAATGTCCAGAAAATAAAAATACTAACCAACTGACCACATTTAAGGTGTCTATGCCCTTAGCTATCCTCAGTGACTTGACCCAGAGATCTAAGGCCCACAAGGTAAAAACTTAACAGACTCAAATCTATGTCAAAGATTTACCTGGAGTCAGGCAGTGACTTGTTGACCTGTCTAAAGACTCACAGAAGTGGCTGCTTGATTTGGGGGTAGAAGGTCCTAGGAGGAAGACTCAGAGAGAATGCCAGGTGTGTAGGAGGCCGGAAGAAAGGTAGACTATGTGTGTGTGTGAGGGGGGGGGGGGTCATCAGGATAAGCAGAGAGGTAGAACCTTGGGAGGGGAAGAGGACAGGAGGCAGGAGGCAGCCATAGTCTGAACACTGGAGCGGATGCAGCAGTCACAAGACTCAAGCAATGGTGACATGACCCAGATGTGTCATATACAGCTCTAAGCTGTGCACCCAGGAGGATAGGGCCCAAAGTCCCACCTGGATGGTTTACCACTTACTCTTTGCTGAAAGCCTGCCCGATCCCCTCTTGCCCAGCCCGTGCTCCACCCTGGTCCCTCGGCAGCAGTAGGCGGGTGAGTGTGAGACCTCTGGCACGGGAAACTGCTACGGTCTTAAGGCTGGTGCAATGAGAAGGCCCCCAGCCAAGGCCCACCTACAGAACTGCTGGGGACACACCCTCTCCTCCAACCCTGCCCAGAACTCAGCCGGCCACAGAGTCCCTGGATGCAGAATGAGGGCATGCAGGGCTTTATTGGCTCCATTCAGGCATGTGGAGTCAGTGTGGGGCTTGTGGTGGCTGCTCCTGTAATCTGCCTCATGTCTTCTCTTGTGGGTCTTCAGGGCCCTCGGGCTGTTGAAGCTGCATCCCTTCCTCCCTCACTCGTGGGGGCCAGAAGTAGGGATTTGGGTGGCAGCCTCTCACCCTGGACCAAGCAGGTTTCCCCATAGAAGAGAAAACAGGCCTGCGTATGTGAGCCGGCCCTGCTGGGGGAGGGGACACATGGTTAAGTGGCTTCAAGAGTCATAGATTTGGTGGCTGCGGTTGGGCAGACTATGGCTCTGATGGCTTGTGTGACCTGGTTGACCCTGATGGCTCTGGTGGCTTGAGTGACCCTGGTGACCCTGGTGGTTTGAGTGGCCCAGATGACTCTGGTGGCTCTGGTGGCTTGAGTGACCCTGGTGACCCTGGTGGTTTGAGTGGCCCAGATGACTCTGGTGGCTCTGGTGGCTTGAGTAACTTGGATGACCCTGGTGGCTCTGGTGATCTGGGTGATGACCCTGGTGGCTCAAGGAGTAAACAGGATGACTCTGATGACTCTGGTGGTTTGAATGCCTATGCTGGCTCTGGTGCCCATGGTGACTCTGGCTATAGATGGTGTGAGTTTGGTTGGAACCAGCTATGGAGGTTTCCCTCTGAGTGAGGAAATTCCCTTTCAGCTTTATCTCCACCTCCTCCAGAGCCTTCAGCTCTTCTGGGCTAATGTCCCTGGATTCCGCGTGGCCTATATGCTGGTAGGTCGTGGCACGTTGCAGCATGGCATTAGCCAGGTGATGCCCCTTGGCATCGATCTCCTTGGCACAAGCAGCCACAGCAGCCCACGTTTCGTCCTCCATTGACGAGGGCTTTCTTGACTCCCTCTGCGTCTCTTTGGTCACTGAGGTCCCAGACACCTTCTGTTTGCTGGCAAAGGAATCTCGGTGCAGAGCCATGCTCCCTTCTCCGTGTTTGGAGGTGAGGGTCTCCATGTGGAAGGTGGTGTTGGCTTCCCCGTGCCTATTTTCATATGAGGGGCCATTGTTGCTGACATAGCGGTGGGTGGGCAACCTCTCTTCGGAGAGGCGGCTAAAGTGAGACTTGATCCAGCTGTCATTTGATCGGCAGGATTCGGGAGACTTGTCTCGAGCACACTCTGTCTTCCTTTTCCTCCTCTGAGCCCACAGCATGAGGCCTCCACCTCCTAGCACGAGGGCAGTCCCCAGCACCACCTTGCATGATGGTTGCTGGAGGAACTCTAAGAAGTTCTCCAGGGCCCTAGGCCTCGGGCAGAGAGCTAAGAGCGCGCTGGGAGTGGCGGAGCCCAGATGGTATGGTTCATGCTTGAACGGGCCGGAGCCCTGCGGGTGTCTGGCAGGCAGGCCCCTGCCTCACTCTCCTCTAGTATGCCCTCTGACACCTCAGCAATGAATCCCATTGTGAGGAAGGCAGCCAGGGGGGATGGGGTGAGGTGAGGCCACCTTAGCACCTGCTCTCAGTGGGAAAAGCGTCATTTAGCTATGAGATGCTTCTGCCTTCTGCTGGCTGTGCAGGTCTTCTACTCTGTCCTGCTTACTTTCTTTGGTTTCCCTCGTCATTCCTTATCTAGTGGCCCCCAGAGTGCAGAGGACAGTGAATCAGTTTGGCCATGACAAACTGGGACCCCCTTAGCTGAACTGGCATCCATTCCTGGTCAATAACTCCCCAAGAAAACCATCCCTGCTGTCAACACAACATATACCGTCTCTTACAGCCCTAGCTCCATTACAGGGGAGAGTCCAGAAACTAAAGGGCCCAGGAAGGAGCTCATTCTGGAACAATGAGGTCACAATTGAGAACAGACAAAGCAGTGGGCTGAGAAGGCAGAGTAGATAGGACAAACGTCAGGCCCCAAGGCCTGGGGTCATTTTACATTCTACGTAGTAAGCTACGTCTTTCCCTAGTGATAGCTTGAAGATCCAAATTGTTTGCTTGTTTGTTTGTTTTTCGAAACAGGGTTTCTCTGTAACAATGCCACAGATCCCTGTACAATCCTGAGTTATTCCTGTGTATTTGGGGCTAGAACAGGTCTGGGCTACTGCTGTTTACCTCGAAGCATGTAGCACCCTCAGAAAGGCCCAAATGGCCGGGTGGTGGTGGCGCACGCCTTTAATCCCAGCACTCGGGAGGCAGAGGCAGGCGGATCTCTGGGAGTTCGAGGCCAGCCTGGTCTACAAGAGCTAGTTCCGGGACAGGCACCAAAGCTACAGAGAAACCCTGTCTCAAAAAACCAAAAAAAAAAAAGAAAGGCTCAAATGGTCCTTGTAAAAAGCTGTGTTATTTGGGACTGGAACAATGGCTCAATGGTTAAGAGTACTGACTGCTCTTCAGAGGTCTTGAATTCAATTCCCAGCACCTACATGGTGGCTCACAGCCATCTATAATGGGATCTGTCACCCTCTTCTGACATGCAGGCATACATGTAGACAGAGCATTCATATGCAGAAAATAAATGCTAAAAAAAAAAAAAGCTGTGATATTTGAGGGGCTGGAGAGATAGATCAAGAGCACTTGCTAGTCTTTAGAGGGCCTGAGTTCAGTCAAGCTCAGCACTTGTCAAGCTCGATTCTGTAATGCCAGCTCCGATGGATCTGACATCTCTGTCCTCCTCTGGTTTCTGTACTCAACATGCCCATGTCCACTTGCTGTGGGACAATGGTCCTGTACCTTGTAAAGTTTTGTCACTTGTACTGTTTTAATAAAATGCTGATTGGCCAGTAGCCAGGCAGGAAGTAGGGGCGGGGTGACCAGAACAGGAGAATTCTGGGAAAAGGAAAGGTTCAGTCTGCAGTCATCATCCAGACAGAGGAAGATGAGAATGCCTCGCTGATAAAAGGTACCAAGTCACATGGCTGACACAGACAAGAATTATGGGTTAATGTAGGATGTAAGAGTTAATAAGAAGCCTGAGCTAATAGGCCAACCAGTTTATAATTAATGTAGACCTCTGTGTATTTCTTTGAGACTGAATGACTGTGGGACCAGGCAGGACAGAAATCACTGTCAACATTCATGTGCAGGCACACATACCTACATAACGTTACAAAGTAAATCTTTTTTGAAAAGTTGATACCAGGTACAGTGGCACACAGCTGTAATCCCAGCATACAGAAGGTAAAGGTAGGCATATCTCTGCAGATTCAAGACCAGCCTGGTCTGCAAAGTAAGTTCCAGGACAGCAAGGGCTATGTAGAAAGAGTCTGTCTCAACCTCTCATCCCCCTCAAAAAATTATTTGAAATATTTTCTCTAATCAAGTAATAATTTTTATATATACAATTTTTTTTCAGAAGAAACCATAGTCCACATTACATGTGGTAGGAATAAGGTACAGCTGAAAGCTTTAGGGGACCTCAGCTCTCCAGCCTTGTTGAACTATCCTGGGAATTTCTACTAACCTCATTGGAAATAACAACTCAAAGTTCACCTATGAGGCTGTTTACAGGTGTGAGTTCAGGGTCACTGGCCCTTCTGAACAACCCCTCCCTCTAGGCTTTGGCTATGACCTTCCAAAAGTTTTTTTTATTAAAAAATTTAAATTTAGTCTGGCTGGGCAGTGGTGGCACAAGCCTTTAATCCCTGCACTTAGAAGGCAAAGGCAGGTGGATCTCTGTGAGTTCAAGGCCAGCCTGGTCTACAGAGTGAGTTCCAGGACAGCTAGAGCTATACAGAGAAACCCTATTCTTAAAAAAATAATTAAATTAAAGTATAATTAGATTACTTCCCTCATTCCTTTCCTATGCCTCCTTGATTAATTCTTTCTCAAATCGATGGCCTCTTTTTCCTTATTGTTACATATATATGCATAAATATAATAAATACAACCTGCCGACTCCATGTGTACATGATTTCTGGGCTTACCACTTTGTACGGGATAACTAACTAGGGGTTCATTCCTGAGTGAAGCTAATTCTCCCTCTCTCAGCAGTCAGTAGTTAGCTGTAGTTCTCTGTCTAGGGATGGGACCTCTATGAGAGTTTCCTCTTCCAGGTTAGCATGTCTGTCGATATTGTCATTGTTCAGGTCTTGATTAGGCACACCAAATTTGGTTATAATTTTTATTTTACTTAATAAAATTTTGAAGCTTAAGATTACAGAACCCTTACTCAAGGCCCATTTTTATAACCATAAAACACTGTGCACAACACTCAAACCTGCATTTTGCACAAGACAGCAAACCAGAGGAGCAGATCCTGTGCTTGCTGGTACTAACACCACTTCTGATTTTCTTAGCCTCAAAGAGCTGCTTCTATGTATGATTGACACGTTTTTGCAGTTTGTAATTTGTTGGGGGAGGGGACATCGTCTTCTAGAATTGCTTTCGGCTTTCATGAGGGTGGTATTCTTTCTATGGGATCCTGTGAAAGTGGAGAAGTGGTTGAGTTTCAAGATTACTGTCTGGGGGGCTGGAGAGATGGCTCAGTGGTTAAGAGCATTGCCTGCTCTTCCAAAGGTCCTGAGTTCAATTCCCAGCAACCACATGGTGGCTCACAACCATCTGTAATGAGGTCTGGTGCCCTCTTCTGGCCTGCAGACATACACACAGACAGAATATTGTATACATAATAAATAAATAAATACTTAAAAAAAAAAGATTACTGTCTGGTATGGTTGCAGATGGTTTCTGAGTGTTTGGTATGATGTGGGATTTCCGACGTGGGATTCCCCTCTGTATGCTGTGATTATGTGATTACCATTAATGAATAAAAAAACTACCTTGGTCTGTTGATAGGGTAGAACTTAGGTGTGCGGGAAAAACTAAAAGGCACGCTGAAAGAAAAGAGGCAGAGTCAGGGAGAAGCCATGTAGCCCCCGCCAGAGACAGACACTGGATGGATTTTTACCCAGTAAGCCACAGCCACATGGCAATACACAGATTAATAGAAATGGGTTAAGATATAAAAGTTAGCCAATAAGAAGCTAAAGCTAATGGGCCAAACAGTGATTTAATTGATACAATTTCTGTGTGATTATTTCAGGGTTAAGCGGCCAGGACCAACAAGCGGCCTCCTCCAACAGTAATTAATTTATCTACCGAAGATATCCCTTATCTACAAGTTAGGAGCCACTTTCTCTTTCCAAAATAGCTAATGGTGGTTGGTTTGTTTTGCTGACTACCAAAGGCAGCCATTGCACATCTTTTAATTCTTCCTTATCATTTCTATTTTGTACTTCAATGGAACTATTTTGGTTCAGAACTGACATGTACTTTCTATACTACAAACAGGAGCTAAAGGTTTGGCATACTCTTTTCATTATTTATTCTGCATTTTTGTTTGGTTGTTGTTTTTTTGAGACAGGGTTTCTCTGTGTAGCCTTGGCTGTCCTGGAACTCATTCTGTAGGCCAGGCTGGCCTTGAACTCATAGAGATCTGTCTGCTTCTACCTCCCTGGTACTATGATTATAGGCATGTGCTACCACTGCCTGGCTATTGTGGGTTTTTATATGGTATTTGATAACATTAACTAATTTGTCTTAAAAAATAAAAATTTTACATTTTTGGGAGGGCACATGTCTCTTGGAATGCATGTGGAGGTCAGGAGATGACTTGCAGAAGTTGGTTCTCTTCTTCCATCTTACATAGGTTCTGGAGACAGAATTTAAGTCATCAGCAAGAACCTTTACCCAAAGTGTAATCTCGCCAGTCCCTTAACTTTTATTTTAAAAGAATGCTGTTCATTTAAATAATCAGTACAGATCAGCAATACTTAAAAAATAAATATAAAAACAAACCAGCTGGGCAGTGGTGGTGCACATCTTTAATTCCAGCACTTGGGAGGCAGAGGCAGACGGATCTCTCTGAGTTCGAGGCCAGCCTGGCTTACAAAGTGAGTTCCAGGACAGCCAGGGCTACCCAGAAAAACTCAGTCTCAAAAAAACTAAACAAAACAAAACAAAAACCCAGAAAACCCCAGAGCTTCAGGCACTCCTTCTAGAATATACTGTGCTCACTCACGGAAGCACCAAGGGCAGGTTCCATCTCTTTAGAGGACTTGCTGCCCACACTCATGCAAAGTACTACATGACAGCTGTCTCCATCTGTCCCTGAGCACTGGACTGCATAATCTATTCCAGAAGGCAAGAGAAACAGATTTAATGTTGTGGTTGCACACTGGAGCCGTGACAGGACCCCCTGACTCTATGCCCTCTATGCCAGCTGCACACTGGAGCCGTGACGGGACCCCCTGACTCTATGTCCCCTATGCCAGCTGCATGGTTGACTATCTTGGGAGAATTATGTCAAGCTGCCTCAGAGCCTGAGGGCTTAGTTCCTGACCTCTAAAGCCCTCAACTTCTTGGTATGAGGTGAATAGAGAACTCAAATACCATCAGGAACCCATAAGCCAAATCCCCCCAAAATTGTCCAGGGTACCCCATGCTGGTTGCAGCAGTTAGGGAGGCAAGGGAAAATCCAAAGACAATTCTGGAGGTCTCTGTGAACTCCTGCATGGCAGAAACACAATGTATACAAAAGCTGGTCCTCCGGCCCCTGTCTTGGTCCTTCAGCTGAAGGGGAGTGTTCTCTCTGAAGCTAAGGCTGTCATGCTTTGCTTTAAGGAAATCAAGTCTCAGCCCAACTCCAGGCTGCCATAAGCAAGCTCCAGACACACTGGCCCTGTTTAGTGTGTGCACCCATAGGCCATTTATCCCTTGAAAAACACTCGTCATCATCTGAGTACTGAGCTGGGGCGGGGGACTCACTGTCACAAAGCAGCTCTGCCGCAGAGTCACTTGCACTTTTAGTAATCATCATTCCAGGAATCGATACCTTCAAATGTACATCACTCTAGAATTTATACCAAGCTTTCACTCCTATTCTTCCAGATTCTTCTTCTGACTACCCCACGACCTGGGCATTATCACTCCTATGTGTCATATGGAGAAGCAGGCAAAGAGTATCCCATAGGAAAGGCCATTGGCAAAGCTGTGATTGGAAACCAGAGGCCACTATCCTAGCTGCTAGCCTGTGCCTCCTCAGGTAGAGCCACACCAAACAGCATTTGTTGGAACAGTCTTAGAGGGGATCCAGCAACTCAGGAGGTGTTAGAATAAGCGGACAGAATGGAGTATGTAATCAGCCGGATCAAATCTCAGCCGCTATGTGTTAGCTGTGTGGCTGTGGACGGTGATCACATCTCTCAGACCCGTGTGTAAAACAAGAGGTGAACCAGAGGGGCCGGCACACTGAGTAGTTCTGCCAGGCAGGCTTGGGAGGAAGGGAAGTGGGCCAATGGCCTTCCCATCAGCAGAGGGCCTGGTAGACAAGGACGTCCTCATTCACTGACCCACGTGATCCCCACAAAAACCCTGGGAGTAGAGAAGAAGGTGCCTCAGCCCTCCACAGCTGGGGAAACAAAGGCAGGTGAGGCTCTGTCCATGGTGCCAGACCTGTGTCCTGTCGTCCCGTCCTCGTGCCCCCCCCTCCCCGCTTCCGTCAATCTGGCTTCCCAAATGCCCTCTTACCTCGGAAGGGGAAGGTGCCTAGTTTATTCAGGTTCGCTTCCAGTTTCCCATAGTCTACCTCCGCGGTGGCGGTGAAGGGGGTGGTCACAGGTGGGTAGATGCCGGCGATGTCTACCTTCTTCCCCTTCACAGTCCTAGACAAGCCCCTGCTCAACCCGTGCCTCATAGAGGCCCAGATTTGGCGGCCTAGCATTTCGGCAGGAGGCCTGAGGTCCAGCTGTCTACAGCCACAGGGGAACTGAGTTTGGACTCCTTTATCCCACTGTTAATGATCAACAGACCCAGTTAAAAATTCGTGGCCCCAACCCACAACTTGTGGACGTGGTGGGAGTGTAGCCTGGGGGCGGGCCCAGAGGCTTGACGCTGGTCTTCTAGCCTGCTAGGAAGAAGAAGCTGGAGAAATGCCACAGCTCTGGCCTGAAAGAGAGCTGGCTCCTGGAGTTTACACTAAAAGTGTCTCGGATGGAGCTTGGGCCCTCTTCCCACAGCCCCAAAGCCAAGAGCCAGCACCCCTACCCCAACACAAACAACACCGTCCAGGCTGGTCTGAGTCTGACGGAATTGATTGGCTGAGCTGGCCTGGCCCCGCCCCACTGCAGCGGGGTTGAACCGTGGTTCAAGAAGCAGCTGTGGAAAAACCACGCCTCCTGTCTACCAGGCTCCAACCAAGGCCGCAGTGTGTTAGCCCTCTCTGCAGGACACACACCTCCATAGAACAGTCTTGGGGACTGAGGGGCAGAGAATGAGTATACCACAGAGGGGAACTATATCACAATCCTGGCCCTAGGGATGAGGGATGAAAAGCAGGATGATGTGGACAAAGCAAGACCACAGAAGACTCCTAGCTCAGGAGTCAAGGGACTCCACACTCTCTTGTTTCCAAGTTCACACCCACTTTCCATTCCTGTGTGTTTGGAGCGCAAAGGGATGCAAAGACCACACATACCAAAGACAGTATTTTATTGTGTTGAGTCTGTGGGTGTTCCTGCCAGGCTGGTTGCAAGCAGCTCATAGTGGGGGACTATTGCCCAGCTTTTACTGGGCTGGTACTGGCTGGGGGGTCTCACGCCCACTCCCAGGCCTCTCCAGTCCATTCTGTTCTGATTCTGGCTCAGGATGCTCCAGGGCATGCCGAGTGTCTGCTTGCCATAGCTGGACGAGGTCTGTAGGGGTCTTTCCTGCCTGGAGAAAATAGGAGGAGATTATTCAGGCTTCAGAAATTGCTCTCAGCTACAACAGTGGTTCTCAACTGGAGGCAAATGGCCAGAGGTAAAGGCATCTTGCATTTTACAACTAGAAGTTGTGGGTGCTACTGATATCGAGTGGGCAGAGGCCTGGGGTGCTGCATAACCATCCTACAATGCACAGGAAAGTCCCTTTGTTATGAACTGTCCAGCACCAAAGCCTGTAGTACTGAGTGGAGACCAATCACGCTCTCTCCAAGTGTCCCTGCCTTCCTCAGTGTCTCTTAGCCTTTTTGCACCAGACAAATCTTTCTAGGCCCCTCTTTAGCGATTGTTCTGTGGACCAAAAGATGGGCTTGAATTGGAGGATATCTATTCTCCAAAATCCTGAGGCCCACCCTGAACAAACATGATGTGCTAGAATGGTCACAACACCAACCAAGGACTTGGGTTCTCTTCCAGCTGGACCTCCACAATTGGGCCTGGACACTGGGCTCCCCTCTGTCCTATAGGGGAACTTCGGGGAAGTTCTCCCAGCCCATCTCTTATTGTTTCTCTGAACTTGTGGTCTGAACCTTGACACGGAAAGAGGGATCTGGGAAGGTAGGTGGTTAGGGTGGCGCGGCCAAGAGTCAATGACACGTGTAGCTAGGCTGTGACTGCCCCAGGTTGTGGCTGCCCTGTGCCTCTGCAGACCATCCAGTGTGCATTTGCAGCTTTAAGCGCTCACCCTTCCAGCCAGCCAGAGAAATCAACTCACCAGGTTCTTAGTCATCATGTCAGCCCCATGCAGGAGCAGCAGTTTGATGATTTTGTAGCGGTTGAGTCTCACGGCATCGTGTAGGGCACTGTCCCCTTCCTAGAGTCGGGGTCACACATGGCAGTGGGTGAGTAGGGTTACAGAAGCTGGGCCTTGCTCAGAGGCTGTAGCCCTAGGGTCCTGTGGGGGAGGACTACTCGCCCACTCTGCCCTGACACCCACGGTGGCTGAGCAGGGCAAGAGGCAAGCACTCACCCTGTCTTTGGCATTGATATCCAAGCCCAGAGACAGAAAGTGTTCCACAATCTCCACGTGTCCAGTGCGAACGGCTACATGCAGGGGAGTACTCAGGAGCTGTGTGGGGAGAAGCAGGACTCTTGGCAGTGGGCCTGGAATACGGTGTCCTGGGGTGGGGGAGCTATCTTATCTCTAGCCTAATCCTACTCCCAAGTCTAAGCGTCAAGGCCTGAGCCTTGGACAGGAGACACGGTACAACACGCCATTATCCTTCCCAATGAGCTAAATAGACAGCTTTAAGTGCTGTGTCCTCTGGGTAGCCTATCACGGTTCCCCTCTTGCCTAGCAATGAGCTACTACTGTCCAACCCTCTACTCTCTCTCCCTCTTTTTTTTTTTAAATAAGACAGGGTCCCACTATGTAGTCCAGGTGGCTGCAAACTCTCAGTTCCCCTGCCTATGCCTCCTGAGTGCTGGGATTGCAGAGGGGCACTACTATGCCTAGGCTCTTCTTTAATTATTTGGCGAGTTTATTCATTGGGATGCTGAGGATTGAGCCCAGGGTCCTGCACATGCTAAGCAAGGATGCCACTACTGAGTGACCCTCCCAGTCCATTCCTTTAAAAGGTTTTTTTTTTTAAATGAGACAAATTATCACTGCATAGACCAGGCTATCCTTGAACTTAAAAATCCTCCTGTCTCTGCTCCTGAGTACTGGAATTAAAAGTGTGTGCTACCAAGCCCAGCTTCTTTTTAATAATTATATCAGATGCCATTAACTGAGAAATGACTGTGATAGAGATGGCAAAAGCTTCCTATGTTAAAAAGTAATTTATTGGGCTGGAGAGATGGCTCAGTGGTTAAGAGCATTGCCTGCTCTTCCAAAGGTCCTGAGTTCAATTCCCAGCAACCACATGGTGGCTCACAACCATCTGTAATGAGGTCTGGTGCCCTCTTCTGGCCTGCAGACATACACACAGACAGAATATTGTATACATAATAAATAAATATTTTTTAAAAAAAGGAATTTATTTACAAACATTCCCTTCCTAACCTATGTAAGAACTCCACAAGTTTTATAACTGAAGAAGAGTGTCTGAGAGGTCAAGATTGCATGTAAAGAAATAGATAGATAGAAGGATGGTAGGTTAATAAGTAAATAATAAACTGATGGATGGCGGGGGTGAATGATGAAGGGTGGCATGGGTACAAATCCTGCATCCTCCTGGTGGACCACACCTCCACAAGAGCAGGTCTTTTGTCTTTCTCACCTCTCAGCACTTGCTCCCAAGCTCCCTGGAGGGCCTGAAGCGTCTCCGCAGCCACGCTAGAAACCAGACTAGCCACTGCTTACCTACCACGTGAGCTTGCTTGCCATTTGCTTCCCCCCCCCCCCCCCCGCTCCGCAGCATCCCAACATGTACTGCACTGAGCGCGCTGCAGCTTCACCTTGTCTCTCACATTGGTGTTGGCTCCTCGGCTTTGCAGGAGCCTCACCACCTCCAGGTGGCCTCCACGGCAGGCCCAGTGCATGGCTGTGCAGTCCAGCTGGAAGGGATGGATGGAACTTAATAGCAGAGCTTTTGGGAAGGAAGTTTCCTGGGGAAAGGATTGAAGCCAAGAAGGCAGAGGCCAAAAAAAAAAGAGAGAGAAAGGGACAAGGAGTAGGATGGACAACCCAGGGCCAAACTAGTCCAAGTGAGAATCACAGAGGCAATTCACAGGGGAGATGGGGCTTGCCCAATGTCACAGAACACACAACGGCCCCTACTGGCAGCCTCTGGCACAGACTGGACAGGAAGTAGAATTCTACTGATACTAGATCCACCTCTTACCTCCCACCCAGTACCTGCCCTCTCACCCGATCCTGGAAGTCCACAGTGGCCCCATTCTCCAGAAGTTTCTCCAGTATCTCCATGTGACCCTCCAGGGAGGCTCGATGTAGCGCTGTCCGACGGAACTGCCACCAGAGAGACCGTCAGGCCTGAGTCCTAGTCCTGAGCCTACATCCCACCAAACTGAGGCCCAGGCCGTGCCCAAACTTGGTGCCCACGTGTTCTGTGTTCAGTCAGATCTTACTCAGATTGGCCCTGTACTCCAGCCATGCCTCTGTATAGCTGGTGCAGCTGACTCCCCTGCTGGGCATGGCTATTCTGTGCTCATACGCTATGATGCTCAGTGATGACTTGCAGCTCATGTGCCTGGAGTTCATTGAGACCTCTATGACAAGTTGCTCCCAGGTGATGCCTGAGTATAAATAAGGGAGCATTGGCAAGCTCAACTCTTTCCCCTAGTGCTAGGCAGGGCCCAGATGCACAGGTCACACCTGGTTACTGATTCAAGGAAGAAACAAAGTCCCCTCCCTTACGGCTACTTTCTGCTTTGGATTCCGGGAACCCTTGGTCATTATGCTAGTCTTTCTATATGCTGATGATCTGGTTATGGGCAGTCTTTCCCGGCCTTCCTCTTGTTTTTACTCTTAGCTTATACTAACGGGAGAAACAAGATTAGACCCCGGAGGTATAAGAACAGAAAAGGTGTAGACTACTAGACACAGAGCAGGCCCAAGGGTGGGTGGCCACTGGTAGGCTTGGTCCCAGAGGAAAAAAGTATGACAGTTGACAGAAAAGTTTAAGAAATAGACAGTGGCCATAGTCGCACAATACTGCGATAGAATTAATACCACTCTAAATCAACATGCTTAAAGCAACATATTTCACATTATATATTTCCATAGGAGAATATTCAAAATAGTGGTGGGCTATGACTCAGTGGTAGAGCACTTGCCTAGCACACACAATGTCCTGGCACTGCAAATAACAATATTAATAAACAATTGTAGGCCAGGTTTGGTGGTGCATGGCTTTAATCCCAGAACAGAGGCACAGGCAGGCAGATCTCTGTGAGTTCAAGGACAGCCTGGTGTACGTAGTGAGGTCTAGGAGAGCCAGAGCTACACAGTGAGACCTTGTCTCAAAATAAATAAATATAAGGGCTGGAGACATGGCTCAGTGGTTAAGAGCGCTGACCACTCTTCCAGAGGTCCTGAGTTCAATTCCCAGCAACCACATGGTGGCTGACAGCCATCTATAATGAGACCTGGCGCCCCTTCTGGCATGCGGGCACACATGGAAGGAATGCTGTACACATAATAAATAAATCTTTAAGAATAAATAAATAAATATAAATAATTGTAAAAAGAAGCAGGCACGTATGCCATGAGAAAGAAATTATCCTATTTCTGCCTGTGCTTTCTAATCTTTCCATCCACTAAACACTTGTTGGTTCATTTGACCACAACATTTGGGAAGGCAGTAGGCCATGTTCACTATAGCAGAATCTGAGTGTTGGAGAGGCGACAGCCCAGCCACAGATCCCACAGCTAAGGAGTGGAGACAGACTATTTTGGCCCAAATTTCTTGGGCTCTCTTAATTGGATTCCGTTCCTTCATCTCCCATGCAGAAACATGTGATGTTTGTTATGGAGGCCGTCTGAGCTGGGGAACAGTCTAAGGTTGATTCAGTGAAATTGTGGACTGAGGAAGGAAGCATCCGCCCTAAGAGCATCTGTGAGTGTTCTCAAACAAGCCCACAGATGGAGCTGATCCCAGACCTGACCGGGTTACGGCAGTGGTCCTGAAGGGAGGCAGGTGCAGGGGAGGGGCACATCACCTCATCGCAGGTATCTGCTGAACCTCCATCGGCCAGGTATTTGTCGATGACTTTCACTTTCCCTTCCACTGCAGCCTTCAGGAACGTCTCCTCATCCACAGGGCCGGTCTGCAGGAAGAGCATCCACTCATAGAGAATAGTAGAGTTTGGGGACTCTCGGGCTCCCCCTGCCCACATTTGTCCATCCCGGGACCCTTACGATCTCCTCTGGCTCTGGAGGTGGCTCCTGGGCAGCAGCCAGTGCATCTCGCTTCTTCTGCTTGCGTTTTTTCCTCAGTTCTATAAGGTTCTGGATCCCACCCACGTCAATGATCTCACGCCGCAGGTCCAGGGATGTCTTGCGTACACGTTCTTGGCCCTGCACAGGGATGGCTCATCACCTCCACACTGGGGCACAGAGTGTGGGGAAGTTGGATAATACAGGAGCTGAGCTGTCGAGCTGCCCTGTCGTTCGTTCCCCCACTTACCTTAACCTTTTGTAAAGCAGGGCTCTGCACCCCAAGGCGCTTTTCATCCTCTAGAACCAGCAAGTCCATGGACAACTTCCCAGGGGTGGCTCTTCGAAGTTTCTGGGAAGCCATTGAAAGAAAGCTACCTAAGATTATTTGGTGACAGCTATACTGGTGTGGTTCTCAGCCAAATGGAAGGTTATGAGAATTTTTTGTCAGGGTGTGTTAGTTCACACCTACAATCTCAGCACTCAGGAGACTGACGCAGGAGGATTACTGTACTAGAGGGCCAATCTAGTCCACATAGTGAATTTCAGACCAGTTGGAGCTACATAGTGAGACCCTGTTTCAAAACCCAAAACAACAAAACCACCACAAAAATAAAAAAATTCTAGCATGCTTAAATCTTTTGTATAAAATGATGTCAGATTTCTTTACAACCTACACACAAATAGTACTGTATACTTTTTTTTCTTTTTGAGACAGGGTTTCTCTGTGTAGCCCTGACTACCCAGAAACTCATTCTATAGACCAGGCTGTCCTCGAACTCAGAGATCTGCCTGTCTCTGCCTCCTAAGTGCTGAGGTTAAAGGCGTGCGCCACCACCAGCCAGCGTTTATACTTTTAATCTCAATATTACGTATACTGACTATATAATCTGAATGTTGGATAGTCGTTTTTATTGTTTAGAGGATAAAGACAAGGGGAAAATCTGTTCATGTTCATTACAAACACAGAGTTTTCTGGGCATAATCCCAGCACTCGGGAGGCAGAGGCAGGCAGATGAGTTTGAGGCCAGCCTGGTCTACAGAGTTAGTTCCAGGACAACTATGGGCTAGGGCTGTTACACAGAGGAAAACTTGTCTCGAAAAAACAAACAAACAAACAAATACAGAATTTAAAATTTTCCTAAGAACTAGAGAGATGGCTCGGGTGTTAAGAGCACTGGCTGCTCTTCCAGAGGACCTGGGTTTGCTTCCCAGCACCCACCTGGCAGCTAAACAGCCCTCTGTAATCCCAGTTCTAGGGAATCCAATTCCTTCTTCTGTCCTCTACAGGTACCAGACATACAATGTGTGTGGTGCAAGACATACATGGAGAAAAATAATCACACACATGAAGTTAAAATGTAACGAAGTTCCCATGTGTGACTGTGTGAGTACAGAAATAGAACCCAAGGATACAGGAGTATTTAATCAGAAAAATTTCCTTTTAGTGAGGTAACTGTGATCAGAGATGGCAGGTTTTGTCCCCTTACCTCCTTCCCGGTATTGAACTAAGCCTTCCACAGGCTAGGGTAGAGCTCTGCCTCCGAGCTCCAGCCTCCAGCCTCATCATCTCTTCCCTCGTGCAACAATCCTTTGGCAACATGAAAGCCTGCCAGTTCTATGGCAGACACTGCATTTTCTCAGCAATGCTCAGCCCTGGGAAATCTGGAGCTCGGAGGAACAGCAGCGCCTAGCTTTCATGGTCTTGTGGTCAGGATCTGATGAGCCTCCTCTCTCCACCTGAAGCTCTGGTTTCCCCAGACTGCTTCTCTACTCTTAGTGACCTTCTGGCATCCATTCCCAGAGGCTCCCAAGCAGCTCAGGTAGTTGTGAACCTAGGAATATGTGCCCAGGATGAGGGTAACAAGGCAAGTCAACTGGGGAGAACTTGCTCTCCATGCGGACCAGGCACCTTGTTCATTCCCCATGGAGTCCTGGTGCAAGCCTCTCTCAGAGAGGATTCGAGGTTTTATTTCTGATGCCTCCCAATTAATATTTTTGTAGTACCAAGCATGAAACTTAGGGCTTCACATGCCAGCTGAATGTTCTACCAACTGAGCTACAGCCCCTTCTCTGTTGAGTGCTTGTTTGGAAGGAATCCTGGACTGCCTTTCTTGCCAGAATTTATGGCTATACGATCTTCCAGATTTATATGATTCTATGATTTGAGGTCTCCCTGTGTAGGTGTCACCCAAAACAATGCACCTTCTGCCAGGAAAAAAAGATATGACCTCGGGTTAAAACTACTGTTGCTTGTGGGACCCTGGCTTGATGACTGAGGAAGCATCCAGAGCCTGGAGGACTTAATCACCTGCTATCTCCAGCCTTCACTGTGACAGGGCCTGGCAGGTAGTGGCTGCTCACGTAGGACTTGTTAAATGAGCGGACGATGAATGAATGAATGAATGAATGAATGAATGAATGAATAATGGTATGAAGACCATGGAACTCTGGTGTCCAGTAGTTCTGTGTAAGGATGACCTTACCTGGTAAGTTGCATCCTGAGGCCTCTGTGCCACCAACATAAGGGGCCACAGATTGCTGGAGGCTCCCAGTAAGGCAGGGGGGATTATTTATGGATTCTAGGGCCACCCATTTCTTATTTGGACTCCCTTTGGATTTGTGTTTATGGGCTGCCAGAGTCTGCATTCAATGTTTGTGACTCACAATGACACTCCCGGCTGATTCCCCAGTCCACACTTCAGATTAGAGAGAATGCTTGCGAAGCGCTCAGCCCAGAGGCTTGCTGTGGCTGCTCACCTAGTGCTTGTGAAATTAACGGACGCCCAATGCTGGCATGCAGAGGAGCTGGGTGGGAAGGCTGGCTCTGTGGGCACCTTTGTCCTTGCAGCCCTGCGGCTATATTTGTTGGGAGAATGGATGGGAGAGGGCTGTTCTGTGTCCCCTGTAGGAGGTTCCGTAGTATAATGGCAGCACTCCAGAAATGACAAAGCAGGATGACTCTCCTGCCTGGCAGCAACAGCCACGCATGCCTGCTGGGGCGGCGGGGGTGGGGTGAGATTCCTGGAGATCCAGGGATGCCCAGGTGCTGTCCACACTCCTCTTTGATAAATCTGACTCATCTCTTCTCTTAAATGACCACTGCCTCTGAGTTCCTGTAGCTGCCCCCTGCAACATCAGAACTGTCTGTCTCTGATACGCATCAGAGGACACAACTCTTCCTCACTCCCCACAGCCCACAGAACACACTCCTCTTACCTGGCCGTCTCTAGTTTGTTCTTTGCTTCCTTTCCAACCTAAGCACTTCACACACTCTCACGACCGCCATACCTTTGCCATGCAGACTTCAGCTCCTGTTTTTCCTTTAGCCTGAAACACTCTCACCACATCCTTACTGCACTTAGCGCTCCTAAAGGCCCAGCTCACTTCCCATCTTCCTCAGAGCAGTAGCAGAGGGCTCAAATGACACCCATCCTATTCATTACAATGGTCCACTTTCTATTTGACCACTTCTGTCCTCTGCCTTCTTACTTGACTATGTAAATAAGAAGTGTTAGCTGGACCATGGGGGCACACGCCTTTAATCCCAGCACTCAGGAGCCAGAGTCAGGTGGATCTCTGTGAGTTCAAGGGCAGCCTGGTCTGCATAGTGGAATTCCAGGACAGGCTCTAAAGCTACACAAAGAAACCCTGTCTTGAAAAACAAAAACAACAAAACAAAACAAACTCCAAGCAAACAAGAAGTGTTGATTAAAATTAATGCCCACCTTCCCCCTATGCAAGAACTCTAGGTTCTTTTGGGGTGTGGCGAGGATAAACTCACAGTGTCGCCCATTATGGGTGTGTACCACCACACCTTGCACAACTGCTTAGAATAGACTTTAGAGCAGGACAAGTCAGTACTCCAGCCCCGCTTGCTTATCCTAGAAAAAAGGCACCCGTGCCTTAGGTATCTACAAGCACTGCCCACAGTCCTGGATGAGTACCAGCTGGTCTTCCCCATCTCCCTTCCCTACTCTTATCAGCTTATTCTCCTGTAGCAACTAAACCGTGGAGATGATCCTCCATGGGGCAATTGGGGTACGTGTGCCTCAGGACCTTCCTGGCTTTCCCTGTACAGTTCAGTCTATTTCCTGAAGCCAGATGAATTGGGCAGGGTCTTGGGAAGGTCTGCCACCTCCAAGTCCCATCTCTCCCCACCCACAACCCTGTCAGGAACATCCTGGTATGGAAATGGGCCTGGGGGACCCCAGGAAATACCTGTTCAGCATGTGTGTGTACCCATATAGCAGTCAGTCTTTCCCTTCCCATAGCAGGACAGGTGGACTCCTTAACCTGGAGTCCCCCTCCCTTCACTGGGGCTCCCTTCACCTCGGCTCTCACCTCAGTTTCTTCCTCCTGGGCAAGCCGCTGCTCGATGAGCTCTGTGGCCCTCTGCACAGCTTCAGGACCCTCCATGGCGCCCTCCATATCTGCCTCAGCAAGCCACAGGACATAGGGTCTTTATAGGCCAGAGCACCCACTCCGCCCACTGGGCGCCTTTGTCATGAGCTCACAGGCTCAATTTCTCCACCTGCCTCCCCCACCTATCACCTTCACCTCGGACAGCCCCAGGGTGCATGGGAAATCACTGCCCAGGCCAGGGAAGTTACCCCTCCCCTAACCTATGGCCTACTGGAGCCAGAAGGCACAGCGCCCCAAGAGGACAGCTGCAGGAAGGGGTCCAGTGTGTCCTCGGTGCTGGGAACTGCTAAGTCTGCACAAAGGACCAACATGCTGCCACTGGCCTGGGTGGCAGTGCCACCTGCTGGATACCAAGAAATCCTATCCAGGTAGTGCCAGATAGGGGGCCTGAAAAATCGGATATGAGCCTCAACAGACCTGTGTTTCTAGGGACTTTAGGGACCTTCTGGCGGCAGGAGTCAGAGCAGTTGTTACCCTCTGGTGGCAGCACACCCTACTGAAGCATGGCTATGCTGAATGACATGTCCATTAGCCATAACCAGACCTCGCCCATCTGTTTGCCTCCTCTTCCCAGAGCCCTTAGCACAACTTACAATGTTGCTTTAAGGGAAGAGTCTTGGGAAGCCAGCGTGAAGAGCCAAGGCCAGCTTAGGAGACTAGGCAATGCCAGGCTGCCTTTGGCGAGGCTGGCCACACTCTCTGAGAACAAAGAGTACATGGAGGAAAGGCAGACTTCCACTCACTGAGCTCCACACCTGGGACTTGCAGCCTGGAGTCCTGGGTTTAACCCGCCAGTGGTCTCCAGTGCCCCAGCTTTGTACTTCTACAACCACAAGTGATGCCCCCCGGGGACACCTTAGCTGAGACTCCCTTCTGGTGGTGCGCACAGTTCCCCAGAGGAAAGAGAGGAACTAATCCCGCTGGTCTCTGGCTCACACACTTGTGGAAGCTTTGCTCTGACACAGCATGGGCACTGCATCACCCATCTCCAGGCTGGCAGTGTAGGGTAGCAGACACTGCTGCCTTCTGTGGCGCCCCTTTCCTCTTTCACATGTGCCTCCCACTTCACCATCCCAGCAACTGCTGCAGGAGGCAGGGCAGGCGTGCCACCTCCACTTTAGAGAAAAGTAAAATGTATTTGGAGGTAAAGTGACTTTTTCCAGGACCCACAGGAACACAGACAGGTTGGATGCTCTACTGTGCCCATCGGTTCCCAAACCAGCAGGAGCTCTGGGCTCCACCATGCTGTGGACTGCAAGTCAAGGGCTAGGCAAGAGAGGAGCAAAAAGGCTTTATTGATAAAATACAGATGTGTTTGTACACAGGGCCCTACTGGGGCCAGGACCAGGCTACAGACCCCACCTTGCCTGGGTTACAGTTGGGGATGGCCCTGTGCAGACCCCAGCCATAAAGCCTGGCTACCTGGCCACCTGCCTCATCTCTGCTGATTGTGCTGGGTTCAGGGAGAGGCAGAGAGGCCCGCCTCAAGCTCTCCAAGCCCTGGGGCTCACTGGTGATTTCCTCCCCTCCAGGGGACTGGCACTATGCCCAGGGCAGAGTCATGGGAAGGGATAAGGGAGGTGGGGGAGAGACAGCAATTGCTTCCAACCCTGAGCAGAAAACTGGAGTGAGCACAGTGGTGGCACCAGATGACAGATCTGGGTTCCAAGGTCTCAGGCTGGCCCCCATGGCTCCAACCTATAGTGGAGAATGCCAGGTGCCTTTTCTCTGACAAGGTTGGCAAGGCCTGTGTGTGGCAGGCAGCACTGTTCCCTGGGTGTGGAGCACTGGTGGACCCAGTGCCCTGGAAGGCAAGTCCCTTCATAGCTCACTAAGAGCCATACCGCAGGGTGGCAGGAGGTGACCCTGAAGAAGACAACAGCACTGGAAGGCAGCAACAGGTGGGGAACCTTGTGCTCCAGGCCTAAGCCCCACAGCCTGCAGGGGACCTCCATGGCCTCTCTTCCCAGGAGTCAGCCGCCTGTCAGTCCTGGGGTGGTGGGGGCTGGTTGATGATGACCTGAATGACAAAGTCTTTTTGAATTTTGGTTTCCTGGAGCCGTGTGCGGTCTGTAAGCAGCTTCCCGGAGAAGAACCATCTCTGCCAGGATGGCTCGATGCCCTCCTGGCTGTGCAGCTGCCTTTTGAGCTGCCCCACTGTGTCGGGCAGGCTGGCGTTGAGCCTCACGTCCTTGCCTGTGGAGAGGCGCACTTTCAGTGGGAATTCACGGCGCACAGTAGGGGTGGGCTCTGGGGGCTCCAGGCTCTCCTCCTCTGTGTGCTCCAACAGCAGGTTCACAGGTGGTGACAGGCAATAGACGGGCAGTTGGTAGCGGTTGCCCAGCTCATCATAGCATTCACAAAGGGTTCCTGTGGGAAAGGCAATGCAATCAGTGTAGTGTGGGGACCTGTTGTCATGCACTGAATACTGTGTCCCCCAAATTCCTATGATGAAGCATATTTGAAAGTAATAGTTACATGAGTAAATGATAAAGTTGAGATAATCTGATGGAATAAGTTTTCTTACAAGGAAAGGCCCCAGAGAACCCTCCCCATACCCTCTCTCTGCCTGTCTGCCTGTCTACCACGTGAGAATAGCAAAGAGGTGAGAACCCTCACCAGAACCAAATGGCTGTCACTTTTTCCTTGGATTTTCCAGCTTCTAGAATTGTGAGAAACAGATTTCTAGTGATTAAGAAACCCGTGTGTGGCATGCTGTTTACAGCAGCCTAAGCAGATTAACTCGTCCTGCAGCTACCTCCAGTCCCCAGCCTCATCCCAGAGTCAGGACTCTCTAGGACATCCTTAAGGGCAGAAGAACACAAGGCTGGCTCCATCAGCCATGGCATGTTACTTTTCACTTGTTTATTCAACATTTTGGTTGAGTACACATGCTAGGTGCTGGGCTGAGCCCCAATTTCCTTACTGGTATAATGTAATGCAAGTGAGAATGCATTTACAGAGTACTGAGCATCCCCTAAGTGCTGGTACTGGACTAGGTGATATTATGTACATCCTGATCAATGCTTTGTGGTTGCAAGAGTCAGGTTTTAACATGAGACATGCCCTGCTCAGGGTCACGCAGCTAGGAGAGGTCACAAGCTGAGAAAGGAACAGTCAGAACCTAGGTCTGGGACTGGAGCTCTGCTATTGCTTTCCTTTACACTGCCTAACGAGGGTGCTCTGAGACCCTGAGTACCTCCAGCAAGTTTTTAGCTTGTAGTTTTTAATACTTTATTTTTATTTAATTTGCATTAGTGACTTCCTATATGTATGTCTGTGTGAGGGTGTCAGATCTTGGAGTTACAGACAGCTGTTAGCTGCCATGTGGGTGCTGGGAATTGAATCTGAGTCCTCTGGAAGAGCAGTCAGTGCCCTTAACCACCGAGTCATCTCTCCAGCCCATTTTGTAGGTTTTATTGATGTCTTTCTGTCTTCTCATTAGGCAAAGGGGGATCCTGTCCCTCCCTCCTACTTCCCCTCTTCCCTCTGTCCTTCTTTCCCTGACAGTCTCCTGTAACACAGACTGGCCTTCAACTTGAACTTCAGATCCTCCTGTGTCTACCTCTCATGTGCTACCATGCCTGGCTTTATGTCTTGTGCTTCTCTGCTCATGCCAGAAAGAGTTGTTTAAATGAAATATATATATATATATGTATATGTATGTATATATATTTCTCCATCACCACCTGTTTAAACAGAAACTACTAACATGTGGTGACTTTCCTCCGCCTCTGTGCTATGAACCCTGACATCCCCAGCCCCTGCAAGGATACAGAGTCTGGGACCTGCCTGCTTACCATGAGGCAAGGTGATGCTGGCTCCATCCAGGATGGCCTGAGCCAGCTCATGGTCGTTAGCTTCAGCAGCATAGGCGGCAGCCTTGAGGGCATCCCAGATCTCTTTGCGGCCCTCAAAGGCAGGAGCTGTGTCCCAGAACTCATCTCGCTTGCTCCGCAGCTGCCCATCAGTCATGGGGTAGTCACTCTTCCATTTGAGTCGCTCCTTCTTCAAGGGCTCATTTCGACCTGGGAAGACAGACGCAGAGGCTCAGCATCTCTGAAGTCACTTAAGCTGTAATTTGCCCTCTCACAGTCCCTGGCCTATCAGGTACTTTATTGCACTGCTTCCTATGTATTTAGGGCACTGGGACACTTTCTTTTTCTTTCTTTCTTTTTTTTTTTTTTCTTTTTGGATTTTTCGAGACAGGGTTTCTCTGTAGCTTTTGGCTCCTGTCCTGGAACTAGCTCTTGTAGACCAGGCTGGCCTCAAACTCACAGAGATCCGCCTGCCTCTGCCTCCCGAGTGCTGGGATTAAAGGCGTGTGCCACCATCGCCCAGCTTGGGACACTTTCTTAATAGCAAGTATGAGTCTGGAAACCCAAGTTAGGGATACAAAATAAAATTTCAGCCAAGTATGTTCTTGTCTCTTTTACTTATTTTTATTATATATGTGTGTACCATGTGCATGGTTGGTACCCAAGGAAACCAGCAGAGAATGTTAAATCTCCTGGAACTGAAGTTATGGATGGCTGTGAGCTGCCACATGGGAACCTGAACTGAACCTGGGTTCTCTGGTAGAGCAGCAAATACCACTGAGCCACCCTAGCTCCCGAGCCAAACATGTTCTGTACAAATGTACTGTACCTTATCTTACAATGTACCTCTAAATACATCATAAATTGAAAATATCCCAAGACAAAATACGCACAGAGTCTATAATCTGCAGACCATTACAGCTTAGCAACACAGTCCAGGCTGAGTGTTAGCTGCTTCCCCAGGATGGGGAGGTGTGGACTGGCCATTGCTAGCAAAGAAAAAGATCAAAACTAAAAGGCCAGCTGTGGTTTCTCCTGATTGTCTACATCTTCTAAAATCAAAAGATCTTGGGCTGACGAGAGGGCTAGGTGAGTAAAGGCACTTGCTGCTAAGGTCCTGACCTGAGTTTGTTCCCTGGACCCCATGAGGTGGAAAGAAAGAACCAACTCCTACAAATTGTCCTCTGGCTGGGCGATGGTGGCGCACACCTTTAATCCCAGCACTCGGGAGGCAGAGGCAGGCGGATCTCTGTGAGTTCGAGACCAGCCTGATCTACAGAGCTAGTTCCAGGACAGGCTCCAAAGCCACAGAGAAACCCTGTCTCGAAACCCCCCCCCCCAAAAAAAAAGAGTACTGGGAACTGAACCAGGATCCCCTGCAAGAGCACCAGCAATTTTTTGTTTTAAATTTTTCAAGACAGAGTTTCTCTGTGTAGCTCTGGCTATCCTGGAATTTACTTTGTAGACCAGGTTGACCTTGAACTCACAGAGATCTGCCTGCCTCTGTTTCCTGAGTGCTGGGATTAAAGGTGTGTGCCACCACTGCTTGGCAACAATGTAATATTTTAAGAAAGGGAGGAAGAAAAGGAAAAACAATAAAAAGATCTTAAGCTAGAAACTATCTGCACAACCTTTGCTGTTGTTAAAGGTTGACAAGATGTCTCATGGCTGACCTGAAATTTATAATCTTCCTGCTTCAGCTTTCTGAATTCTAGGATTATGAGCATGTACCACCACGTCTAGCTTGTTATTGGGCATTTTTATCTTGCTCTTTGATTATAAAGAAGTATATGGAAGCTGGAGAGATGGTTCAGAAGTTAAGAGTACTGACTGCTCTTCCAGAGGACCTGGGTTCAATTCCCAGCACCCACATGGCAGCTCACAACTGTCTGTAATTCCAGTTCCAAGGAACCCAACACCTATGGCAAAACACCAATGTACATAAAACAAAAAAAGTATATATTTAGCATAACAGAAATCAGGAAATAATACATATATGTAAATAATAACAAACTAAGACAGCAAGACCAGGCAGATTAATAAGGGAAGCATATTGTATGCTGGTGGCTATGTCCCATGGCAGCCAGGATGCCTTTTGTGGTTGAACATCCTTGAAGCAGCGGTTAGGCTCTTCCCACTAGATCAGAAACTATGGTGTTAGTGGACTTTCCCAGCTGACACACTTGTGCACTAATGACAGGTCTGTAGCCTCAAAAGTAGCCCAGCTTCATTATAAAACAACTGAATTGTGATTATGAACCCTCTTTTAAGGTCTTTTTTTTTTTTTTTCCCAAGACAGGGTTTCTCTGTACCTTTGGAGCCTGTCCTGGAACTAGCTCTTGTTGACCAGGTTGGCCTCGAACTCTCAGAGACCTGCCGGCCTCTGCCTCCTGAGTGCTGGGATTAAAGATGTGCACCACCACCGCCTAGCTCCCTCTTTTAAGCTTTTAAAGAGGATCATGGGGGGTTGGAGAGATGGCTCAGTGGTTAAGAGCAGTCACTGCTCTTCCAGAGGTCCTGAGTTCAATTCCCAGCAACCACATGGTGGATCACAACCATCTGTAATGAGATCTTGTGCCCTCTTCTGGCATGCGGGCATACATGGAGGCTGCACTGCTTCTCTGATCTCTCAGTTTCATCCACTAATATCTGACTCTGGGTTTTTATTATTAAGAACAATTAAATTTTGTGCTGCAAAATTCCACCATTCAGGGGCTGGAGCGATGACTGCGCGGTTAAGAGCACTGACTGCTCTTCCAGAGGACCCAGGTTCAACTCCCAGCACCCACATGGCAGCTCACAACTGTCTCTGACTCTAGTTCCAGAGGCACCCTCACACAGACATCCAGGCAAAACACCAATGCACATAAAATAAAAATAAAGTTTTAAAAAAAATTTTTTAAAAATCCACCATTCAAAAGGAATGACGGGCTCCGGGCTGCGGCAGTGGTGATTGATATATACCTTTAATCCCAGTATTAGAGAGTCAGAGCTCTGAGTTCAAAGACAGCCTGGTCTACAGAATGAGTTCCAGGACAGCCAGGCTACATTTTGAAAACCCAAACACACACACACACACACACACACACACACACACACACACCAAAGCAAAACAAACAAAACCAAAAAGGAGTGACTGTTAACAAGCCAGGCAGGGTTGTGCTAACCCTTAATTCCAACATTTGGAAGTTAGGGGTAGGGGCAGGAGGATCAGGGCTCAAAGTCATCTTTGCCTACACGGCAAGTTCAAGGCCAGATTGGGCTATTTATTTTTGCCTCAAAACCAACCAACCACACAAAACAGTCTATTTCTTCCTCTCCTGAGTAAAGGAGTATAAACTTATGTATTCTGCACTAGGATCATGCTCTTACATGCATTTCTTTACACTCCTTCTCCCAGAAAGGACTGAAGATATTTTCATGCCATTATACAATTTCAACTTTCCTTCTACTTTATTTTGTATTACTGCCATCTTTCCACATGATTAAAAATTATGAACAATTTGAGGCTGGAAAGCTGACTCGGCAGTAAAGAGTGAGGGAGCAGGCAAAAGCACCTTGTCCTAAGTAAGTACTGCCATTTGACTTCAGACTCCATTTTACCCACAGAGTGAAACGCCGTTCAGTTTCTCAAGCCATATGAGAGCTGGGAACTTTCCAATGGCTGGTCAACCTTCTCCTTAGACAACAGAAATAGTCTGTTATGCCCCTTAGTTTTCTAACTTGTTATGGCTGTTCCTAACAACAGAAAAAACAAATGAATCTGGCTGGACTGAAAACCTTACATTCTGTGTTAGTTGACAGTGATGAAACACACAGGGAAAACCCCTAATCTTTGAATCTTGATTGGTGGAAAATTGTACCTGTGACTTGGCAACAGGTGTTTGTGATTCATAAACCCCGCTTCTGCCCCTGCTTGGGGATGCAAGGAGCAACAAGGTTCCGAGTCCTTGTCCTGCAGCCCTGATCGGTCAGTGACCTGCTTATATGTTGTCTCTCTCCTTCCCCGTGGTGCACACGGACCAGGTGTAGCAAAAAAAGAAAAAAGAAAAAAGAAAGAGCAGTGGCTGCACTTCCAGAGAACCCTGTTTGGATCCCAGCTTCCACATGCAGCCACACAACTGTCTGTAACTCCACATCTAGGAATCTTAATGCCCTCTTCTGACCTCCACAGATAGTGCACACACTTACATGTAGGCAAACACTCATACACATAAAATTATGTCTTATAACTCTACCAAATAGTTACAATGACTCTTCTCTTTTTGTAGTGCTAGAATTGAGCCTAGGGCCTCGGACATACAGATAATTGTTCTATTTCTGAGGTACATCCATGATCTAATAATTAAAAATATAATAGCCAACCAATCCGTACAGCATCTGAAGCAAATCATTTGTTAAGTGTCATTTTTCTTGTTACCTGGTTCCAAAGAACCTCCAAGACAATTCCAGACCATGGTCATGACTCAGGGCAGAGGCTTCTGTTTCTAAGGCATCTAGAAGCTCAGACATCTCAAAGTTGAGAGCTGAGAACTCACAGGAGCTCAGGTAGCACTAAAGTTCATCTGCCTACACAACAAGTTCAAGGCCATCCTTACCTACATAGCAAGTTCAAGGTTGTGCTCTCAATAGGGTCAGGCCACGCTAGTAGCCGCGCGGCAAAGGCTGCACTGGTTTGCTCCCATTGGCGGGGCAGGAGTGGAGCTATTCCGGGCAAGAGCGTGCTACTCACGCTACTCACTGACCACCACTGATGCTTCTTATTTCTGTACACTCTCCCGTCCCAGTCTTGCAGCCTTAGGCGGTAGATACCAGGATGTGATTTCATAGGTGACAGGGCAGATGCAGAGAGATTAAACAGCCTGCCTGAGGCTACAGTGAGAGGCTTCACTAAATCCTGTGGCTTGCACTCCAAAACACACAGTTCCTTGTGTGAGTAGAAAACCGTGGCCAACATTTAGTGGAAAGTGTTCCTGAGAAACAAATCCTCTTTGGAGGAAAACAGCTTCTAACAAGGCCTTGAAAATACCCAATAGAAGCTGGGTGGTGGTAATACATGCCTTTAATCCCAGCAGAGGCAGGTGGATCTCTATGAGTTTGAGGTCAGCCTGGTCTAGAAGAGCTAGTTCCAGGACAGGATCTAAAACTACACCAACACCCTGTCTCGAAAAACAAAAACAAAACAAAACAAAACAAAAATACCCAACAGAGGCCCTTGTAGTGGTACACACCTTTAATCCCAGCACTTGGGAGAAAGAGGCAGGTAGATCTCTGAGTTCAAGGCTAGCTTGATCCACAGAGTGATTTCCAAGACAGTTGGAGCTATACAGTAAGACCCTGGGGTAGGAGAGCAGCAGAGCCAGAGTGGTGGCCCATGCCTACAACCCCAGTACTCAAAAGATGGAGGAAGATCACAAGTTTGAGGCCAGCAACTTTCCTGCCAACCTAGGCTAACCAGTGAAATCTCTTCTCAAAATAAATAAATAAATAAATAAATAAATAAATAAATAAATAAATAGTCAAAAACAAAATATAAAAGTCACAAGATGCAATAAATAAAGCAGTATGAGTCAGAGCCAGTGGGCAGCAGAAGAATCAGGCTTACCAGTACTTCAGACTGGGATTTACAGCGGGTTACCAAATAGCAAAGTTAAGAAATAAGAGTCTTGGGGGCTGGAGAGATGACTCAGAAGTTAAGAGCACTGCCTGCTCTTCCAAAGGTCCTGAGTTCAATTCCCAGCAACCCATGGTGGTTCACAACCATTTGTAATGGGGTCTGGTGCCCTCTTCTGGACTGTAGGCATACACACTAGACAGAATATTGTATTCAAAATAAATAAATTAATTAAATAAAAAAAAAAGAAATAAGAGTCTTTAAGACATGAGCCAAAGAAAGGGGGTTATAAAAATCTCGCAGAATTTAAAAGAGCCATCTAGACTTCTGGAGGTTAAGAAATAGTCAAAGGATATTTTACATCAGAACTTGTGGAACGTAACAACAAGTCAGACAAATAGGCCAAAAGAATAGAAACGAGAGTCCAGAAATAGGCCCAGGTGCACATACCACCTTGCCACAACAAAAAACAACATTGCTAGGCCGGGCAGTGGTGGCGCACGCCTTTAATCCCAGCACTCGGGAGGCAGAGGCAGGTGGATCTCTGTGAGTTCGAGGCCAGCCTGGTCTACAAGAGCTAGTTCCAGGACAGGCTCCAAAGCTACAGAGAAACCCTGTCTCGAAAATAAAAAAATTTAAGAACAAAACAAAAAACAACCAACATTGCTTCTACAAGGGTAGAAGGCGGCCTATTTGGTAATCATGTTGGGGTTACAGGTTTTCCATATAGAAAAACAAAACAATTCCTACACCCTCCACCAACCACAAAAATCAAAACAAGATCAATGGAAAGAAAGGAGGTGCCAAAGAAACAGGAAAACATTTTGGAAACATATTTTTGTGATGAACTTTGTTTTGAAGATGTTTCGCCCTGAGCAAGGAAGTAGCTCCCTTGTGATCCTGTGCCCTTTGCTCATGATCCTTTGGGTCTTGGTGGTGATTACTCCGGATCAGAGCAGTGATCCATCAGGAGACAAGGCTAGTAACAGGACACCCTCAGGGGCCCTGGAGCATGCGCTTCTGCCCTCTGTCCAGTGCTCTTTAGCTTCTTGAGCCTTTTTGTGGTTTTCGTTTGTTGCTGTATGTCATTTCTTTCTGGCCTGTCTGCTGCTTCTTCTAGCCTGGGCAGAGGTTCAGGTTTAATGCATGGGACTAACTTGATGAGGACTGAGAAAAATGATGCAATTAAGTGTCAGCATTGTCTTTCGTCCTTTCTTTCCTTTTCTAAAACACAGGGTCTTGCCGGTCATGGTGGCGCACGCCTTTAATCCCAGCACTCTGGAGGCAGAGGAAGACGGACCTCTGTAAGTTTGAGGCCAGCCTGGTAGACAGAGCAAGTTCCGGGATAGTCAGGAATACACAGAGAAACCCTGTCTTAAAAAAACAAAAACAAGACAGGGTCTCAGGCAGCCTAGGGTGGTCTTGAATTTGCAATGTTGAGGAGAATCCAGCCCCGACCTCCTAACCCTAACCCTCTGTCCTAACCTCCCATGTTAGAATTACTAAGCACAGTTTTCCGACAGAAGACACAGGCAAGTTCTGAGACATTTTCATCATTCCCTGGCTGTGCCTGACACTGAGGTTACTGAGTTGTGACCCTAAGGAAATCTGAATGGTAACTATGCACACATGCCTCTCTCCTGGGTACTCTATGTAACGGACTGATCTTCTCAATAACACCCTTGTGGTGGTTTGCTGTTCAACCGTGATGATTCAAGTTCAAATCTCTAGAACCCATATAACTGCAGGACATGACAGTATAGTGTCTGTAATCTGAGTGTTTCTACATCACCTTGGAAGTTGTCTTTGTTCACGGCCTCTTTGGGGATGCAGCTTTGCTCATAAACCTTTTAAAGCAACCTCTGGGTTATATCTCCTCTACCCAGACAGCAGCTAACTTCTCATCCGTGGACACTACATATGAGCCTCTCCAAGTATCCACAGCACCCACATTGACCCAGGACACAAGGCCTTACAAGTTTCCCTCATTCATGGAGGGAGGCAGAAGTAAAGTGTAGGCAGAGTTAACACCACAGAAGCAGGACCCCAACACAGTGTTGTTCTCCTTTGCAGCACTAGAGGGCAGTGGCAGCATCTCTGGGTCAGCTTGGTTCCTTCATCAGTGGGTCAAACGCAGCATAAAAATATCAGCACTCTAGGTCCAAATCTGAACTCACAGGACACATGCCTGATGTCTGAACCCTCTACATACCGGTTTGTACAACAAGAAAAATCTAAAATCAAAAACAGAAGAGGAAGTTTTTCATCTAAGCACGTAAGTTAACTGATGATGACTGTGTTTGGTTTTGTTGTTTTGTTTTTAAGACAGGGTTTCTCTGTATAGCCTAGTTGTTCTGGAACTCTCTCTGTAGATCAGGCTGGCCTCATCTGCCTCTGCCTCCCGAATGCTGGGGTTAAAGGCATGTGTCACCATGGCTGGCTTTGATGATGGCTTTTAAATTTTATTTTCAATGTATTTTATAAGAAGTTGAGCCGGGCGGTGGTGGCGCACGCCTTTAATCCCAGCACTTGGGAGGCAGAGGTAGGCGGATCTCTGTGAGTTCGAGACCAGCCTGGTCTACAAGAGCTAGTTCCAGGACAGGCTCCAAAGCCACAGAGAAACCCTGTCTTGAAAAACCAAAAAAAAAAAAAAAAAAAGAAGTTGAATCAAACAAAACAGGAAAAAAATCAAAAACAAAACAAAAACGGGCTGGGGGAAATGACTTAGTGAGTAAAGCACTTGTTTCATGAATGTGAGAACCTGAGTTTAAGTCCCCAGAACCCATGTAAAAGCAGGGCAAGGTAGTGTAGGTCTGTAATCCATGTGCTTCGTCTACAGTGAGATGAGAAACCCCGCTCCCCCCCCCCCCACCAGGCCAGCTAGCCTGGTTTACCCAGCAGTAGTCAACAGAGACTGGTTCAAAGTGGAAGGTGAGGGCCATAGCCTGATCCTACGACTTCTACTAGAATGCTTTGGCATGTGTGCATGCGTATGCTAATGCGCACATTCTCATGCACGTGCACACACATGCACACACATTGAGATCAAACTGGACAGCTGCCTATAACAGTACTACTCAGGAGACGGAGGCGGAAGGACTGCCAGGAGTTTGAGGTCAGCCTGTTCTATAGCAAACGCAAGGCTAACTAGGGCTACATTATGAGACCCTGTCCTCAAAAGAAAAGAAAAATAAGTTTAAAAAAATGGAACTGATGATGTAGCTCAGCTGGCAGAGTGCTTGCCCAGCATGCACAAAGCCACAGCTTGGCCCTCAGTATCACATACAATGGGCATGGGCCTGGAGTCCCAAGATTCATAAAGTGGAGGCAGGAGGATCAGGCGTTGAAGGCTGTGCTTGGCTACTGAGTGAGTTTGAGGCCAGCCAGGGCTACATGAGACTTTGTCTAGAAAAGATATGAAAACTCATATGCCACATAACTTGTTATAAATCTTATTAAGTCCATTTATTTGATATGATATCAAAATAAACTTTAAAGTCCATCTCTTCGGCTTGACTTTTGGCTTTCTAGGAACTTATCCTAAGAAAAGAGCACTGACACGCAGCTGTTAACTCTGCATGATCTTAGCAGGGAAAGCTGGGACAACTGAAACTCACATGACCAGGAAAAGAGGAAGTAAAACTGTATCTGTACCAGGCCATCAGGGGCAGCCACTCTGTAGCAAGGAGGAAAGGATTTAGAACAGCAAGTGCTCTGTGCCCCAGCTTTGGCTTCTAGAAAGTATGCGTAATTATATAAATATTCAAAAGACCAGACAAACTTATACTGAGAATGTGAACGGTGGCTAGAACTGAATGGCAGTTATCAGTGATTCTTTTTTTTTTGCTTATATTCCAAGTTTTCAACAATGAGAATTAATTGCTTCTGTAATAAGATTACCAGGAAAGTTGTTAATAAGCACAGAGGACACATGGTGTTTTGAGGAGCTGCCAGAGAAAAGCTGGAAGAACTCAGGAAGCCAGTGAGTGGGGCTGAGGATGGTGATGAGCCAGGAAACAGAGAGCCAGAGCTCTAGGGTTTCAGCCCTGGCAGCACTAGCAGTCTTGTTTAGGGCCAGGGCAGGCTCTGCTGGGTTCAACAGCAAAAGCATTCAGTGGCAACTAGGCAACTACTTAGGACTCCACTTCTGCATAAGCTCCAGTAAAAGATGGGGTGAAGCAAATGCTCCCTGCTCTGGATGTAGCCCACAAAAGATTTTAAACATAGGAATTTAGTAGTTAAGGCACATCCCTATAGTAGGAGATGGGAGAGGAAGATCTGCAAGATTCTGGGTGCCTATGGTGGAAGTGGGCAGGTGATAGCAAAAGACACTTGTGACCAGGCAGGAAGTATGTGTGTGACTGGAAATGACCTGAGCCACATAGAATGACTGCAAAGCCCCTGCACTGGAGCTTCCTGGGGTGTCAGTACAGCCTCAGGCTGACAAATTGTTGAGCTAGTAGAAACACTTGCTGCACAAGTCTGATGACTCGAGTCTGATCCCTGACACCACTGTGTGTGTGTGTGTCTGTGTTCTTGCAGAGCACAGGCCTGGAGGTAGAGCTCCGTAGCAGAACGCTTACCTAGCTAGCATGTACAAGGTCCTGGGCTCGATCCCCAGGCATGGGAAACAAAAAAACCCTATTTGTTTTTTGTTTGTTTGTTTTTATTGATTTTTAATGAGCTCTACATTTTTCTCTGCTCCCCTCCCCTTCAAAACTCTCCCACGGTCCCTTATGCTCCCAATTTACTCAGGAGATCTTGTCTTTTTCTACTTCCCATGTGGATTAGATCCATGTATGTCTCTCTTAGGGTTCTCATTGTTGTCTAGGTTCTCTGGGATTGTGATTTGTAGGCTGGTTTTCTTTGCTTTATGTTTAAAAACCACTTTTATGAGTGAGTACATATGATAATTGTCTTTCTGGGTCTTGATTACCTCACTCAATATGACAAAACACCCTATTTGTACCTAGGTGTGGGGTACACACCTGTGATCCTACGACTTGGGAGGGAGACAGAATGAGCTAGAGTTCAAGGTTCTGCTGCATATGGAATTAAAAGCCAGCTTAGGCTATATCAAACCCTGTCTCAAAAACAAACCCCCCAAATAAAATCCTACTTGTAAACATAGAACAAGAGCAGAAACGCTGTGATAACACACAGGTTAACATAAATTAGATCAACACATAGTTTCTGAGATGGTTGCCAAGCTGACCTGGGGAGGGAAGAAGGAGAGAGCAAGAGGGCACAGTGTCTGGGTTGGGGGAGGATAATGATGGTGGCTGCTGCAGTTTGGCCTGGATAATGAGTAGTGTCTGGCACTACCACCCAAGGGAGGACAGTGAGAGGAAAGAGGGAAAAAGAACTACAACTTGTCTAGTGGTGATGGTAGTGGTGGTTGTGTGCTCCCGCGTGCGCATGTGTGTATTCACTCTCTACACCTGACTCTACAAGAGGGCTTAAGTCAAAATGACTACACAGAATAAGAGTTCTCAGAAACACAGGAAAGCAGGCACAGACTTCCTGGCTTTACCCTCAGTAGCCCAGTGCCTTGAGGGTGTCAATGCAAGGTTCTCAGAAACATCTGCTGAATTGAGAATGAACTGACAGAGCAGGGACACAGGGACACACACACACTGAGTCTTGCTGTTTTAGCCAGGCTGCCCTACAGGCCATATCTTTCTGCTTCAGCTTCTTGAGTGCTGGGATTACAGGCATGTGCCATCACACCTGCCTTCGCTTTGCTTCTTGATTTCGGACCCCAAGAGATTCTTCCTGTAGTTCAGGGACTAGAGTGACTGAACTCCTGAGATGTGATACTGAGCTGGAGACCAACAAAAGGGAGCAGAGTCTTCCCAAGGCAATCCTCCCAAGACATGAGCTGGCCCTATTTCTGCCTGCAGAAATCCCTCAGCTATTTCCATGCTCAGTTACCAAGCTCCACCCTAGGCCTGGTTCCAGGGATGGGGCCAAAAGTGTCCGACCCTGAAGTACTGATTATGGACAAGCCTGGGCTTGTGCTTGCTGAAAAGAGATGACGCTCCACACAGAAGGCAAGAATCAGAGTTACTTGGTCCCAGCAGTTCCAGCTGCAAGAGCCATTAGCCTAGGACAAATTCTTAAATCTCCCCTCACTCTTCCCACTGTCTCCAATAGTTTACAGCTGAATGCCAAAGTCTGCAGGGGATAAGAGGTCAGAAAGAACCACTGGCCCAGGAAGGATCAGCCCGGCCTAAGAGGGTGTAGCCAGGAGAAGAGCCCAGGTAATCCCCCAGGAAACATAGTATTTATAGCCAGACATAGCCTGAGATGACCCTCAGAGCTTGGGTAACCTTCAGTAGAAGAGAGAGGACTGTGTTGGCCCAGCTCTGCTCATCTGGGACTCTAAGCAGGCCTGTGGGCCTTGCCTCTCCATTCCCTAGGGTCCACTTACAGGGTTTGGGGGGGGGAGGGTGGAGATGGTTGCTAAGTAACAAGCCAGACATCCTAAACTGTATCTCCTCCAGATACAGAAGTCTCAAGTGGTCCTGCGCAGGGCAGAAGGACCAAGGCAGGAAGGCTCTGTGTCTGCTCCAGGATGGCACCATGCCTAGAGTACTGCATTTCTTTGCCACCATCTTTTTCAGTGGCCTGAAGCCAAGAGCCCCTGCAGTGCATCTTCCTGATCCCAGGGCAGTTCAGCATCTGGTGCAAATGAAGTAGACAGACAGAATAGGAAAGGCAGAATCAGTGGGAAGAAAGTCCTGCAAATGGGGAAGAGAGGACTGTTTGGGAGGAAGAAGATAGGGAGGGGGGCAGAGGAGAGTCTGAGGGGGCCAAAGGCCCTTCAGAGTGCTCTGTGAGGTGACTGCAGAAGGACAAGGCACTGGATGTCAGGAACCAAGCCCAGTGAGGCCAGGAACCTCTGTGGTGAAGGGAGCTCCAAGTGTGGCCAAGAGAAACAGCTTTACCCAGAAGTCTCAGGGGCAGCTATGGAAAAGGACAAGGGGGTTCACAAGAGCACAGTCTGTGCTTTCACTGCTCTGATGCAATGTACACAAGTGGGCCACCCTGAGTATACTGAGAAAGAGGTCGTTCTCTACCCTCTGGCCTGAGCCCCAGCCTGGCCCTGGGAAGTCAAACAGGAGCAGGTAGGACCCAGAGCGGGCAGTAACCAACCAGTCAGTGCCTACATGAACTCAAGTAGCAACAGAACCCCCACACCCCAGAAGGGTGGTTTAACATGCCATATGGCCAATAGCTCCTTAGTTAAGGTTAGTCTGGAGGGAAGAGGACACAAATGCAGTTAAACAACAGGTGTTGAGTAAGTTCCCACACTTGAGCCACATGAACTTTTAGAATTCTAGCTGCTTTTTCCTTGTAGTAACTCCATTCTAGTCTTCACCGTGTACTGATGTTTGTTTCCAAGTGTAACTAGGGTCCTGACCCCAACATGACTTTTCTGGCCACAAGTAACTGAGTAAGGAGACACCTTTCTCTGCTGTCTGGTTACTCCTCAAGGCCTTCAGAGATGGGTGGTGGGGGCTCTCTCTGGCTAGTGAGCACCTGTGTGAACGCCAGCAGATGGCCTCACCATCCTGTGCCTCAGTGTTCCCATATGTAGAAAGACCGTTTCATGGGGTTGCAGTAAAGGCTAAATGTGACCACTCTGCCTAGTGCTTAAATGAAAAAGTCTAATAATCAAGCCAAGCCAATACTGTATATGACCACAATGCAGTCAGAGGTCAGCATCTTCTTCATGAAGTTGCTGTGATATTGAAAAACTTGAAAACTCCTGCTCTTTACTTCTGAGTGCGGGAAAACACAGGGGTAAAATGAGGTTAAGTTTAAAAGGGACAAAGGATGAGCTTGGTTGGATGCTGCGCTCCTGCGCAGGCTTCAAGCACAGGGTCAGCATTGTCCCTAGGGGATAAGAGGGAGATGGCAGCTAATAAATAAGTCAGGAGCTCCTTGGGGGTTGCTAGAAAGGTCTCCTATATCTGGCCACCTCCCTTTGCTACCTTGGGACTGTAGGGAGGAAAAGAGGAAAGAGGGGGAGGGGAGAGCTCTCTCCACTGTTTTTTGCACAGGTAGCCCAGATGTCTAAGTTGCCATCAAAGGGAAAAACCCAGTGAGTATCAGCCAGGACACTGTGCTACTATGGGCTCCATATTACTGGTGTCAGACATGCCATTCTGTTAAGACACAGCACTGAAGGTAGGGCAGGGTCTTGAAGCTGGGAGTGATAACATCATATAGTCTTAGCACTTCTTTTTTTTAAAGACAGCTTTATTTTTTATGATTTATTTATCTTTATTTTATGTGCATTGGTGTCAGATCCCCTGGGACTGGATTTTCAGACAGTTGTGAGCTGCCATGTGGGTGCTGGGGATTGAACCCGGGTCCTCTGGAAGAGCAGTCAGTGCTTTTAACAGCCATTTCTCCAGCCTCCCCTTAGCACTTCTTTTTACTGATGAGGAAACAGACTAAGAGGTAAGGAGTCTTGCCCTGGACCCCATATCTGTTTCCCAATTGTGTGTGGCATAAATTTCTTCTGTTAAACTATTCCACCAACAGAGCAGGCTAAGTTCTAACTAGAATATGAAAATATCTGGAGCCGAACAGTGGAATTATGGTGGCAAAGGCAGCAAGAAAACAGAAAATAAACAAGATAATAGGAGCTAGCGGTTCAGCCCAGTTTTCTGGATCCTAGATCCCAGCCCACGTTCAGGACTGGGTGCCCAGATCCTTTGCAGGCTTGAAGAAACACAGACTAGATAGATCCCAACTAAGCACAGCTGGCTAGGGGCTCAGCAGTGGAAAGCAGTCCATCTCATACAACAACCCTGCTTGGGAAAATCGCAACACCATGAGGAAGCCTACTTCCATTGCGGATGAACTTCACAGCAGAAAGCAAACACTAATTCTAGTTACTCCCCACTGGGCTACCCAGCAGAAATGGAACAGAGATACACAGACCTGAGGGTTCAGACACCCCCCCTCCACTGATATCATCTTGATAAGCCCCCTGTAAGCTGAAAACAGCATAAAACAAAATGCATTTAATACACTTAACTTATCAAACAGCACAGCTTATCCTGGCCTACTGTCTTGGTTTGTTTTCTGTTATTCTGACAGAAGAACAGAGTGGGTGGTTTAGGAAGAAAGAAGTCTATTTTGGCCAAAACCGTGGTACCAGCAATGGTCTCTGACCGTCAAGCTATGTCAATACTATGTGTTAGCACAATGTAGTTAAAGTTATCTTCTTCATGAAGTCACTGTTGTTTTCAAAAACTTGAAAACTGTTCTCTTTACCACAGGAGAATACAAGGGTAAAATGCAGGAGGTCATGTGCTGCAACCGGCACAGCAGAAAAGCCAAAGGACAAGTGGATATGCACTCAGGAAAGGAAAATGGGCCAAACGTCGAAGAAAACATCAAGCCACTTATAAGACAGATTCCTAAAAGCCCACCTACCTCTCAAAACCATTAAACTGGGACCACGCTGTGCCTGAGTTCTATCAGACACAGATAACCCCCACACCAGAGCACCTATAGTACATGCTTGAACTTTTACATTAGCCTAAGTTGAGCAAAGTCATCTGCCCATCATGATGAAGTGTTGAGTAGCTCATGTTATTCACTGGGTACCACACAGAAGCCAAACAACATAACAATTGCAGAAGATGCTTTTGTGCCACTGAAAAGTCAGAAGTTAGACCACTGGGTTTTGAGGCCAAAATAGAAATGAGCTTGAACATCAGATCCATTACTGCCAGGCTGTGGTGGCACATGCCTTTAATCTAGCACTCAGGAGGCAGAGGCAGGTGGATCTCTGTGAGTTCAAGGCCAGCCTGGTCTACAGTGATAGTGCCAAGACAGCCAGAACTGTTACATAGAGAAACCCTACCTCGAAAAAAAAATAGGGAGATCCATTACTTACTACCTAAGAAGCTTCTTTGGTAGGGCACTGACTGGATGGTTATCTTCTCACTTTATTATTATTGGTTTTTCAACACACCGTTTCTCTGTGTAACAGCCTTGGCTGTCCTGGAACTCACTTTGTGCATCAGGCTGGCCTCGAGTTCTCAGAGATCTGCCTGCCTCTGCCCCGAGTACTGGGATTAAAGATGTGCGCCACCACTACCCAGCTATCTTCTCACCTCTTGAGGGAGGTTGGAAGACTGCATGAAGCTAGATTTATAAATGTGTACATACAAACCTAAATTCCACAAGTGGTTGCCTTAACACTCAGACTCACAGGTTCTTGCTTCCTTAATGTATACATACACACGAACATGGCACATATTTTCTCTAGTAGAAGCACTGATTACTGTTACCATGGTTGTTTCTGTAATTCAATTTTTTTTTTCCGAGTCAGGGTTTCTCTGTGTAACAGTCCTGGCTGTCCTGGAACTTAACTCTGTAGACCAGACTGGCCTAGAATTCAGAGAGATCTGCCTGCCTCTGCCTCCCGAGTGCTGGGATTAACGGTGTGTGTCACCACCGCCAGGCCTTCGTAATTATTTTTAAAAAGAAGATTTATTTTTATTTGTGTGTGGGGGGTGTGGATCCATGGAGGTCCCCTGGAGCTGGAGTTATATATAGATGGTTGTGGGCCACCTGAAGTAGGTACAAAGTACCAAACTTGGGTACTCTAGAAGAGTATCAAGTGTTCCTAACTGCTGAGTCATCTCTCCGTTTGTCATTAGTACTATTAGTTGAATCTGCCACCCCTGCTCTTGCTCCATTTCCTTAGTGGGCTCCCTGCACTTCCCTGTTTTCCACATTGACAATCCCTACTTCCTGCTGCTGCTTCTCCCATCCAAATTGAATCAGATAAATGCATTGACACACACAACTTACCCAGACTTAACTGGAAGAAATGAAATGCCTGAGGAGAACAATAACCAGGATAAAGCCTGGTAGCTGGAAAAAATTTCCCAACCAGGAAAAGCCCTTAGGCATTGGTTTAGTTAGGTTAGTTGAGAGACCTGAACAGCCCAGGTGAGGCATAGCACTAAGATCACTGGTTCCTGTGTACATTAGATCTCTGCCCCACAGCGAACATCACACCAAGTATATTTAGAACTCCTGGGGTGAAGCTGGGCACACATCTGTAATCACAACAATTGAGTAGCGGAGGCAGGAAAATCAGGAGTTCAGGATCATCCTTGGCTAAACAATGCGTTCAAGATCAGCCTAAACTACATGAAACTATCTCTAAACAAACAAGCAAGCAAGCAAGCAAACAAACAAGCCCTACCTCTTATGATCAGAGCTAGAATGATTAAGGCTTTCCCTGGTGTGGCTCTAGTTTCTCCCAAGCCCTCCGTTAATTTCATCCACATTTTGTCCAGAGGTCAGTAAGGAGTTCTGTGCTATTATCTTTCTGGCTGTCATTCTCAGTGGAGTGAACTTGGTGGAGTCAGAAGTTCAAGCCCTCTCATGACACCTGTAAGACCCTCTAGGCACATCTGCCAAACCTGAATGCCACTCTTTTATTTACCTAGAATTCCCGAGAGCTGTTCAAAGTATGCACAGCGATGCCCAACGCTCCTAAGATCTGGAATCCCATCTTTTCAAGGATCATCACCCATTTCCTCAAGTCACACAGCTTGCAGCACACAACATTTAGTTTGCAGATTGACAAGAGAACTCACTGAGCACATTTATGCTCTGAAGCCAAGTTTGGGCCTTGCAGGCAGCTGTGCCTGACTCATCCCCTCCCTTTCCTCCTCTACAGCCTGACTCACCAGCCCTGGCAGACCCCGTCCCCGCTGCTTTCCTTCCTTAGTATTTAGGGGGTCTAGACTTCTGGCCTCCATCCATCATGATCGAGGATTGAGGCTCTTTTCCTGACAGGCCTGAAGCCCCAACATCAGCTCTGGGTTACACTCTGGATATTCCCCACGCTGTGCTGTCCTAGCAAATACTTGACTGCCAACTACTGTAGTCCAAACTCTTTAGAACTGATACCGCAGGGTCCACCAGAAATATGCATGTATGCACGCATGTGTGCACGCGCACACATACACACACCCTTGAGGGGACAGATCTGACTTAATTGCTCTGGAGTCTGCTCCTCGCTCCCAGCACCACAAGGTTCAGAAGCTCTCCAGATGGTTCCAATACACAACCATGCCAAGAAGTGCTGATCAGGAACTTGCCAACCGGCCAAGCTGGCTTCTTTCTCTGTGTTTAATCAGGTTCTGTGAGGGCCTGGCAAGGGGTGCTCTGGGAGAACCCTGTGCCTGCTTGAGGCTGACCATCTGCACAGTCAGGCTGGCTAAAAAGCAGTAAGGACAGCTCAGGGAAGACCCTGTGCTTGGGGGAACCTACATAAATGTCCAGAGGGCAGTCACCTCTTTGTAAACAGAACAAACCAAGCCCCAGCCCAGGTGTGTGGCTCCCTGCGCTCCTTACTACAAGGCTGGCAGGCCATCTCACCTCTCCCTCCACCTGAGTCCACTCGGGTTCTGCCCAGTGTGGCCAGAGCTCGGATCCCTTCTCCTGTGAGGACCGACACAAAGGACTCTTCCTCTAGGGCCAAGTTGTGGTTGTATGCACAGAAAGCAGCCAGCTCTGAGACAAGGGGAAAGAGTAGGAGAGCAAAGAGACGGATCTGTTTCCTAAGAAAACCCCACTCCTCCCCAGCTGCTCCAGAAGGAAGAAGGGGAAAACCTGACTCACCAGTGTCTGTGTGACTCACAGGCAGGCAAGTCACTTGCCAGGACTGGGTGGGCAGTCCACAGGGGGCTCCCGACTGGAACTGTGCACAAATACTGTGTATCCTTTTAACCCCTGGTTGTCCTACGACACACCAGGTCACTAGCTGGTAGGCCTGGGTGGCTGATCTGACAAGAGCACCTAGCTCTCCGAGGGCCCCTAAGAGCTACAGCCCCAGGGGCTGGTTCAGGAAGTTACTAGCTGGGCTGGGAAGGTGGAAAAACTGAAGGGTTTGGAACATCAAAAGGTAGCTTTGAAATCAGAGGATCTAGTCTACCTCTTTTTTTTTTAAATATTTATTTATTTATTATGTATACAATATTCTGTCTGTGTGTCTGCAGCCAGAAGAGGCCATCAGATCTCATTTCAGATGGTTGTGAGCCACCATGTGATTGCTGGGAATTGAACTCAGGACCTTTGGAAGAGCAGGCAGTGCTCTTAACCTCTGAGCCATCTCTCCAGCCCCTAGTCTACCTCTTGATGCCACCTTCACAGGTGTGACCCAGGACAGTCAAACCTCTGGACCTCAAGCTCCACATCTGTAAACCTGGGGTGATAAGACAGTGCGGTGATGCAGTTCTATAATTCAAGCGATTGTGAGGGCGGGGCAGGGGAGCTTGAGTTTAAGGCCAGCCTGGGCTACATAGCAAGACTGCATGTCAGAACAGCAGCAGCAACAAAGCAGTGAGAAACAACAAAAGGCGGGGCCTCAGCGAGCAGAGCTCCTACTCCATTCACAGAAGAACAACCAGACCCAGATTTCTGGATGAGACCATAGCCCCAACTCTAGCAGCACCGTGTCCCCCCATCTTCAGATAAGTGGTGGTAGCTCCTCAGTGGGCACAAAGGCCAAAGGTGCTGGCTGTGCTCAGTTGGTTGCAAAAACGCCTGAGGGGCTGGCCAGGTATCCTAAGATATCTATTTTGGCAATGCCTAAAGAGATGGTCTTGGAAAACAGGAAGCCAACAGTGGTATACGTCCCCCAGGAGAGCCCTGTCACCAGAATGGAATGGACAGCCAGGGCCCTCAGTATTCCCACACAAAGCAGGCTTTCATCCCCTTTCCCTGTAGAATGGGCTGATGGAGTGGGCAGGTGAGGCTTGGGATAAGCAACAGTCTGAGACTGAGTTTTTGTTTCCTTCCTTTTTAAAAACAGCACTTTTGTTTTATTTTTTTGAGACAGGGTTTCTCTGTATTGCCCTGGTTGTCCTGGAACTCACTTTGTAGACCAAGTCTGGCTTTTAACTCACGGAGAACAGACCTGCCTCTGCCTCCCGAGTGCTGGGATTAAAGGTGTAAGACACCAGTGCCTGTTAAAGCAGCAAACTCTTATCCCCACCCTACCCCCAAGAAAGTAGTAGATGACTTTCAAAGAACCTGTTCTCTGTGGCAGGCAAACTGGAGTGATTTGGGGGAAGCAGGGTGGAGTGAACATACCATTCCTCCTGATATCTCCATGAAGACCGCAGGCTCCAGAAGACACATGGGCCTCAGTTCCCACTGAAAAAACTACCCTGGGCTTCTCAATGGGAGCCACTGGTGGAGCAGGAAGGCCTTCACCTAGGTATCATTTAACTCAGCTCCATGTGAATTGGGACATCTTAGAGAGCAGGAGATTGCCTGGCAGGTCAGGGGCAGAGCTGCTCAGCATCCTTGGCCGGGCCCCTCTGCACTACAGTCCACAGAACTGCTTCTAGTTTTTCACTCAGCTCCAATCTATTCACCAGAAAGCCTGTGAGGACTCCGGGCCCTCCAAAACACAGCCCCTGCCCAAGCCACAAGGCAAGCCATCTGTGCTTAATGTACAGACACAGACAGGGATGAACATGTGCACACACACACATACACACACACACACACACAGAGAGAGAGAGAGAGAGAGAGAGAGAGAGAGAGAGAGATTCTGTGCTACCCCCAAAAACCAAGGAGTCTCCCTAGTCCTTGTACTCTGTGGCCCTACCCCCACTCCCAGAATCATTTAAAATGGATTGCTTTATAGTCATTCATGAAATGTTCTGGTGAGGCCAGGCACAGCAGACGCCCAGATGAGAGTTAAGTCTCTGACCAGACAAGCTCATCTCCTTGTCTCAGCTGAGACTGAATCACACAAATGATGTACAATGTTTTTTGGTTTTGTAATACAGTATGATCACCCTTGTGATGAAAACATCTGAATAATTTAGGAAATTCTTGGAATGTGTGCTCTGGCACATTTTTCAAAATATATAAACATACAATAAATAAATATGTAAATTAAAAACTGAAACAGACAATCAAATAGGTAGGCACTAGAGTGGAAGCATGAAGCCACTCTGCAGAAACATCCATCCTGACCCACTGCCTCCTTCACATCTGCCAAAGCAGGGGCTGGAACCTCAGGTCTGTCTCTAACCTTATGGCTAAGGTCTCTAAACCAGACCCTGTGTGACAAAGACTGGCAGGGAGGGCTGGGTGGTGCAAGCCTCATCCTTGTGCTTGCATTTCAAACTCCTCATTTCACCCTCCCTACAACATAGTGCACTGCCTTGCTTTGGCCTCTGCTGCTGCTAGAAGAGCAAGCTCTGGGCCTCAGTTTCCCTGAGGGGTAATGATAGTAATAGAGAGGGGAAGCATCTGATGAAAGACCAACCTAGGAGCACCTCAGTAGCCCGAGGGTGGGCAGTGCCTGCTCTGCAGCTGTCCTGTCCCTGGTGCTGATGGTGTTAGCCTTGAGCTCCACGCGGGGCCACACTGTAATTCACAGGCCCCTCCTACCCCACCTCCAAGGTAACCCAATTCTCTGTGCTCAAATGACCATTGGGGGCGGAGCTGGAAGCCTGAAAGCAGGAGAAGTGGGGTGATTACTGGCTGCTAGGGTGTGCAGGCCCAGGAAAAAGAGTCAGGGCCCAGATTCATTTCAATACCTGATTCCTGAGCATCTCTGGGTTGAAGGGCCTGAGGAAGTAAGGCTGATTCTTTAATTAAGAATATCCAAGACTTAGGGACTGCTTCCTCAGAGAGGTCTTCCTTTCCAACCTGACAAAGTGGGCTCCTGAATCCCCACCTGCTCTTCTCCTAATTCAGCTACTACTAAACTCACCACCTTGATCCCATCTCCCCTACCAGACTACTGGAAGACAGTACTGCTGGGGCAGGACCTGGGTCTCTCCTTCATAGCTGTCTAGATCCCCAGCCCAGGATAAATTTTTGGTATTCCTTGGGTGGGTAGATGATGGAGAATAAATGGATGGATGGATGGATGGATGGATGGATGGATGGATGGATGACTAGACCATCAGACAACTGGTGGCATAAAGGAGACTCGGAGGCTGTGAAAAAACAAAGGAGGGAATGGGGTATATTTGGACAGACTTCCTGGAGGACAGAACCTTGTGAGCTTGACTTTCAAAACTCCTACTTACACTGTTCTTCCTGGATAAATAAGGACTTTACTTCATAAAGATCCGAACTCATGCCTGTGGTATGGCAATAAGGATAATTTTCTTTTCTTTTTTCTTTTTTTGCCTGTCTCTTCTTAAAAATATTTAACTATTTATTATGTATACAATATTCTGTCTGCATGCATGCCTGAAGAGGGCACCAGATCTCATTACAGATGGTTGTGAGCCACCATGTGGTTGCTGGGAATTGAACTCAGGACCTTTGGAAGAGCTGGCAATGCTCTTAACCGCTGAGCCATCTCTCCAGCCCCAGGGTAATTTTCAAACTCAACTCTAGTGATGACACTCACTGTGTTGCCCTGTTTTTTTTTTTTTGTTTGTTTTGTTTTCAATTTCTGTGCCCCTCCTGACAAGCTCTAGTCTTAACTGGCTATGCCACTATGGAGGACTAATGGAAACTCCCAACTTTGTCAAGACAAAGCTCTTATTACCTCCCTTCTAGGTCTCAAAAGTAGATATCTCCAACTCCATTCAGATAATGCAGTATGATGTTGGCTGTTTTGTTTTGTGATAGGGTCTCACTGTGTAGCCCAGGCTGGCCAGGGATACTCAATGTAGCCTAGGCTGGTCTAGAACTTGTGATCCTCCTGTCTCAGCCTCCTAAGAGGGCTAGGATTACAGGTATGTGTTACTATATCTACTTTACAGGTTAACTTCTTTTTTTTTTTTCCATTCAATTATTTACTCTTCCTTCCCTCCTCCCAATCCCCTCCCGCTTCCCCACACCCCCTCCTCCCTCTCCCACCCTGCTTGAGAGAGGGCAGGGAACCCTGCCCTGTGGGAAGTCCAAGGCCCTCCCCCCTACATCCAGGCCTAGGGAGCTGTGCATCCATATAGACTAGGGTCCCAAAAAGCCAGAACATGCTGTAAAAACAAGTCCCAGTGACTTTATCAATGGCTTCTCAGTCAGCCCCCATTGTCAGCCACAATCAGAGTCCGGTTTGATCACATGCTCGTTCAGATCAGCTCCAGCTGGATTTGTGAGCTCTCATTAGAACAGGCACACTGCCTCAGTTGGTGGACCAACCCCTCACGGTCCTGACTTCTTTGCTTGTCTTCTCTTTCCTTCTGCCTTTCAACTGAACCTTGGGAGCTCAGTCTGTTCCTCTGATGAGGGTCTCTGTCTCTATCTCCATCTGTCACCAGACGAAGATTCTATGGTGATATTCAAGATAATCATCAGCATGATAGTGGGGCAAGGACCGTTCAGGTACCACAGGTTAACAATGATGGAAATGCTGATGTGTCTGTCAACTAAAACTTGGCAGCAGCATATGCCATAATGAACTGATAGGATGTTAATCCAGAAGGATGAATGTACCTGACTTGGTAATATCTAAAGGCCAGAGATGAGGCAGGAGCAGAATAGGTTCGAGAGACAAGGGGAGAGAGAAAAAGAAAGAAATCTCAGAAGTTCATAGTCTCTGGTGAGCTGTCCTTGATTTAGCAAGCTTTGTTGTCAGTTGCCAGTTCACAAACAATGACACGGAGACGTATTATGAATGCTTGGTCTTAGCTTAGGCGTGTCCCACTAGCTCTTATAATTTAAAGTAACCCATTTGTATCAATCTACATTTTATCTTGTGGCTTTTTACCTTTCTCTCTTTCTGTATGCCCTACTCCCTCCATGTCTCATTGGTGTCTGACGTGCACCTAGATTCCTCTCCTACTTCCTTTCTCTCTGCCTGGAAGTCCCACCCATACCTCCTGCCTAGCTATTGGCTGTTCAGCTCTTTATTAAACTAATCACAGTAATATATCTTCACACAGTGTTCAAATATTCTGCAACACCTGATGCTTGAAGGTGAGTCATCCTTAAAGTAGGGATAGGCAAACCTTTGCCAACCAAGGTATTACAGCACTGACATGGAACAACATGGCAGAGAAATGGGCGGTGACTGGAGTTTGACACCATCTCTTCTTGGCAGAAGTCAGAGCTGGAGTAACTGTCAGGGGTCAGTTAATGGTCCTGTCAGGGTTCTATACTTCCCAGGAAAACTGGCAACGCTAAATGTTGCTATTTGTGAAGAAGAAAACCTGGATAAATACACGCCAACCTTTTCAGCTGAGGAAGCATGTTTGTGCACAGGTGGGCTTTTTAAAAAGCAATGTGCCTGGTTGAGTATGTTCCTTTAGCAGTCATCTAAATGTGATCTGGAGATGTATGAGGCAGTAGAAAACCTGTCATGACAAGACTGAGACAGCCCCTGGGTGTGCCGTTGGCTGCCTTTTACTCTTTAAGGAAAGATTCACTGATCATCTTGGATCAACTAAAACTTCCATTTAAGCTGCTTTCTATGCGTTGGGCCTCAAAAAAGAGACACATACCTGTAGGCCAACACAGCAAGACTGTCTCAAAAGCTGACATTAATTAAAAACCAAAATCGGGGTTTGGGACAGGACTGGGTTTCTCCACTGCAGGAGCACCTGGCACGTATGGGGCTCAATGAGTTAAGAGAATGAACCATGGGGTGAATCACATAGGGGTGGTGAGAGCTCAGTTCTCCTGGGAAAAGCTGATGAGGAGAGGGGAAAGGGAACAACAGAGAGGACCTGCCAAAGGCAGAGAACTCCTAAACTCTGGTGGAATGGTTTTGGTCTCAGAAGGTAGGCTGACAAGTGGGTGGCCAGACGAGTCACAGCTGCTCCTGCCTTAAGGTTTCGTGGAACAGTAGGATGTAGAGCCTGACTGGCCTGGGGCTACTGGTCACGGCCCACATCACCTGTGTTGCTTCAGACTAGTCTGACAAGGGTTTAAGATCTGTGTCAAGCAAGAGCTGAGTCAGTTTTGGGATGGGGTGGGGTTATGCAAGGGCAGGGCAGACAGGTCAGGCCTCATTCTCTCACGAGTGCTCCACTAATCCCACACTGGTCAGAACAGCCTCATCATGCCCTTCCCCTATGGGGGTGGCTTAGAAGATAGGCAGCCTCCTTCTTTACCAAATCCAGGAGAAAATGAGGCCCTCAGGAGAAAGCCAAGCCCACAGAAGAAGGTGCCTCTGCAGGCAGGTTGCAGCTGGTACCTATGCATTAGGAGACCACCTGTCCCAGACCTCCTCCCTGTCATAGATGCCAGCCAGGCTCTGGAGTGAGGTGGAAAAATGGGGAGGAGGGGGTCCGACAGCACCAGGCATCAGGAGCTATCCATTTTCAGTACAACCACAAAACGAACAGAGAGCCCTGTAGGCACAACTCAGGCCTGGTGGGAAAGGCATCCTCTTGGTTTCAGCTCAGATAGAGGTCAAGAACTGCTAAGGCTGGCAGCTCTGACCAAGGATGCTATTTGCTTGCAAGAGAGCATTTCGTCGCCTTGGAGACCCAGGGAAGCACAAGACAGGAGACAGTCATAGCAGAGCCCTCTGTGCTACACTGGGCAAGGAGATAAATGCCAAGCACCCCTCCCTCAGTGAACTCTGACCATGGGCCAGGAACCACATGCTCCTAGCAGACCTCAAACATGTACAAGGCTTAGGAGGGCCCGAGATACCTCCAGAAGCAAGGAAATAAACAGCTCAAGGAGGCAGGAGCAAAGATGGACAGACTTTCAAAGAGAGAACATATTAAGGGAAAGATCCCGAAGAGACTTTGAGAGGAGGAGGGTAGCATTAGACAACAAACAAGCCAGCACATCCCATGGGAGACAGCCTCACCTGCTAGTTGCTCCAAAGCAAAGCTGAGAACACTCTGGTTTGGAGCCTCCCTCCAGTTGGTTGCTTTTCCCAACCAGTCAGTCCATACAATCTGTCTCACCTTTCTAATAATGGTGTCCCACTTGCGTTCAAGCTGTCTGCTAAGACAGCCAACTACCTAGACCCCAGTGTCACAAGTCTCTGCTGTCTGGGTCCACATCCAGGCCTAGGTGCTACCCCCACTGTACTCCAAGTCAGCCTCACGGAAGATTTTTCACTGGTGAATTCTTTAGTTTTTTTTCTCTATTTTTATGTGTATGGATATTTTGCCTGCATGTGTGTCTGTGCACCACGTGTGTGCCTGGTGCCTGTGGACGTCAAACTGGAGCTACAGATGGTTGTAAGCCACCATATGGATGCTGGGAATCAAACCTGGTTCCTCTTAACCACTAAGCCATCTCTCCAGCACCATCACTGGCAAATTTTTAAACAAAATCCCATCACACCTGAGTCTGTCACATTACCTGTGTCCCTTCTTCCTGAGGACCCTCAAGCCCCAGGCAGCCTGCTCTGGATCTAAGAACTAACTAGCTCTACACTTCCCAGACTACAAGGCACTTACTTGGTTTACCAGAGGATGGGTTATAGACCCGATGCCCAGGATCAGCCCTGGAGCTGGCAGGAGCTCCAGAATGGAAACAGATCCCACAATCTGCAATGCCAGGTACAATTAAGAACCCCTCCCCCAAACACCTTCCTGACTTTTTAATGTTTAAAAGATGACATATGCCACACATGGAGAAATTACATAATAGAAACATAAAAAGAAAAAATGTAAGTCACCCATATCCTATCCCCTAAAAATAGCTAGCAATAACACACTGAGGTATTTTCTTTCTCTTCTCAATTCACACACATACTGCTGGGATCATATGGTGTGCACACCTGAAGCTTGTAGCATTATAACAGCCTCACTCTGATGCAAGCTTCTGGCTCTGTTAGTCTCAACCCCTTGCTGCTCGCCAGAGTCACCTGTGGCAGCTCAGTACCAATTCAGATGCCTGGCTGGCTCTGCCTGGTAGTGACTCAGAAAGTAAATAAAATCTATTATAAAAAAAAAAAAAATCCTGCTGTTTTTATTTCACAGAGATTTGTCCAGCAAACTATTTGGTGCTTACTATGCTATGTGCTAGGTGCTGGAATGCAGTTCTCCAAGTGAAGCCTTACAGCATCATGCCTCCATTCACTCACGCATTCAAAAAAACACACCTGAAGCACTGACTGTGCATTAGGCCCCAGGTCAGGGAGCAAGGTCAGAGAAAACACTTTCAAGGTCAGAGCTAGTCAGGGAGAGACTCACAAAAAGACAGTGAGAGATCAAGTTACAAGTGCAGAGAATATACAGTTTCTAGGTCAGGGCAGCAAGGACTCGTGGACCAGTGACACTGTTTAGACATTGCCCCCAAAAGATGGATGACTTCTGAGGAGAGGAAGCAGAGGAGGAAGTGGTCCGACAGCTCAATCTGAGCCCCATGTAGAGGACATGGGGTTCTGAGCTGCTGTGATGGACAAGGAGTGAAAAGGCCTGGCCTAGGATTGTCTTAAGGCCTCTTCAGTGGGCAGAATCTGAGTGGTGATAGGGATGAAGGGACAGAAGTGAGGAGCTGCTTGAATTACCCTTTAGGTAACTCAGTTTCTAAAATCAGGGCTGGGGATATAAGCAAGGGCAGGCACACACTAAGCTCTACCCATTGCATGTTTCTCGTTTTTTATACTGAGATAAAAGTCTTCACACATAAAGCTCTGAACACATTTCAACGTGGTTCCCTATGACAGAATTCTCACTGGGGAATTTCTAGGTCAAAGAGCAGGGATATTTTTAGGGTTCTTGGTCCTTTTGCCAAACTGCTTTCCAGAAAGACTCTGAATTACCATTTCTACCAGTAGTGTCCAGGAGAGCAATAGTGCTCGGGCCCACAAGAGACTGGGGTCAGTTCATGCTCCCTCCACTGTTAGGAGGAAGCACCTTTACATGGCTCTGAATGAAGGGACCATTCTCAGAAAGAGGATACACTCTCTACCAGCAGGGCTGGGGCCAAGGCTTTGCAGGTAGGCTGGGCCAAAAAAGAGGCATGCTTCTTGCTCTAACCCATCTTCCTTAGGAATAATGATACGTCACTCCCTTGCTCAAAAAACATTCCAAGGCTCTCTGACGCCTGTGAGGTAAAAGCCAGAGATTGGAGAGATGGCTTATGGTTAAAGAGTGCAATCCTTCTTCCTGAAGACCCTAGTTGGGTTCCCAGCATCCACTTCAGGCAGACCAAAGTGTCTGTAACTCCAGCTCCAGGGGATCCAATGCCCTCTTCTAATCTTCACAGGTAAACACACACAAACACACACACACACTCACAAAGACATATTTTTTTTAAAATCCTAAAAAAAAAAAATAGATGAAAGTTGAACTCACTATGGAGATCAAACTTTCCAAAAACATGTACTTCAGCACAGCTCATTCACACATTATTATCCAAAAACAGTCTCTTTTCATAGTCCTGCAACTCACTATGTAGACCACGCTGGCCTAGAACTCATAGAGATCTGCCTGCCTCTGCCTCCGAAGTGTTGGAAATAAAGGTGTAGGCCACCACCATCTGACCATACACACACACACACACACACACACACACACACACACACACACACACTTGATCTTTATGCTCACCAGAAGAGGGCATCGGATCCCATTATAGATGGTTGTAAGCCACCATGTGGTTGCTGGGAATTGAACTCAGGACTTCTAAAAGAGCAGCCAGTGCTCGTAACAACTGAGCCATCTCTCCAGCCCCACTCATTCATTTTTTTTTTTTTTTTTTTTATTTATTTATTTTATTATGTATACAATATTCTGTGTGTATGCCTGCTGGCCAGAAGAGGGCACCAGACCTCATTACAGATGGTTGTGAGCCACCATGTGGTTGCTGGGAATTGAACTCAGGACCTTTGGAAGAGCAGGCAATGCTCTTAACCTCTGAGCCATCTCTCCAGCCCCCACTCATTCATTTTTAACAAGTATTTCAGTACCTACTATTTGTTCACATGTAGCATACGATCTACACTAAAGTTACACCAAAAATAAAGCAGAAAAACAGAGTAATAAGAGGGACTTAATTTTAGAAATAGTGACATGGGAAGTGTAGAGGCCAAGATGTAGGGAAGAGTGAGCCATCTGGATATCTGGGACATAGTCTTCTCTCATTCCCTTCTTCTGTGCTCAGACCACACTCAGCACCAATCTCCATGCACTCCCAAACCACCAGAGGTCTCTGTGTCTCCCTCCTAAAGACCCCTCCTCTAGCTGTTGACCCTGAATGCCTCTATACCCAGCTTAGATGTCATGCTATGAAGCCCTCCTGCTCCTGGCTCCTTGGCTTTGCCCTGCTTCCAGCACTTTATGTCCTCTTTGTGGTCCACAAACCCACACAATTGTGGTCTATACATTGTGTCTACATTGCCCAGCATACAAAAGGGTATCTAGAATAGGCTGCTTCCACACAAGGCCTCTCCAGATGACACAGCAAGTTTCTAAATGGCAGAAGTTACTTTAGTCAGTTTCTGGTTCACTAAATTTTGTGGCACAGTCTGCCACACAGATGTTCACCAAGAGATGGTATGTGCAAGTTTGCTGAAGAGAACATGCATGCATTACTAGATCCTGAGGTGAGCACCGGCAGTTGAGGTCCCTTCTCCTGGTATATTCATATCAGGAACACCACATTATAGAAACAGGTATCCCCTCTACTAAGCACACTATGTCCTTGGCCCCTGTGACACAGCATGGGGCTAAGGAACACAACAGCCTTCAGAGACCTAGCTGAAGACTGAAGAAATAAAGTCACCACTTCATAACTTCTCTTAGTGGACCAGGGAAATGGCTCGGTGGCTAAGAGGACTTGCTGCTCTTCCAGGGGATCAAGTTCAGTCCCTAGCACCCACACCAGGTGGCTCACAACCACCTTTGACCACAACCTTGAGGATCCAATGCCCTCTTCTGACCTCCAAGGTTACTTCACACACACACACACACACACACACACACACACACACACACACAAATAAACCTTTAAACAAATAAACTTCTTAGTGTCTAGCTAGTTGGGGGAGCAGTGAGCCTTGATTCACAGCCAGTCCACTAAGATTTAGGACGGTCAGAAGAAGAGGCAAGATGAAGGAGGTAGATAAGCCATGGCAAAGGCTCCAGAGGAACTCAAAGAGGCAAGGGCAGAGGTGCGAGGGCAGCATCCAGAGCCCTGAAGGGTTTAAAGGCTTGACTCATGGTGGCAAGAAGGATATGGTAGCTTAGAGCTAAAACAAACCCCAATGATCCCTGTGTTAAAGGCTTGATCAGCCTGTGGAACTCCTGGAATTTAGTAGAATCTTTAGGAGGTGGAGCCTAACTGGAGGAAATATTTACACCCTGGCCCTTCTTGTTTTTGTTTCCTGGCTGCCATAAGCAGGTCTCCTCTGCCATGGGCTTTTGCCATAAGGTACTATGCTGCCACATGCTCAAAGTGACAGAGCCAAAGGAGCATGAACTGAAACCTCTGGAGCTATGAGTCAAATCAAACCTTTCTTCATTTTAAGGAAATTATCTCAGGTACTCTGTTACAGTAATAGAAAGTTAACTATCACAAAGGATTGAGGAAAAAAAGCTAACAGACACACAATACTTATTTAAGTATTTTTTTGACTTTCCTGATTTTTGGTCTTCCTCACACCATGGTTGTCTCAGGGCAGGATCAGGAGGGGAGACAACCTCCTTCCACTGAGGACTCTGGAAAGTGTGTTTTTGTGTACTTCAGGAGACAATTTTGGGTACACTACACCTATTACCACCAGTTTTCATTCCACTTCTGGATACTCTGAATCCTAAATCCTGGCATCCACTGAGCCACCCCCATTAGAGATACCAAGTCACACACCCAATGATGTACCCACAAAAAGTCAATGAGGCTGAGCAAAGGTTAAAGGATAACCAGCTCTGAAGCCCCACAAATTCCAGGACTAGTTGATTAGCAACAGCAGCACAGAGTAGGTGTGACCTGCTCCCAGGCCCATTTCAGTGCCAGCTTCCATACCAAGGCCAGACACCTGGCCAGGTGGTTGTATAATCCCCTACAAAGGGGAGCAGGAACACAATGATGTCTAGGCTCCTGTTGGAGGGAACCTAAACTAATCCTCAAAGACAAAAGGAAATAAGAAATTCAGAATGAGCCACTACAATGAAGTCTGGAGCTCACTGCTCATGCCTTATACTGTTCAGAAAGAGCCTCTGCCAGGCCATCACACCAAGGCTTGTCTTTTGCAGAATCAGGTCCTGCTGGAGCTGGAGAGGTCCTATATACCATGTGGTATGTGCCCTATCTGATGCAAGCACCACCCTCCCCTGCCCCCGCCAACCTGAGCTCTCCAGGGGGAGCAGGGCCCTCAGGGGCAGTGTGTTCCTATTTTAGACTGCTTTTTAAAGTTCTCTCTTATGGGGAACAGAAAACTTAACTTCCAGGAAGTTCTATCCATGAGTGGTAACTCTACAAAAATCACACAACAAACCTCCAGGCACAACGACCTGTGTAGGATTCAGATCTCACAGTAACTGTGGGTCACAGAGTTAGACAAATCCACTTAAAACCAAGGGTAAAACATTTTACCTAAGCCCTAATTTCCTCTCTTAGTTACGAGAGACAATAATCCACCTCATGGGTTACCATGAGAGTTCCGTGGGAGGGTGGACACAGTGCTCCATGCAGTCTGTGCCAGGGAAGAAATGGTAAGAGAGCCATGATGATGGCTTAGGGGGGTTGAAAAAAGCCTTTTGATCACCCTAAGCATTTGTGTTTTCTTGCTAAGCAGTCCCTAGTTCCTGATGGCATAATTTCAAGTTCCTCAAACACCCCCTAGATGCTCTGTCACTAGGCAGCTAATGTATAAATTGCCAGGTCTTGGGAAAGAAGCCAAAAACCTGTGTTAGAATTTGTCTACATCTCTCTGTAAAGTGCCAGAGGGGACCTCTTCAGTCTCAGTAGTGCTAAGCACCTTCGATGAGCCAGGTGTCAATCCAAACCCTACAGGGTCACTGTTGAACTAAACAAAAACTTTCCTAGCTCCTCCATAAACAAATGCTATGGTGAACGCAATGGTTCCTCCTCATGTAGGCTCTTAAACTTTCACTTGTATTTGAGTCCATTACCTCTTCCTATCGAGTGTATGTTTCAGATGAGAAGACAGGGGAAAAGTAAAAAGGGCCATGTTAGTTTTAGTTCAACTTGACACAAGCTAAAGTCATCTGAGAGGAAGGAACCTCAATTAAGAAAATGCCCCCCCCCCAAAGAATATGCCTCCATAAGAGCGGACTGTAGGCAAGCATGTGTAGACATTTCTTTTTTTTTTAATTAGTGATTGATGGGGGAGGGCCCAGCCCATTGTGGATGGTGCCATCCATCCCTGGGCTAATGGTCCTGGGTTCCAAAATAAAGCAGCCTGAGCAAGCCACAGGGAGCAAGCTGGTAAGTAGCACCCCTCCCATGGCTTCTGCACCAGCTCTTGCCTCCAGGTTCTGTTTGAGTTCCTGTCCTAGCTTCCTTCAGTGATAAACTACAATGTGGAAATGTAAGCCAAATTAACCCTTTCCTCCCCAACTTGCTTTTTGGTCATGGTGTTTCACTGCAGCAATAGGAAACTAAGACAGGTCATGATATTCCAGATCAAATAACAAGAGCATAAAACTCAGGATAGACACATGTCCTGGGGGAGGGGAATTCCCAGGCTCTGGAACTCTGAATCTGGCCTGTCTCCTGCAGCATAAAAGTCTCTCCCTTTCTGCCTAGTGGCCCTTCTCCACTGGACACTGTGGAAGAGACAGCTGCCATGGGGAAGCCAGGAGACAGTCACCAACTGCATACCAAGGAAGCTAACCTCCAGGCGCTTGCTGATCAGCGCAGGGGCACTGGGAAGTACTTTTGACACAGCTTTCCTCCAGCTCCCTAAAAAAGTACTCTCACTAGGAGGACAAACCTGACAAAGCCACGGCTTCTTCCTTAGATGTCAAGATTGTTGCTATCCAAAAGCCCTGTTCAGGTAGTTCCCTGTTCAGAGCCTCCTTTGGTTGTGTCAATCGCATAAGAACTGGACAGGCCAGCAGAGGCAGAAATAAAACACATGCTCTATTGCCAGTCATGGCTCTGGCAGAGATGCCCCAGCCCTGAGGAGGGTTTTTTTTTCTTTTTCTTTTTAATCATTCAAACGTAGTTTCCAACAGGGATGGGGGCCACATGAAATAAACATGGTTCCATCAGTATCAACTTCATGAGTCTGCTTAGCTGTATCTCTGCTTCAGGGAAGTCTTTTTCATCCCCCCATTCTCATTTCTCTGATACCATTAATTCTGTCCCCATATCTCCTACTTTCACACAATAATGTTTGTTAATTTTAATTGTGTTAATATCATGTGTTTTCCCACTATTTGGAAGGTCCTCTGAGAGGAGGATCCTATCTATTTTGTTCAACTGAAAGCCCAGGATCAAGTAAAGGCCCAGCATGTACAAATTTAATGAACATTTGAGTTGTGGCTGTTCAGTCTTTGACTTAGTGTGCTTCTGTTTACCATGGTACAAAGGTACACCCACAGAACCATTTTGTTTCTCACTTCCAATACAATAGTCAACAGATGTTACAATTATTCAATACTTCCTTTAAAAGTAGGCTTTGTTAGATAATTTCACTCAATTATAGATTAATGTTAAGTATTCTGAGTATACTTATGCAAGACTACTCCAAGTTATGAGGCCCAACAGATATAAAATAAATACTAATAGATTAATGTATAACTAATATATACATTTGAGATGGAGAGCTCACTATGTTTTCCAGGATGGTTTAGAACCTTTGGTCTCAAGCAATCCCCCAGAATTAGAGGCCTTCTGAGAAGCTGGGACTATACAAACATCCCCCCAAACCTGACTTTCACTTGAGAAAGGCTGTATAAGGCAAGATTTTGTCAAACTCTACTTTCAATAGTTCTGTTTTTATTTTTATTTATTTATTTTTTAATATTTATTTATTATGTACACAATATTCTGTCTGTGTGTATGCCTGCATGCCAGAAGAGGGCACCAGACCACATTACAGATGGTTGTGAGCCACCATGTGGTTGCTGGGAATTGAACTCAGGACCTTTGGAAAAGCAGGCAATGCTCTTAACCTCTGAGCCATCTCTCCAGCCCCCAATAGTTCTGTTTTTAAAACAATATATTTTCAAAACCTAAAATGTGTTTATAATATTGAATATGCTTTTCTTTTCTTTTTTGTTTTGTTTTTTGGAGACAGGGTTTCTGTCTAGTTTTAGAGCCTGTCCTAGAACTAGCTCTTTTAGACCAGGTTGGCCTTGAACTCACAGAGATCCACCTACCTCTGCCTCCCGAGTGCTGGGATTAAAGGCGTGCACCACCATCGCCTGGCAAATATGCTTTTCAAATGTCATATTTGCCACAGTCCTCAGAGATTACAATCCATTTTTGCTTCCCATTGACTGTTACCACTTGCAGACAACGACAGACAAAAAGGGCATCAGAGGACACACTGTGGACATATCAGAACAGGGAGGCACCAGAGTTTCAGTGGAAAGACTGCTACAGAGCAGTCAAAGGATTCGACAGCTGTTTCTCCTTTGGAAACCCCTCTGCCAAGATCGCATCATATAAAGACCTAGGGCAGTGCCTCTCAACCTGTGGGTCACATCCCCTTGCGGGTTGAACAACCCTTTCATCGGGGTCACCTAAGACCATCCTGCATATCAAATACTTACACAATTCCTAACAGTAGCAAAATTAGTTATTAAGGAAAAACACTGGTGGTCCCTACAATGTGAGGAACTGTATTAAAGGGTCACAGCATTAGGAAGGTTGATAGGAAGTTTGAAAACCACTGGTCTAGGGCTTCAGGAACGTATTTTCCTTACTGTGAAATAGGCCACTGGTATGTGAGAATCCATAATAAAGAGAAATATTCAAACCATTCCCACCCACATGTTCTCTGTGTTGCCCAGGGTATGGAGAACACAACATTCAGCTCTGAGAATGACAATGTGGGGTTTCCTCAACTGTGCTAGCAGCAATTTGTAACAGCCAATTGGGGAACAGGAGAAGCTGGGGTTTAAATGGGCTTTGGAACATCTGCTTTGCACTCCCTTAACTCTCCTTCTGCAGTGGGTGGCAAGGACACCACCAAGGCCAGGACAATGACCATGGGAATCAGACCAACACAGGTTCTAGTCTGATTCAACTTATTGATGGTGCTGATGAAATTATATAACATCTCTGAACCTTAATCTCCCTCACCTATAAGAGGATAAATATACAACTTAGTTCAGTGGCTTCCATGAAGATAAAATAATACATGTAAAATCCTACGTGGACACAAAAAGTACTGGGGTTAGCTTTATTATGTCTCTGCTAAGGTTGTTTCCCAGTAGGAATTTGGGCAGCAGGAAGGGCAGTCAACAAACACTTGGCAACCCTCTGCTTTTCATTCCCTATTTATTGTCACAAGTGACAACTCTGGTTGAGGACAAGAACAGCTGGGTAGGTCAGGGGAACACAGAGCAGCTGCGTTTTAGGAAGAGAAATATGCTAAGGGGCCTAGTTTGGGAACAGGCTGGCACGGGAATTCAAAGTCTGGCCTGTGGTGGGGGAGACCAGGCAGCTCCCACAGAGGCTGGGGGGTGGGAATGAACAGAAAAATTGAAAGAAGCTATGGAGTGAGAAAGACACACACCAAAGGCAGTGAGGACACCAGAGGGTAGGCTTGCCGATTAAAGAAAGCTGTGGAAGATCCAGAGGAAGAGCAGGTCAATGAGTGCAGAGGGGAGTTGGGTCCCATCCTACAGGAGGGCAGCTAGAGAGAAGTATCAGACTGTTTGGAGAGGGTAGGGCACGATGGGAAGGAACACCACAGCCTCTCCTCTGTCTGTCCTGGCCCTTTCCTGAAGCCTGTTCTACCTCCCTAGACTCAATGAGCCCTGGACTTTAGCTAGTATTCTGCTCGCTACCACCACTCACTATCTCCACCTGGGTCCTCTGCCTAGGCCAGTGGCAAAACCAGCTATAGCATTTCACCATTCCCCCTTTCCTGGTATCTTGGGAACATGATTTTCTTTGGACAGTTTCTTTTTTTTTTTCTTTTTTGTTTTTTCTTTTGGTTTTTCGAGACAGGGTTTCTCTGTGGTTTTGGAGCCTGTCCCGGAACTAGCTCTTGTAGACCAGGCTGGTCTCGAACTCACAGAGATCCGCCTGCCTCTGCCTCCCGAGTGCTGGGATTAAAGGCTTGCGCCACCACTGCCCGGCAGAACATGATTTTCTTAATGGTGAGCAGGTCACAGACGCCAACATGGATGATGAACAGAGGAGTGGCCATAACCATCACGAGGCTCTCACATTCCACACCAGGACATCAGTTTGCCTACCCACAGGTCCTTTTTAACTGCCTTTCTCTCTTGGAAGATGGGCCCAGCCATCTCCCTCCTGACCCAGTCCTGCCCTGACTACACACATAGTGAACAGTCATGGGAGACCAACAGAAGTCATCTGGAGCCAGGTGTAGTGGCGCACACCTTCAATCCCAGCAGGGAGGCAGAGGCAAATGGATCTCTGTGAGTTCAAAGTCAGCCCAGTCTACAAACTAAGTCCCAGGACAGCTAATGTTAAATAGTGAAATGCTGTCTGGGAAAAAAAAAAATAAGTAATCTGGAATGAAGACCTAAAAGGTCACTCAGATAGGGCTTCACACCACGCCCAAGTAACACACAGAAGTATGTCATCTGAACGGGAGTATGGGGCAGCTTGGGTAGAGCCAATATCAAATCACATCTTAGACCTGCTGGGTCTCCTTGATCCTACAGGGGTCACTGTGTAGCAGCATCACATCAAAGGCCATGCTAAAAAGATGCCAACACCTATAAAGCTTGCCATGTACAAGCATTGTCACACATAAAACCTTTGACTCTCACCCAATTCTGTGAGGGGCTGGGCAGATGATGTTCCTATTTTGAAGAGGAAGCTGGGGCTACTTGGCCAAGGTCACACTTCTTAAGAAGTAGAGCAAGATCTATTCTCCAGCAGTCTCCCCCTTTACCCCAGAACTTCCTTTTCTGCTTCAAATACATTAACTTCTCCCCAGTCTAGGCTAGAAACTACAAACTTTCCAGCAGTGCTCCTACTCCCTTGAGGAAACAATCAGGGCTCTTGGGATGTAGCTCAGGGGTAGAACACTTGCTTAGTGCACATGCAAGATCCTAGGTTCCAGCTCCAGCACTCCATGCATGTGCACACACACACACACACACACACACACACACACACACACATTCATACAATCCTGTTTGTACTAAAGTCCCCTACCATCTGCTTCCACACCTCTAGCTCTCCCACTATAGCAGCTGACCTGTCATCAGGTCCTGCAGACTTTCTCAATGAGCTTCTTATGCAACCCTTGCACTTTTAGTCCCAACCCATCCCTCTCTGCCTGAAGCACCTTGTTCTTCTAGGTGGTCTCCATCTTTCCTTATCCCTTCCTTTTTATCCCACTCCAGAAGTGTCCTCCCAGGTCCCTGGCATCCAGCTGGCCACAGTTCACCAGATCTGTCCCTAAATTCTGCAGTCAAGGTGTCCTTCAAGCCTTAACTGTCAATGCCCCTCTTCGAAAAACATACTTGCTAGTCCCTCCTTGTACCCTTCTTCTAGCTTAGTTTAGTTCTCCTTCCTAGCCCTTCTCTCTGTGCCTTCATTCAAGCTTCTACACTCTAGCATGCACACCCTTTTGACTGGAGAAGACATGAGGACATGTATGTGTTCCTTAATGGCCTGCCCAATAACCTGTAGAGATTCACTGGCTGGTTACACTGGTATCCCATGGATGTTGGTTCTGGTATGCTAGACCATGGAACAAGTTGATGAGTAAGAAGGCTGGGACTACCAAGGGGAAAGTCCCAGAGACAGAGCTACCTCCAGGCTTGTTCTGGGGACCAGTAGCCTCAGGGCACTCCCTTCCCTGAGCTGACCTGGTTGGTTCCTGCTGCCCCGCTCAGGGAGCCTTGCTCTTTGATCCAACAGCCCTTGCTGGGAGAACCTTCTAGGCAGCAAACAAGCGCTGCCAAGGGAACTGTTCACTGCCTCCTTGTGTGGCTATGACATGTTCCTCACACACTTGGTTTCCTTCCCAGGACCAGAATTCCTCATGAAGGCCTACAGGAGTACAGAGATTCACAGCTGTGCAGGTCCCAGTTCACATTTTCTGGAACTGTCCCCAGTCTGCAGTGTTTGGAATGGCCGATGCCAGACTTGCTCTGTCTTACATGACTGTATTTCCTGACTGGAGTTAGAAGACCAAGGGTGGACACCTGAGATGAGCAGGATCAGCCCTGACCCTCTAGGAATGCACATTCTGAAGCGGAGAGACCTCAGTTTATCTGAGCATGACTGGAACTGTGCAGGAACACACAGGACCTGTGAGCCCTGGACAGAGCAGCCAGAGAGCAGAGAAAGATGCTGACAAAGAGCTGAGCAAAAGAGGTGACTTTGCCCAGGCACCAATCCTGCTTGTGGGTCCTTCTTGCTAAATTAAGCTAGATTCAGTTGTTTTGCATTACTTGAGATCTGGGGGGTCCTAATATAGCTGGGGTCTCCCTTTTAAGCTTTTCCAAGAATACAAAGCAGGTGTTCCACAAATGCTTGTTGAATGAAGAAAAACTGGCCCCAGATTTGGGCTTTCCTATTTCTGCCAAAGGCACCATGGTACTCCACAAATACGCTACATAAAGTGAGGAACTCAGGCAGTCCAAGGCTGCTCAAATTAAATGCACTTTCCCTGCATCACATCCTCATTTTCATCTCTTCTTTGGAGCAAAGCAGCACTAAAATGAAAGACAGGCAGGAGCAGGTCAGAAATAACAAGTCTTCAAAGTTCAGGCCAGCAGGGTAAACTGAAGCGGCAAACTGTGCCATCCTCTGACTGTCCCCACTACAAAAAAAACTGCCCTGCTGGGCGGCGGTAACATACACCTTTAATCCTAGCACTCAGGAGGCAGAGGCAGGACACTCTGGTAGACAGAGAGAGTTCCAGAATAGCTTGGGCTACACAGAGAAACCTTGTCTTGAAAAACCAAAACCAAACAGACCCCAAAACACTGCCCTGAGATTTCTGTCTTCTACCACAATCCTCATCTGTCCAAGATAACCAACAGTCTCTAACAGGTCCTAAAGCTAAGAACAATTATTCCAGGGACTACACACAAGGCTAGACCCAAGATTTCTAAGGCTGAAGACACCTCAGAGGAGCATTTTGTCTAGTTTTCAAAATGTGCACTTTGTAGGACCTGAAGACCTAAGTGTAATCTCTGGGGCCCATTCTCCCTGACTTCCATCAAAGCAATGTTCATTTGGTTGTATTTATTGAGCCTCTTGTGACTCCATCTGCAAAGGTTTCAGTAGTTAAAAACATTTTATGAATCCTGGTCCAGACCAACTCCATCATTCAGATGAGGATTGAGAGACTAATGCCTTATGTGGAGGACACACCCTGGGCTGTTCCTATCATGCCCCACCCCCACGAGACAGTTCTGTCTGAGGTGACCCTGCCAGCATCAGCGGAAGGGTGATGCTAAATGGCCTGACAATGCAGGGCTGTCCTGATGCTGGTCCTCCGCTATATATAGTTTCTCCCCTGAAATGACCTCACACAGTAGAAAGGTCTGTGGTGTGGCCAAACTAGCTCTGTGTCTGTGACTTCAGAGGAGGGCTTCTGGAGAAAGTAGATGGCAAATGAGGAAGAGTCCTGCGGAAGGGGAGAACAGGAGTTGGCAGCAAGTGTTTTAGATAACTGATGAAATTCCTGTCCTTGACCCCTGGGGGATCAGAGGTGTCAACTTGACACTCTTATGAGGCGGGTGAGTGATGAAATGAGCCCCAAACCGTTTTTAAAAGATTTACCTATTTTATGTGTATGAATGTTTTGCTCTAGAAGACACTGAAACTGGAGTTATGGATGGCTGTGAGCTGCAGGTGGGTACTGGAAATCTGTAAGATTCCAGGTCCTGGCAAGAACAAGTGCTGTCAATCACTGAGCCATACCTGCAGTCACAAGTTCCAAACCTTAAGTGGTAAAACCACCATGCATGACAGGCTCCAATCTTGCCTGCTAACAATGCCAGGTGCTTATTCCCAAGTCACTTTATGTATATGCTTCCCTTGTACAAAATCCAACAGGGGATCCCCTTTATCCAAACACCGTGACCACTATTCAAGATTTTGGTGCAGAAGAGCAAAGGGTGTGTATGTGGGGGGTGGTGGTGAGGAGCTAGATAAACATCAAAGGAGAATGTAGACTCTCCAGGTCGGGGAAATACACAATTTTTTTTCTTTGTGCTTCTAGCATTGTAATTCACATTTTTATGTGAATGCACTTTGCTTTTACAATAAAGAAAATTTTATTGCTACCACTTGCATCCTCTTTTAAAGTAATCACTCACCTTTCTACAAACTATGCCCATTTAGAATAGAGCCTGCTCTCTGCTCTATTCTAACCCTACCAACTCCTGCCTCCCAAGGAGCAACTTAGTTCCTTCCCATAATACTTTGAGTCTACAGGGACCTCTCCACCTCAACTCACACTTAAATGTCTACACATTGCCTTTGTCTCAACTTGTCTATATTGTGTCACTCAAGGCTTGTCCACGCAGTTAGCTATGTTTGAAATGATGCCCTGTCTTTGCCTTTGCTTCCTCCTCGAGGCAGTCCATAACCACCACAGATGATATAACGGACAAGTATGTCATGTACACCTGTTTGCGTAGCAGGACGAACGATCACAAAGAACACAGGAAAGCAGGGTCAGTGTTCCTATCAGGTACCAGAACACCCAATACACACCATATATGCACTGACCAATGGCTTGACCCAGAACCTCAAGTTATTCTCACTGAATCCCCCATAATACCAATCTCTTTCCCTTTTATGGATATTATTTGGATAAGCCCATCAACCTCACAGGTTTGGGAAACCTATCACTTTGCTTCCATAACTGAGCCCCCCACTCCCCGCATCTACCTATACCCAGCCTGGCATAGTATGGTAAGTAGAAACATGAAAAATGGGGCCTAAGGCTGCAGCGGCTTCTCAGAAGCAGCCTCTGGGGCCATGGCCCTCATGCCAAAGGAAAGGTGCTGTCAACTACAGTAGGCCGAATTCTCCACCCTGGCCTTCAGAAGACGTGTCTGATGGTCAAGGACTGGCCACCCAGCCCTGCCTCTTCAACAGTAGGACAAAGCTAAGCTCAGCTTCAGCAGAAAGGGTCAGTTTCAGGTTACAGGCATTCTCCAGAGAATGTGGCTGTTTTTTTGCCTATTGACTCTAATAGGCTAGTCAGTCCATTCTGTCCTTAGAGAGAGAGACCCCAAATAATACAGTGAATAACAGGAAATTTTTAAAGGATTCTGATAGACCATGTAAAAATTCACAGGCACAAACCAGGCGGTGGTGGCACACGCCTTTAATCCCAGCACTCCGGAAGCAGAGGTAGGCAGATCTCTATGAGTTTGAGATCAGACTGGCCTACAGAGCAAGTTCCAGGACATGCTCCAGAGAAACCCTATCTTGAAAAACAAACAAAAATTCACAGGAACAGTAAATTTCAAGCCAAATGATGTCTCCACTCTCCTCCTCAGCACCCGGACCTGGACCCAGGGCATGCCAGGATTATCACAGTGAGCCAGACTCAGGTGAGCTTTGGGTTCTGTGGACCAGGCATGAGAGTTCAGAAGACAAAGTAAACAGGAGCTGGCCTAAGGCATAAAATGGCTGTGCAGAGCACTGTGGGCTCCCTCGGGCACTGCCTCCTGGGTCCCTTTGACATCTTGGCACTATGAGCTACAGATGTGCCTGGAGGGGTAGGTGTGGGTAGGAGAAAATTGATTTTGAAAAACAAATCACAGAAACGTGGTATTAGTCAGCCTGTGAGCTCCTGGAGGAACTGGGGCTAGCCCTCTGTGCTGTGCGCCCTTACTTCTGGCAAGGCAGTTTTCAGAGAAGTGGTTAGCAGAGTGGCTAGGTAGAGCTCTCACACAGCGGCTCTCCCCCTAAGTGTCCTTCTTCCAGCTAAGGCTGTAACTCACTAGTAGAGTGCTTGCCTAATGTGCACAGAGCTGTGGCTCAATCCCAGTCCTCCAAAGGCTTGCATTCCTCATCTGTTAGGACTTCACTAAAGTAGAAGTCACGGGCCCAAAACTGCAAGACCAATGTAAAAACTGAATACTGTTAATGTTAAACACTTGGGAAGGGACTTACCATAAATAGGGTAGATAATCAATTGCACTCACTTCAATGACAAAGATTTCTGCAGCTTGGGGGCAGGACTTGAGAGATAAAACAGTGTGTGAATCTATTTCAAGAGAATAGGTGCTTCTGCTAGGAAAAACAAAACATCAATGTTGCATGTAATATCCCATATTACAGAGGTTAAGTATGGCCTGCCCCAGATGCTGGGGTGGTTGCAGTGGGAAGATGGACTTACGAACATTGTTATAAATGTACTTTCTGGAACATTCAGGAGGTACACAGGAACCAGCAGAAGTAGGGTGTAGTGTTAGTCACAAGTGGCAATGACGTCAGCAAACTAGCTATACCTGTTTAGAGAGCAGTGAGCCCTTTGCTGAAATGGAAGGTAGGCAGGGAGGGCAGGAAGGAACCCAGCGCAACAGAAAGAATGGTCTGGAGTCCAAATTCTTCTACTTCTTACTATGTGAACCCCTTTCCATTTCTCACACAATAGTTAATATCACAAAGTCTCTCCCCTAAAGAAGAGACACTTGCCTGGTTGGGGTCACGGAGGGCGGGGGACATCTACACGATGCTCGTATAAGACAGGTGTGAATGCTTATTACATGTAAGCGAACAGGATTTGAGCCTATGTCCAGGTGCTGCTTATCAGGTGTGCAAAGTGGCTCTGGTGACAAAGGACATCATCAACATCTGAAAGGTCAGAGGGGTGACTGACGCTGACCTGCAGTAGACAAGTAGGGAAGGCAACCCCAAAGAGTCTCAGAGTGGAGTTCAGCCAAACTGGAGGGAAGCCCCAACAAACTGAGTGCGCTCCCCAGCTCTGACCTACTGAGCAAGAAATGTCTACGCCTGTTTGGAGATGCCTAGAACAGCCACTGGCTGCTGCCGAAATCATCAGCAAGAGCGGCCAGCTGGGAGCACTGCCAATGATTTGCTACTAATGAGAATTGAAGTTCTCAAGTTTTTGTGAATGATTCACATTTAAAAAAATGAAGCTGAATTCAAGGCTATCTCTATAATAACATCACTGTCTGGCAACTTGCTTACAATTTGCCTTCCTGAATAAATGGAATTAAAAAGAATGGTAGCTAGCCCAGGGAATAGCTGAGGAATCAAATCTTGCATTTGAACATCAGTTGGTTATCTTAACTGGAGGAGGAGTAGATGAAGACAGTTGCCAAGTACAGAAGTAACAGTAGTAAATAACTAACATTATGGTATATTTAATTGTGCCCTGGGCACAATTCTTTACCCAGAGTAGCTCATTTAATCCTCATTACAACCCTTTGAAGTAGGTACTGCTTCTCCATTTTACAGATGAACAAACTGAGAGCCAAAAAAAACTCAACTTGCCTAAGATTACATAGCTAATGAGCTAGAGGATCTGAGAAAATACAAGGAGAAACCAAATGAATAAAATATTTACCATAATTACCATAGTTTCCTGTCCACAAAAGAAAACTATCTTATAATCTTCCTTTAAAAGAACTCTATTATTTGTAAATCAAAGAAAACTCATGGCCAGTCCTATTATACACCGATTGCAGGAAGGGGTCAGAAGGGTGACCACCAGCAGATTTCCTAGGTTGGAGAAAGAGCTACCCTCTGTTTCTCTCTACACGGGTTAAGAAAGACTGTCTTCAAAGGAACCAGTGCTTTGCCTTGGTTCTCTTCAGTAAAAACCTAGCACCATCCTCTAGAATGGGCGTGGGCACTTAGCTGATCCCTCCCACTCATTATCACACTTAACACTGGGTACTCTAAATAGCTACCCTGGTCACCACTTTACTGATGCAGAAACTGAAGCTTGTCCTGGGTTTTTTTCACACAGTAAGAAAGCAGTGGAGGGGTTGGAGAGATGGCTCAGCAGTTAAGAGCACTTCCAAAGGTTCCAGGTTCAATCCCCAACACCCACATGACAGCTCACAGTCTATAACTTCAATTCCAGGGGATCCTACACCTTCTTCTGGCCTCCCTGAACATCAGTACATGCATGCAGGCAAAACACCCATACACATAAAAAAAAAAAAAAGTGAGCTATGAAGCAATTGCCTCCTGCCCCTGCCCCAGGCTTTCATTATTTGCTAGTCAAAAACCTGGGGCAGCTTAGGACCCTCCAAGTCTCGGTGCCTGGAAGGAGAAAAGTGATTTCTGCCCAGCCTACCTATCAGGAAGGCTGTGGGGATCAAACAGTACACAGTGGTTGAGAAAGCACTTTGAAAACTACAAAATGCTGAGCAAAGCAAGGGATCATTCATCTTACTAATCACAAAGAGTGACGCCTGGTTCTGCAAGCACTTTGGCTCTCCCTTGCTTCTTTTCCCTTGGGAGTAGGAGAATAATTCAAAGGCTGCAAAGCGTGGGCAACTCCTTTCTTCAAGTCCCTGGCACCTGGGAGTTGGAAAGTGGGGGTTCACTCTGGGAGAAGGCGGGGGAAGTAAGAGCATTTGCATTAACTGGTGTTTTCTCTTTAGGATCAGGATCTTGGCTGGGACTCCATTGCCTCCAGCACTAAGCCCTCAAACAACAGTCCTGGCTGGCACATCTATCAAGTACCTACTATGTGCCAAGATGGCTAGGCTTTTCTGCCTATGAAGGTATGGTCTGGGGCCAGGAAACTAGACAAGGTAGAATGAGCAACGGCGGGGGGGAGGGGGAATCTCCATCATGGAGTTGGGCAGATCTCACAGCTGTCAGTCTGGCTGCTTCCCTTGGGCTTGGTAGGGCTGCAGCAAAACATGCTCTGTGGACAAGGAATTAAGAGTTCAGGGCCTTGCCAGGTGGTGGCGGCGCACACCTTTAATCACAGCACTGAGGAGATAGAGGCAGTATGATCTCTGAGTTTGAGGCCAGCCTAGTCTAAAGACCGAGTACCAGGACAGTCAAAGGTACACAGAGAACTGCTGTCTTGAAAAACAAACAAAAAGAGTTCAAGGCCTCAGGGTGGGTTTTGTTTCCACCTCTTCTCAGTACTGTGTCCATCACCAACTACTTTGCCTTCCTGGCCATCAATATCCACAGAAAAAGCTGTTCTCATAGGTAAAATATATACAATATTCTGTCTGTGTCTGCAGGCCAGAAGAGGGCACCAGACCTCAATCCAGATGGTTGTGAGCCACCATGTGGTTGCCGGGAATTGAACTCAGAACCTTTGGAAGAGCAGGCAATGCTCCTAACCGCTGAGCCATCTCTCTAGCCCATCATAGGTAAAATAAAAGACAAAATGAGATAAGGCCTGTGAAGGGTCCTAGCAAGGTACTAGGAGATATGTGTGGTGGTGCACCTCTTTAATCCTAGCACTCGGGAGGCAGACGCAAGCAGTTCTCTGAGTTCAAGGCTAGCCTGGTCTACAGAGGGAGTTCTAGAGAGCCAGGGCCACAGAGAAACCTGGTTTTGTTTCTGTTTTGTTTTGTTCAGATAGGATCTCAATATGTAGCCCCGACTGGTCATGTAGACTAGGATGGTTTCATATTCATGAGTCATCCTCTTGCTTCTCCCTTGCTAGAGATAGGGCCCCATGATTGGTAACAGATAAGCTAGAGGCTGGAAGATTGCAAGTTCCAGTCCAGCCTGGGCTACCTAATGAGTCTGAGGCTACTCTGGGCTACATGGTAAGAATTTAAAAATAATGTTAAAACCAGAAACAACAAAAGTGGTTCTCTTTCTCCAAATTCAATAACAACAAACAGTGGTGTTCAGGAGCCTGCGTCTGACATCTCAGCTCATCAGGGTTTCACTGCAGAGGTGCAAAGAGCTGCGTGGCCTTATACAGCAAGGCTGTCTCTCAGGGACTGTTTCTTTATCTGTTTAAATGACGATAATAGCAACCTTTGGTTATGGGGATTCACCTGGATCCTGTACCTGATGCTCTTGGAACCTGGTGTGCCCCAGATGACCTCCCACTAGCTGTAATTCTAAGATCTCAAAACAACAAACTTATAGCCTATGGGCTCACCTGTCAGGTATATGCTGCTTGCTGACTCTAAGGCACCTAGGCTTAGGCTCTGGAAAAAATACACTGTTCACGCTAAGCTCCTAGAACGAGGTTGTCAGAAGAAACAGGAACAAATGAGGAGCCATTCTACTGCTGTAGGCCCCACAGAGATACAGTACTGCAGAGGATGCAGCCCCTTTCCTGATGGGTTATCCTGAGCGCAATAAAAACAGGGTAGAGGATGGTGCAAGTGTGATGAACACAGAGCACTCTGAAAGCATGCGGGATGTTATTCTTGCGGGGGGGGGGCAATGAATGCCAGGTAGTCAGAGCCCTGAGACACACCCTGCCTTCCTTCCCCCATGGGAACCACAAGTCTACCCCTCTTGTCTACAACAGGAGCAGAAGACAAGTGGCTCTCTAGGCCTGAGTAAGATGACGCTTTAGGAGCCAGATGAATTACCAGAGCACAGAAATTATCTATCCCAACTGCTGGCCGTGGAGTTAGAAACCCAGAAGCAAGCCAGATTCTGACTGACTAGGAGAGACGCTGGCCTACACCCAAGCCCATGTATTGTATCCTCTGGAACACCCCTCAGGCTTCAAGTTTGGATCTGCCGCTCTGTTGTTTGTTTCCTGGAGACACTGAGGGCTATCTGAGCCCACCAGAAATGTCCACTACACGATAAACCATTAGTTTGGGTATTTTAAAGATACAGAAGCAAAATAGCAAGACAATGAGGTATTAGTTCTCTTTTTGAAAAGACAATTTGATCCTGTTATGATATGGATGAATACTGAAAATATGTTACTCAGGCAAGAAGCCACATTCCTGTAATCCCAACACTCAGAAGGCAGAGGCAAGACACTGAACAAATATGAGTTTCAGAGCCAGCTTGGGCTAAATATCAAGTTTCAGTCCAGTCTGAGCTCAGAGTGAGACCCAAAAAACCAAGACGGGGTATAGATAGCTCAGTGGTACAGCACTTGCCTTGCCTGTATAAGGTCCAGGACGTCATCCTTAGTACCATTAAAAACTAAAGTACATTTTACGTTTTTTGTATGGTTAGCCATGGGGCTTTGTTTTGTTGAGGCAGGGTCTCAGTACAGTCCAGGCTGGCCTCAGACTTGCTATGTAGCCTAAACTCCTGATTCATGTGTCTCCACTTCCTGGGTGGCCCATCTTAACTATGCCACTTGTTTTTGTTTTATTGGAAAGGCGGGGAAAGGGGCCACTCATTTCCAGGAAGAAGGCCGAACAAGGTTCACAGGTGGCAACAGCTTGGCAGTGGAGCCACTCCGTAGAAGCCTTCAGGCCTAGAGCCCAAGAGACCTTCCCATTATTAGAGACTCAGTAACTAACCAGGCAAGGTGGCTCACAGTTCCCTTCTGCCCTATCACTTTCCTCCCCACCCAGAACTCTTGTCTTTCTGGCATAAAGCTTCTGAGGCCTGTTGTGGTTGCAAGGTATGAGTTCAACAACCCAAAGTCACAAAATGTTTTTGATGCTGCATCTATCCTACTCAAGGAGAATCTCAATCATTTCAGTGATTCCCATCCAAAAATAGGTTTGAACTAATCTTCTATAGTTTTGCCTCTTAAGAAGAGTAAGCTTCAGTGATCTAAAAGGGGAAAAGTCACTGGGTATGTCTGTCTTTGTAAAACCCCTCTTTGAATAGGAACCTTCGAAGTTCACATTGTCTCTTGTTCATCCAGGGTGCCACTCCAGTCTTACAACCTCTCTCGGAGGTCAAAGAGAGACAGTCTCTCCATTACACTAACAGGGAAACTGAGGCTTAAAGAGATCAAGAGGCTTACCCAAAGCCACACAACTAGAATGGAGAAAAGAACCAAAGCTTCATTCCCCAGCAATGCCAGATGAAAGCCTGGACTGAGACCATGCAGCCATGAACAGAATTTAAAATGACCTCTCTTGCCGGGCGATGGTGGCGCACGCCTTTAATCCCAGCACTCGGGAGGCAGAGGCAGGCGGATCTCTGTGAGTTCGAGACCAGCCTGGTCTACAGAGCTAGTTCCAGGACAGGCTCCAAAGCCACAGAGAAACCCTGTCTCGAAAAACCAAAAAAAAAAAAATAAAATGACCTCTCTTAACTTTGTCCTCCTAACTTCTTGTGGCAGTAAACTAGAAGCACTGTCATATATGTACATATGTATGCGTGTGCAACTCAGATACACATCTATTCAGAAAGAGGATCGGTCAAGCATGAAACAAGTGACCTGCCCTACAAAACCAATCACGGGCATAGCAGAGACTAAACGCTCCTCCTTTTTGAATACATTTGACCTTGACTGCTCCGTGCTTCTTGACCTCAACACAATCGATATCTGACAGAGCCTGGGCAATTTTGATACAAGTTGCACCATATTTCTGTGAACTAGGCAGGAAGCAGATACACCTTTGTTCTCCTTTTTAATAGCTGGACAAGAAAAAAGAGGTTAAAGAAACCTCTAGGCTTCTTTTCAGCTCTAAAATTCTATGATTCTAAAAATGCTCTAACAAATCAATGGTGAAGAGGCCTGGAATCCACATCACTTGACTTCCTGCCTCACATTCTACTGGGCCACTACGTCTTCCCTGCCCTGTGAGTTAAGGACTTGGAACACCAGGCGAGCCTACACACATCAAACAAGAGTGCTCCTGGCTGGTTAGGAGCCTCACAGTGGCTTTGCTCTAAGAAGTGCTTGAGCTTCAGCACTTCTATTTCCCAGCATGAGGCGCCCACTGCAATAATACCTCCGGGTACTAGAAGGCTTATCCATTCCTAGGTAAGAGGCATGCTGGTCCTAGGCCACTCTGAGGTGCCCAAGTCCCTTCCTCAGGAGGCATGCTCATTTAGATCGTCCACAGAGCCCACTAACTGTTACACACAAATTTCATACAGAAATATTAATTGCCTACCATGTTAGGCACTGCTTTTGGCACAATGCAGAGTAAGGGGACCTAGTCTATATTAGATGATGGTATGGATTATGGAGGAAAATAGGACAGGGAAGGGAAACAGATAATGCTGAGAGCAAGGGGAAGGGAACTGATGTTCAAAAAGGATGATCTGGGAGGGTTAAGGAGAAGATGGGACCATTTCAGATTTCAAGGGTCTGGGAAGGGAAATGAGGAGAAAGTACATGGGTGCCTTGTAGGGCCACCACAAGGACGATGAATGAACTGGGGAGTCACAGGAAGGGCTGAGCAAGGGAGTAACAAAATCTGACTTCCATCTCACAGCATCACTGGCCGCTGTGATAGAAATAGTCTGTTAGGAGGCAGAGGAAGAAGCAGGAAGGTCAATTGAGAGGCTGATGATGGCTTGCTTAGCTGGGTGAAAGTGGAACAAGTCGGGTTGGGTTCAGAATACACTGAGGGCAAAGCCAACAGGATTTATTCAGTAAATGGATATAGAACTTGAGACAGAAACTTGAGAGTTTGGGGGATGTAGAGAACTGAAGAATGAAGTCACCAATAACAGACAAGAACAACTTGTGGGGGCAGTAACAGAGAAGTAGGGACTCAGTCTGGTTTGGATATGTAAAAGTGAGAAACCTTTTGGATGTAAAGGTGTAGAACAAACAGAAAAATCTTCACGACTGGAGTTGGAAAGGATGGATTGATATTATAAACATGAGAGCCACTAACATATACGTAACTATACATATACTATAAGCATACAGGATTTACAAAGGTAATCATATGTGATTTTCTTGTGTGATTATTATCTGTACCCCCAAGACTGTAAGCTCTGTGTGGCCAAGGATCATGCCTGTCCATAGCCAGCAAGGTATCTGGCACTTAGTAAATATTTACTGAGCAAATGGAGAAGCTGTTCAATTATTCCTTTAAGACGAGCCACAGCTCCCACAAGAAGTAGGCTCCCTGCAACCACAGAGCTAAACCCAGCCAGGCTGAAACAGGGCCCAGGGCTTTAACCTGTGAGCTTGAAAGTCCAGGTCCATCACAGGGTCAGACATTTGGGTTTCAGCCCTACCACATTCTCACAGGGTGGGGCCACACAACAGACTTGCCTGTTCTGCCACCTCAATTTCTCTCTGCCATGGCTGGGGACCCAGTTGCTTCACCTAGTTCCTGGGCAGGATACTGATCGACCCAAGCTACTGTGTGAGAAGTATTCTCCATAGGAACATATCCTCAAGTAGTCTTGGAAGCATCCAGGTTAGCCAACACTTAGAGAAAGGGAACCTGAGCCTACTCCGGGTACATTCAGAGCAACAATTAAAAAATATTGTCTTGTTTTGTTTTTTGGTTGTTTCGAGACAGTGTTTTTCTGTGTAGCTCTGGCTCTGCTTTAGACCGGTTGGCCTCAAACTCACAGAGATCTGTCTTCTTCTGCTTCCTGAGTGTTGGGATTGAGGCATATGCTACCACATCTGGTTAAAAAATACTTTTAAAAGTGGCTACATAGTAAGAAAACTTAATGACTCACCTCAAAAGACATATTTAAAAATACATTAGTTTCTTTGATAACTATAGTTATTACCCAAGGAAAATTTAAAATGTCACTAATCAAAGAAGAGTACTATAAAGGCATGATATTCCTTTCCCTAGTCATTAGCATTCAAATGAGTTCCAAATGGGAACTGAAATAAATGTGGCTAGAGTAAATAATACTTGTTTGGGGGCCAGAGATATAGCTATCCCAACTCAGAGAACCTGAGTTCAGTGCCAGCACCCACACTGGATGGTTTACAACCACTAGTACCTCTGGCTCTAGGAGCTCCAACAGTCTTCTGGCCTCTGTGGGTACCCATAGCCACAAACACAACACACATAAATAAAACAAAAATAAATCTTAAAAATAATATTTATTTCTATTTTAAAAGAACAAATGACAACCAGGCCAGCAAGATGGCTCAGTGGGTGAAGGATCTTGCTACTATTACTGAGCACCCACCCATGTTTGACTGCAGTTTGAAAACTACAAGATAGAAGGAGAAAACTGACTCCAGCAAAATGTCCTCTGACCGAGATTCCTCAACCATGGGCACTGATTCCGTTTCACTTGTCAGATGACTGAGAAGACAGAGCTAAAGACAAAAGGTAGCACTGTGAGGTGCATTTCACTCCAATAACTCCAGTTTGGAAAAATCACCTTTATGAAGATGATAAAACAGCAACAATGACCTTGAATAACTCTGTCCCCTTCTGACATTATTAGAAATGTGGCTCAGAGAGAGGCTTGTTGACATGCCTAGGATCAGAGGCTTAGGACTAGACTTCAGGAGCTTTCAATTTTTTTATTTTGTTTTTTGAGACAGGGTCCTGGCTTGTAATCCTGGCTTGGACCAAAACTAAAAATGTAGACCAGGCTGGCCTCAAACTCACAGATTCTCCTGCCTCTGCATCCAGAGTGTGTGCCACCATGCCCCACCTCTCTCATGTGCGCACATGTGCTCTGTCCAGGATGTGAGTATGGAAGTCAGAGAATCACATTCAGGATGTGATCTTCTGCTCTCATGTGGGTCTCAAGGATTAAACTTGAGTGGCCAGGCTTGCCAAGTGCCTTTACCTGCTGAGCCATCTTACTGGCCCCTCAGTTTGATGTCTCTGTTCAGGTTTTCTTCCCATTCAGAAAAAAGGCAGGCAAAGTTATGGTTCAGTTATGGGGAAGGGTCAAGCACGCCCCACACCCAGTGATGGATATTCAGTGGAGGGCCCTTCACATTCTAGGCCAGGATTTTATCTCTGAACCACCCCCCCCCCCGTTCTAGTCATTAGTCCTACACCATGAAACTCTGTCCCTGTGAAAAGGTAAGCTGCAGATGTTACAGCATGCCAAGTACATGCTGTGAAGTTAAGAGGGATTCCTTCCCTTGTACCAAATCTGCCATCCTCCAAAGTAGCCCTTGCTTTGGACTTTATGAATAAAACTATTCATAGTAGGGTCCAAGAATTAAAAGAACCATTCACTAGCAGGTTAAAAAAAAAGTGGAGATATACTTCAGCAAAATGTTTGCATAAAAGATTAAAGAGGCAGGATGAAGTCAGGTTAGCTTTCTACAGTAACAGATACCAAGTGCTTCCTCTGTAGTCTGTGCTAAGAGCTGTGTGTACACATTGTTGTATGCAGTGAGTGACAGAAGCAGACCAATACACAAGGAAAAGACAGAATCCAGGTCTCCAGCCTTACAGTGTTGGCTGCTGATACAGGACTGTGAACTTCAAAGACATGACTAATAATATAGAACAGATAATTGTTAAGTAAGTGGCACAGGTGATGTGTCTGCAGGAGTTCTCAGCAGTTCTGCTGGGGATGGGAGCACTGCAAGGCAGGTGTTTCTATGGATATGGCTATGAGAAAGTACGTGACACAGATGTATGAAAATATCAAAAATCAAACCCATTACTTTGTACGCTAATTGAATTTTTTAAAAAAGATAGGATATACTAGTACACTCCTATATTCCCAGCACTCTGGACACTGGAGAGGTCAAGGTGAGCCTAGACTACATGGCTACACTAGCTACATAGGGAGTTCCAGGCCAGTCTGCTTATGCTATACTGTAGCAAGGCCCCGTCTTGAAAGAAAAGAAATGAAGACAAAGAAGGTGGATAAATGAATACAGGAGTCGAGGTGTACTCTGAAGAAAGACCCTCATAATGGAGAAATGATATACGCAAACATTGCTGCTCTTACTGTCAGGGAAGAGGAAGCAATCCAGTTCTAAAAGGACCAGGCCAGACTTGTTCATTCTTGAAAGTTAAAGGTCTTGTAGAGGTAGAAAGTACAGAAATTGTTTTGTTGTTCATTTTTTTGTTTGTTTGTTTTTTGGAGACAGCGTTTCTCTATGTAGACCCAGCTATCCTGGAACTCACTCTGTAAACCATGCTGGTCTCAAACTCACAGAGATCCACCTGCTCTGCCTCCTGAGTGCTGGGATTAAAGGCGTGCGCCACCACTGTCCAGCCAGAACATTTTTTGAATACAAAAACTAGGGTCTAGACACACAAGTGGTTTCTAGCTACACACTGTGTGCAGGTATTAGATGAGTGACTGATGGAGCCCTCCAAGGACAACTCACTGCAGCTTAGGGGGAATAGATGGGCTCGAGATGGCGTGGAAACAAACCATGAACCACGTGGGAAGGCGCACATCTGTAAACTTGCCGATGAAAGAATTGGCAGGCCTCTGTGACTAGTTGATAGAAAGTCGAGCACAAGTCAGATGAGTAAGGAAGTGCAGAACTTGATTTAGAGGGATTGAACCAAAGCTATCCACAGTACCTATGTCTGTCTAGACATGGGGGTCTGGGAATCAAGCTAGTAACTAGGAGACAGGAAGTCTTTTTTGATGGACAAAGAGTTGTGCACTTAAGTAAGCTCTATCTCTGGGAGGGAGTGTAATGAGAAAACCCAGAATGTCATACTACGCCACAGGTATCTTCAACCTAGCAGGTGAGGGTGGGCAAGAATAATCAAAAACGAAAATTGGAGGCTAGGGATACCAAAAAAAATGATAAAGAAATGAAACCAGGATGAGGATAAATGGACAAAAGAAGTGGTGGGAGTTTGAGGCAGGAAAGGGTTGTCAACCATGAAACCATGCTGCAAAATCAAGGACAGAGGATATAAATTAAGTATTTGCTGACTGATTGAATGAATTGACAAGTGCATGGTCAGAAGAATGGCCAGAGTTGCTTTCAAAAGAATTTTAGTGAGTTTTATCCTATCCTCCTATGAAAACGTTTCTGTCCGCACAAGTCATCCTGCCTGCACACACAGACTTCCTTCCCTGTTTCCCCCGTGCTTCTCCCCATCCTCCTTCCCAGGTTCCACAAGCAAAACAACACACACCTTCAGTGTCAAAGCAGACAGGAAACTCCAACTCGAGTTTCCACTTCATTAACAACTGCGCTTGTGGCTCCTCTTACATAAAGGGGTATGTGGTAACAAAGAGGAAGAAGAGACTGGATTCCAGCCCCGGTTGTTATACTAACTAGCTGTGTGACTTAGGAGAAGCTGGCTGACCAACCTCTCTGGATCTGCGTGTTACACAGAAGGGAGTAAGGTAAATTCAGATCAGGGTTGAAGGTCCCTCTGTGCTTCACAGTTTATCATTTGCATAATAAGTTCCTTGCAACACCCTCAGAGAAGGGGCTAAAAGACGCAGGCAAATGACCCTCAGACGCAGCACCAGGACCGGAGGGGTGTACCAAGAAAGTGAAGACAGCGCTGTTAGCGCTTCGCACACCGCCAGAGAGCAGATCCCATTCTCAAGGCTGAGAGGGATCCCATTCCCAGGGCTGAGAAGGCTTGACGACGCTCACCCCGCACCCCACCTTTCCTAGACTCCCAGACGGCCAGGAGGCTCTAAAAAGCCCTGCGGAGGGGTGGGGAGGATTAAAGATTTCTACCCCATGGTCCTGCACTGCTTTTGCTAGTCGGAATCTCGCAGACACGATCTGCAGTCCGATGACACAGTGACTCTCTAGAAGGAGCGACTGTGTTTGCCTCGCACGCTCCGACTTCTGGGGACGCAGGCTGCCCACGCCGCGCCCCGGCCGGCCGCCGGCCGACCCCGGCCGGGGCTACCAGACCAGCAGTGCACTCGTCCGGCACCCTCCGCCGGCCTCGTCGCGGTCTGGAAACATTTCCTGCCCCCGCCCCCACCCCCAGCTTCCCGGTGGGAGCGAGTTGGCCTCGCAGCCGGGTCAGCGCTCGCAGTTACCCCAACTCGCGTCTCAGCCAACCCTCGCCGGGGAGGTCCCCGTCTGGCTCCGAAAAACCAAGGGGGAACCTAGGCGCCGAGAGCCAAGCCAGGTCGTTCGGAACCCCAGGGTTCGGGCAAGACAGGGGCCAACTGGCGATGCGCCGGGACCCCGCTGCCTTTCGTTACCTGCTCGCTTGCGGGGGTGTCCCGGAGCAGCCGGCCTCTCCCGGCGCTGTCTCCCCACGCAGTTGCCCATGCTGCCTTCTCAGCCGGTCCCCATACACCGGAGACGGAGGACGGCCGGCTATTCCACGCTGCTGCCCCGAACCGCGGCGTCCCTGGGTCAACGGCTCCCGCAGACCGACATCGGGAGCTCCTGGGATCTCCCCTGGGGCGCGCGCTGCCCGACGCCGGCTTCGCCACAAACTTTGCGGGCCAGGGGAGAGGGAGGTGGCCAGGCCAGGGGGGCCCGCGACAGTGCCCGGCCAGAGACCAGCCGGCTGGAGGGGCGGAGGGAGGGGGCGGACACCGCCGCAGCTACTCCGGGCTCGCTCGCGGCTCCCAGCTGGGGCCGGCCCCCCGGAGCCTGTCAGTCACCTACCTAACCCCGCCCCGGCCCAGCCCCGTTCCCTTCCTCCCGCTCGGGATGCCGGTGCCTCCGCCGCCGGTCGTCCCAGGTGCGCATGTGACCTGACGGCACCGCCCCTCGGGCCGGGCCTGGTTTTCTCATTGGCTTCCCCCTCGGTGCGTACCGCCCCTCGGCCCCACCCAGCCAGGTGCCCGCCCTGCCGTCTGTCTCCCGGGGAGAGCGGCCGGGAATTGTGCGCCCTCAACCGCCCCGGCTGCGTGCCCAGCAGACGCTTCCCTTCCTCGTGCCGCGCCCCGGCCCAGGCCCCGCCCTCTGGGGGGAGGGGCCGTTAGGTCCTTCAAGGAACCGCCAGGCTCAGAACCGGCAGGCACGTGACCTGGGAGCGGCCCGCCCTCCCCCAGGCCTGCGCCCAACTATTGGCTGTGGAGGCGCGTGCGCGCAGCTGCTCGTCTCGTGGCAACACCTACTTCCCTCCCACAGTCTCTGGCTCGCGTCATGGCTGCCGCCACCGCGCTGGAGGAAGCGGCGGCGCCCGTGGGCGCCCTGTGTGGCCTCGTGCAAGACTTCGTCATGGGCCAGCAGGAGGGGCCCGCTGACCAGGTGGCTGCAGGTATGGCAAGCCGCGCCGCGAGGCTTTTGCAGGTGCCGGGCCGGAGGGAGCGGCCTCTGCCCTGGCGCGCGGCGGAAAGGGAGTGAAGGGAGAGGTGATTGTGATTGGTCCTCTGGTTGCTCGGCCCGCAGCGCGAGCGCCACAGCTGAACAAGTTGGAGAGTCACTTGCGTCTTCCTTAAAGCTTGCTTTGCATTCCGCATCTCGCCTCGCTGTAGTCCTTAGAACATCATTACATTTCTCCAACGACGACCCCCCCCCCCAAGCCCAGCGAGAGCCGGAGACTCGCGTAGGGCGCAGTCTAGCCCGGAAGTGGAGCTGGGACTTGGACTGGCGTGTTCAGGTCCAAACCAAGTGTTCGCACCGCGGGATCGCGTGTTTGCCGGTCCGAAGGGTTACGCCCCAGTCTCTTGCCATCCTGGAAGTAGCGTGCGCCACAGCTCTCTTGGGGGGGTTGTAATTAGAGGGAGGAAGAGAGGAACCAGTCTGGGTCAGAGGCGGTGGGCTTGTAGATGACTGGTGTTCTATTAAGGCTTCACTCAGTGTCTTAGTGGGGGTTTTGATAAATTACCTTCCATGACTTATTATAATAACTCATTTGTTTTCTTCCCAGAGTTCCAGTTTTAGGAATCTAAAGAGTTCTGAGTTTATTTAGGATTTGAGCAAATAAAATTCCAGGAGGCCTCCTTGGAATTCTTTCCGAATGTTGAATGTTAGGATACCTTCAGAGTCAGATTTAAGAAATAGAATACAAAATGGATATAGATGTGGGTTTTCTTAAATTATTTTTTGGACGTTTTGTGTGTTTGGGAGAAGAAGTTTGCTCTAATTGAGCAGATTAGTTTTATAATATACGAGAAATGAACTTATGCTAGAAAAATATGATGGTCCTTATTACTGAGCACGTATTTTTCACCCAGCATGAAAAGGATTGGGAACAAAACTACAAATCCAGTTCTTTCTATGGAGCCAAAGAGATTCTAATACAGCGAAAGAGACAACTGTGTGGTGAGAAGGAAGTGTATGGTGGTTGGTAAGCATTTAGGGACAAAAATGTCTGCTACTGGCTGTGCTTGGTACTTGGTGTCTTTAGTTCCAGGATTTGGCAGGAGGATGGCAAGTTTCTTAGTGATTTCTAGGCCAGCCTTGGCTACCATGTGAAACCCTATCTCAAAAACCAAAACAAAAGCCTGCTAATGCTTAAGCTTATAGTTGACAGTTGTGAAGTCTTCCTGGAGTAATGATGTACTTTCTCCAGCCTAAGTTAGTCAGTGTTTATACTAAACACATTAGCCTTCAAAGCAGCAGCTCATTTATAAGTTATAAATGCAGAAGGAGTGACTGCCAACTTTGTTTTGCACCTGGTGGTTTCTGGTGGAAATAGTTGTCAGCTCCTAAGAACAAGCAAGTACTAGGAAGGAAATGACTTGACAGCCCAGGAATAAGACCTCTGAAATAGGCATTCAAAGACAGCCAGTACTTTGTCCCAGCCTTTATTCTTACAGTTGACCTCTTGGACCCTTAGTTCCGGGCACCAAACTCCGTTCTCTGATTCCTGAGTGTTTTCCTTCTCTCAGCTTCCCTTATCTAATCCAAATTAAACCTCATACTCAAGACTCAGTTCAAATGCTGTTCCCCCATATTATCCTGGCCAGACAACATGTCACTTCAGACTCTAATAGACTTCTCACCCACTCATGCACTCACTAGCAGATTTGTTTCACAGGTATGTCTGTATACATAACCACATCTGACCCTCCTGTTTTTACCCAGTCTCATGGAACAAAAGTAGACACACCATAAAACTATTTAGGGGCCATTGAGGTGGCTCAGTGAGTAAAGGTTGCTTGATACCTTGAGTTCAATTCTCTGGATACATGGTGTAAAGAGAACAGATTCTCAAAGTTGTCCTCTGACTTCCACATGCGCACATACACAAGATGTAAAGAGAAAAGATGCTAGAAGAATCTTTGGAATTTGGGGCCCAATTAACTGTAAGACTCAAAAGGAAATAAAAAGACTACCCTAGATGAACCCAGAGTTTTGAGCCTGGGGGCCAGGAAATAGAAGTAACTATTCAAAAATAGGCAGGGAAGGGAGCCGATTTTAGAGGGAGTGGTTTTGGGACATTTTTAGACAATGGATAAACTTCCCCCTATCATTAGGGTTTCCCTTCTCTTCTGTCTTAGTTATATTGTATTTTGCTACATTTTTTTCGTTGCCAGAAGAAACCACTATTCTGAAGTAAAATTATTGTTAAAGGAATAAAGAGTAATTATAGAGAAATTACTGTGGCATCATCAAAGGGTTTTTTTTTTTTTTTTAATTTTGAGATAGGACCTCATGGAAGTAGGCTGGCCTCAAACTGCTTGTGTAACTAAGGTTGAACTTGTAGCTCTGATCTCGAGTGCTGGCATTACAGGCATGCACCGTGCAATGCTGGAAATTAACCCTAGAGCCTCCTTCGTCTGGCTTGCCTAACTGAGCTACAGCCTCATCCTCAGAAATTACCTTTTTGAGACCCTGATTAGAACCTGTTCCTGAGGGACTTCCCTCCGTTCTGCTCCCACACTTCCACCCATACCACCTCAGCCTTGGCTCTCAGTGCCTTTGGCTGCCACTCCAGATTAAGAGGCTTCATCTCCATCAGACAGAGATCTGATTGTGCCTTCTAGGTCAGTGACCACACAAATACTGCTTTTATTCCTTCTCTGTATTCCCCATGAACTTGCCTGACTGAGGAAAGCATGGGAAGTTAGGAAGTGTTAGCAAATTTATAGCTAGACAGCAAAATTCTGGACACATTGGAGTAACTTAGGCCTCCTACAAAGAGAAAGGGACATATTTTTCCTTTGTCCCAGGAAAACTACCCTTGGGAAAGATAACTATTATAATTCTATTATTGGTTCTCTTACCCCAGGAATACAAAGGCGTAATTTATATTATTTCTGGCTATATTTATTTGGGAAAACTTACAGTGACTTAAAATTTATAGCCCAGGCCCACAAGGTGGCTCACAGTTTTAATCCCATCTTTCAGGAGACTTTACAGGAAGGTTGCCAGGACTTACAGAGGCCAGCCTGGGACAGATAAACTTACTAACCCATTTCCATAACCCAGAACATGTATTCCTTCTGTTAACCTTGTTTATATACTGTGGCGACATCAGATTGTTGACACTTTATTTAAAAGGTCTTTCTGCCCCAATAGTCAGAGTTTTCTTAAGAACTCGATCTAGCTGGGTATGGAGGCACACTTCTTTAAGTTTAGAGCTTAGGAGGCAGAGGCAGGCAGATTTCTGTGAGTTCAGGGACCAGCTTGGTATACATAGTGAATTCCGAACCGGCCAGGACAACATGGTAAGACCCTGTCTGCATTTTTGTCTTAAGTCCAAAAGCAGCGCCTGCTTTATAACACATAGCAATGCTGAAGGAAAACAAACAACTTTCTGAGATGTGTGTAAGGAACGGCAAAGAGGAGGGGAATGATTCTGTTTGGGGCATCTAAAGAAGGCGTCACAAGTGTTGACACTCAGGCTGTATCTCAAAGGATGAGTGTAAAGTAAGTTTGGGCTGGAAAGGAGCATTCCAAACTGGAGGGCAAGGACTTTCCATTTCATGTGACTGAGAAGAATCCTGATGAAGGGAGTAGATAGAGGGCTGGGGAGCTAAACTGTAAAGGACTTCAAGGCAGTAAAGAGACAGTGAGTTTGATAAACAAATAATTGTCTATTTCAGGAAGAAAAAAAACTTTTTAAAAATCTTTCTCAGATTTTAAAATATGGAGTGCATGATGAATTTTCACGTTGCCCTTGCATAGAATCTCTGTGTCGTTCCAATTTTAACATATGTATAGCCAAAGTGAGCCCAAAATGTTGTGTTGTGTTTTGTTTTGTTTTAACTAAGGTAAAATGCACCACTTTAACTGTTCAGCTGCTTTTGCCTATTCACGGTGTTCAGTGCCTCAATGGGTAAAGAAGTTACTTGCAGTCAAGCCAGACTGAGCTCAATCCTAGGAACCCCACGTGGTGGAAAATGAGCACGAAGCCCTGAAAGCGCCACATGTGCCCCCCAACACAAAAGAAATAAAAATGTAATAAACTTTTTTAAGATTTCCAGGAACATTTTCCACTGTACCCAACATGGCTTGATTCTGGAAACCTGACTGGGACAATGAAGAAAGGACAGACACACAGGCATGCTCTGGGGTACCGAATACCCCTTTATTATTTATAGCTGGTGAAAGAGGAGATAGCTAGTCTCTGTGGGAGGTCTCTGTAGGGGAGCAATCTCAGGCTGTAAACAAGCTGCAGTCGTGCTTTTTGTACACTGTGTCAACATTGCACATAGACTGGAGGAAAGCTTTGCCAGTTCCCATGGGTCTGAGGGACTGGTCTTTGTTCAGTAGCATGCTTTAGCTCAAGGCAGCCTCAGCTCCCAGCAGTTTTTATCACACAAAAGTAGAGAGCAAAAAAGTAGTCATTATTTAGAAGGCATGGAAAGGAGGCTTCGTAATTGAGAAAAGACATGTCTGAGGTAGACTCATTAGAACTGGAATAAGATCCTAAGATACTGTGCAAGCATTCTCAGAATATTGACTCAAGCATTTACCAGCTTAGTAGCCATTTCCTTTACTTACATTTAATGTGCTGTGACAGCTTTATTGTATTTTTTTTTTTTTTTGAAATGCTTTCATTCAAAATCTGGACCCTGTCAAACTAAATCACAGGTCTCCACTAGGAGTGTTCACCCACTGTATTCCTCACCTGGTACGCGAGGAATCCCATGAACACGGGTGCATCGCTGTAGTGATCAGCCAGCTTCCTGTTGATACATTCTGGATGCTGAAGAAGTCGTTTTAGTTATAAACTCTGAGGGAACCTCTTAGGGTAGGACTTGGCTGGTAGGTAGGTGTTTGTCCTGTGAGCCTGATTTGTTGTCCCTGCCCCCATTGTACAGCTTGCTCGTTTATTTTCCATGGCTTTTTCTCAGGCGCTTGGGCAGCAGCTGGGCCTTCCACATCCTGGCACAAGTAGAGCTAAGAGTGCTTGATGGCTAAATTGGTGCCGGTCACGAGTTATGAATCTTGACTAGAGTCCCCTTTCCTCAGTCTGATTGGAGTTCTTACTGGTACCACACTGAGCTTCTGCCCAGCCTGGCTCACAGTTGTTGCTATGAGACCAGCAGACGTAGGGGAACTGGAGGTTTAGGACAATGTTCTGAAGTCTTCTCCACTTTTTCCTTATGTTGACAGAAGTTAAGACATTTAGAGATGTCTGGGTCTGGAACCCTGAACAGACTTTGTAAATAATTCCCCAGTTGCTGTACATTTATTAAATAAAACTCTTTCATTTATCTTAACCCACTCCTTCCAAGATAACCTGTCACTCTTTGCATCCCCAAAATGTGGAAAAATGTGGAAGCTGCTTCTGTTACCTCTGTTTCTCATGCTGTTACTGTCACTAAGCTCTGTACTTACAGATAGAGCACTGAGGGTGTGAATGGATGTTCAGGTCTGCAGGCCCTGACAGATGATCTTTGCTAATACTGAATTGGGAGGGGAAAGATCGACCTAAGTGATTTTAGAGAACAAGTTTGTCTAAAAACTGTATAGCCAAAGATAAAACTATTTTTTAAAATGCAGTATTGTGTTTATAAACTTTTTTTCTCAAGGAGGTTGACAGTCTTAAGATCGTTTATGGGACTGGAGAGATGGCTCAGTTGTCAGTGCGCTTGGCTTGCTAACATGAAGACCTGAGTCCAGATGCCTTGAACTCACATAAAAGGCATGGTGACACACACTTGTAATCTCAGTGATGGTATGATCAGAAATCGATTCCTGGAGCTGGTAGCTAGCCTACAATATGAAGTTCCAGATCAATGAAAGGCCCTACCTCAAAGAAAAAAGGTATAGCTGGGTGATGGTGGCGTACATCTTTAATCCTAGCATTTGGGAGGCAGAGGCAGGGGTATCTGTGTTTGAGACCAGTCTGGTCTACAGAGCGAGTTACAGGACAGCCAGAGCTACACAGAGAAACCCTGTGTAGGAAAGGGTGCAAAGTGCCTGAGGAACCACTACTGAGATTGTCCTCTGACCCCTACCTGAATTCACACACCCTCACACATGTATATACACACAAATATGAGCATACATAGGCACATGTATAAAAAATAATAACCAAGGAGTAGCTATAAAATAACAGAACTGGTTCCCCACTGTCAGAGATTAAAAATTGAAAGCTACAATGAATACTGGATTAGATTTACAGACTTTGTGTGTGTGGATTTTTGAGACAGGGTTTCTCTGTGTAGCTGTGTTCTGGAACTTGCTCTTTAGACCAAACTGGCCTCAAAATCAAGAGATCTGCCTGCCTCTGCCTCCTGAGTGCTGGGATTAAAGGTATGTGTTACTACACCTGGCTGTACCTTTTTTCTTTAAATTATGGATGTGAACCATTTTTGTGTCTGGTGCCTACAGAGATCAAATTTGGGCATCAGATCCCATGAGACTGAAGTTAGAGCCGCAAGCCAGCATGTGGATTCTGGGAATAAAACCCGGGTCTTCTCCAATGAACCATCTCTCCAGCCCAAGACTTCAATATGATTTTGTTTAGTTTGACATACATAAATACAGAAATAGTGATAGAAGTTTGAGTAACATGGATAAGTTGTGCATACTATGTACCATGTACATACTGTGTTTGACTATTTCCCAGGTCTTTAAACTGAGAGTCTAGAAGCAGTGTCGTTCTGATAGCACATCCACACCCAGATCATGGTATCTAGCTATTTATTTGAGATAGGGTTTCACTATGCAGTTTTGGCCATTCTAGAGCTTCCTATAGATCATGCTGGCCTGCAACAGAGAAAAACTCAGTGAGGGGTGGGTGTAATGGTATTTGGAGAGGCAGGTAGGTCTATGTGAGTTTGATACTAACCTGGTCTGCATAGTGAATTCTAGGACAGCCAGAGTTACATAGTGAGACACTGTCTCAGAAAATTAAAAATAAAAATAAAATAAAAAACTTGCTGGGTGGTGATGATGCATGCCTTTAATTCCAGCACTTGGGAGGTAGGCGGATCTAAGTTCAAAGCCAGCCTGAGTTCCAGGACAGCCAAAGCTACACAGAAAAACCCTGTCATGGGGGTGGGGGGAACTAAACGGTGGTCCACGAGATGACTCATCAGGTTAAGGTGCTTGCCAAACCCACAGACCTGAATTTCATTCCTAGAACCCATATAGTAGAAGGAAAGAGCTATCTCCCACAGGCTGTTCTCTGCTATGCTATAATACAAGTACACCTTCACTCATGCACACATACACAGATAAAAAGCTCAATGACCAGAGATGGAGCAACAGGAACAATAAAACAGACTTACTTATTCGATATTACTAAATTGAATATATTTATTGTATTATAACTGATAGCATAAATATATACTGGTCAATATTGATACAGTAATAACTAGATTCTTTTTATAGAAGAAATTAATTTAGGTAGATATCCAGAAGGTAGAACTAATCTCCCTCTTCCTGAGTAGGGGATAACTTTGTCTCTCCTTCCAAGGACAGAGTACCTGAAAGGGAAAAGTAATCCTGCATAGTGCAGAGACCTCTGGATCTACCTGGTCCAAGTGACTTAAGTTCAGTGGCTCCAGTGAGAGCACTGTGGGGTAATTTGTATCCCTGATAAAGTACGAGGGTAAAAGTACTTGTGTTTGATAAGTCTTCTGAAAACTAGTAGACACCGTCTAAACGTGAGAGCATCAAACTCAGATTGAAGTACATTCTATCAAACTATCAAGGTTGTGAAAATCAAGGAAAACTGAGAAACTTTCGGAGGAGACTCAGGGCTCTTGATGATAATTATAAAGTGATATATTTAATTGGATCTTGTAACAAACCACGGCATTAGTGGAAAGACTGTTGAGTGTTGTAATAGGAGGAGCGGGGCTGCATCCCCGACACCCAGCTGCCCGCATGGCTAGCTTATGCCCTGAAATAATTACACGGAAACTGTATTCTTTTAAACACTGCCTGGCCCATTAGTTCCAGCCTCTTATTGGCTAGCTCTTACATATTGATCTAACCCATTTCTAATATTCTGTGTAGTTCCACGAGCTGGCTTACCAGGAAAGATCTTAACCTGCATCTGTCTGGAGTGGGAGAATCATGGTGACTCACTCACTCCGCTTCTTTCTCCCAGCATTCTGTCTGTTTACTCCACCCACCTAAGGGCTGGCCTATAAATGGGCCAAGGCAGTTTCTTTATTAAATGAAAGTAACTCCTCCATCAGGTGAGACCTGAATAATGTCTAGAATTTAGGTAGCGTGTGCCAATGTTACTCTCTTAGTTTTAACAAATATAAATATTTTAATAATTTACTATGTACCTATGATGATAAAGTTGGAAACTGGGTGAACGTTATACAGAAATTCTGCGTTGTCTTTGCAATTTCTGTTAATTCAAATTATCCCAAGGCCAGGTGTGGTGTTGCATATCTTTAATCCTAGTGCTCAGGAAGCAAAGGCAGGTGAATCTCTGTGAAATCCACCAGCCTGAACTACATAGTAAAACTTGTGTCTCCAAATGATAATAATAATAGTAACTTTAAAAAGCATTCTGTGCACATACTGTAAACATGGATTGTATACTACTGTTCTGCGTTGAGATCTTGTCCATTATCAGTGTGCATAGAGCTACTTTAGTCTTGTTTTCATATTTGGGCTATTATGAATAAGCTGCAGGGAATGTGGGCATATGAACATCTTTTCAGATATTAATTCATTTGCTTTGGTATAAAACCAGGAGTGTTATACCTGGGTCGTAGGCTATTTTTGTTGTTTTGTTGTTGTTGTTTTACTTTATGAGGAACCTCCATACTGTTAATTCATAGCAACTGTATCAGTTTACAATCTCACCAAGGATGTTTGTACACAGGTTCACACTTCTCTCTGTCCTTATTGAACCTTGTTGCTTGTCTGTTTTGTAAGTACCATCTTGACAGTTATAAGGCCAGAACCCCCAGGGGCTTTAAAAGTTCTATGAGTCGGGTCTTTTAAATGTACAGTTCAGCTAGATTTGTAGCTAGGTATTTTCTCTCTCGCTCTTTTTCATCTTCCTTCCTTTACACTCCATGTGGATGTGCTATCCCCTGGTTTATTCAGTGTTAAGGATTGAGCTCAGGACTCAGTGCATGCTGGGCAATCACTAGCAACTGAGCTACACCTTCGGTCCTGATTTTTTTTTTTAACCCTTTATGCCATTTGTCCCCATTCATCCTTTATGCTGTTTTATAGGCTATATATGTGTATATACACAAAGGTTTTTTTCATTTGATAACACTAATTTATACATAGCTTATTTTTTAATTGCGTATACAGACATTTCAATTACAGAAGATAATGCTTATTTTTCATTTTCTAAATATTCGACACTACATATCTGAAATATGGCAGTGTCTTTCTTATCTAGGAGGACATCTTGTCCAGCAGTATATGGTCTCCTAGTGTAAACAGGAAACATTCAACCACTGAGTACTGTTTTATGTTTTCATAATTCTTTTATTTCTTCTAGATGTGAAATCCGGTGGCTATACAGTGTTACAAGTGGTAGAAGCCCTTGGGTAAGAACCTCTGTTCTAGAATATTTCTCCAGTCTTGTCTGGATACTTTCAGAGTTATTGCTTCCCTGGAACCTGATTTTCTTCTTGTAGTTAAAAGCCCCCTATCCATAGAAGCACTTCAATATAATTGTAAGCCACAACAGGTTCTGACTCAGCCTGCAAGTTTGGGTGAAGTGGGTGTCGAAGGCCTTCCACTGGTCTAATTGGAACTAGACTTCTTGTGCTTCCTTAGATCCAGCTAATCCCCTTAGGAGCCTAGTTGCCCCAGATGGCTCAGGCATACTGTAAGTCCAGTCTCCCTGTCTGGAGAGTGCTCAGGACATGGACTGTGCTAGATCCTCACTAGTGGAAGATATTTGGAAACAACTAAAAGAACAGTGTTGTAGGGACTAGAGAGATGGCTCAGTGGTTAAGAGCACTGACTGCTCTTCCAGAGGACCTGGGTTCAGTTCCCAGCACTACACGGCAGTCACAACTGTCTTTAACTCCAGTTCCAAGGGACCCAACACCCATGGCAAAACATCAATGCACATAAAATAAATATTCATAACCTAGGGTTCTAAGAATCAGATAAAATACATGCCTGTAGTCTAGGGCTTGCTTTCCCCAAACCTCATACATAGCAGACCACTTAGGTTGACAAGTCTTACTAATATGTTATTGTCATAGTCAGCCTTGTCTTCTGAAAATTGAAGGAAAAATTTAAAACTGGCATGTCTTACACAACAGATCATTTGGCTTTTCTGTTTACCTTCTTGTGGTGGTAAGGGTTTTTGTTTTTTCTTGGTTTCTCTGTATAACCCTGACTGACCTGTAGCTCACTCTCTGGACAAGACTGGCCTCAAACTCAGAGATCCAGTTGCCTCTGCCTCTTGGAGCACTGAGATTAAAGGCTTGCGCCCACCACCACTAGGCAATGTTTTGTTTGTTTGTTTGTTTTAATTAATAGTTTTATTGAAAGTATAACAGACACAGGGTTGAAGAAATGGCTTAGGGGTTAAAAAAACTATGTCTGCTCTTCCAGAGGACCCAGGCTTCATTCGCAGTACCCATTATGGCTGCTCACAGCTGTAACTCGTGTCTCAGGACCTGACACTCTCTTCTGGCCTCCATGGGAACCAAGCATGCACGTGGTACACAGACATACATGCAGGCAAAACATCCATACACATAAAAATAGATAAATTGTGTGTGTGTTTGTAAAACTGACATACCACAAAGCTCACCATTTTTTTGGAGGGAGTTTCAAGATGGGGTTTCTCTATATGGCCCTGTCTGTCCTGGGACTCACTCTGTAGACCAGTTTGGCCTCAAACTTGAGATCCACCTACCTCTGCCTCCCAAATGCTGGGATTAGATATGTACACCATTACTGCCTGGCCAAAGTTCACCATTTTAAAGTTCGGAATTCTGTGCCTTTTAGTACATTGATAGATCTGTGTATTCTTGCACACGATCACCATTTGAACATCTTTATTACTTCAAAATGAAACTGCTGCTCCTCGGCACTCATTCCCTTATCCCTCTTCCTCCCAGTTCCTGGTCTGTCGATTTGCCTGTTGTGGAAATTTCAGATATGTAGAAGCAAAGGCTGTGTGACTTTCGTGTCTGGTTTCTCTCACTTAGCATGAATTTTACCTTTCTTATTGCTGTGATAAAATACTCTGACAAGCGATTTAAGGTAGAAAGGGCTCATTTTTGGCTCATAGTTCAAAGGTTCAAACCTATATCAGGGAAATCCTGGTGGCAGGAGTTTGAGGCGTAAATAAGATCACATTGTATCCAAAATCAGGAAGTAGAGGTTTTTCCACTCATACAGTCCAAGATTCTATCCCAGAGAACGTTGTTTCCCACATTTAGGGTTAGTCTTCCCCACTCAGTTTCATCCAGAAAATCCTTCACAGGAATAAGTACTATTGGTAATCGCTCACAAGTATGCCTACAAGCTTGTCTCCTGGGCGAGTCTAGATCATGGCAGGATAACAACCAATGTTAACAGTGCAGCTTGTTTACAAGGTTTCTTTGTGTTGTATGTCAGGTCTACATTTCATTGCTCCCTGAGCAACATTCCATTATATACCAATGACCAACATTTTGTTTAACTATTCATGAGTTATGATGGACATCTGGGATGTTTCCATTTTTGTGCTTTTATGAAAAATGCTGTTATGAGCATTTGTGTGCCTTGATCCTTTTTTAAGTGCTGCAAATGCACAATATCCTACCTGCTAAGCAGAAACATTTCTATGAGTCCCTGTCCTCAGAATACAGTCAGGAGTAGTTTTATTTCTATACCAGTATAGTTCCTTTATCTTTGAGGTTTCACATAAACCTCTCAGGATCAGCTTTCCAGAATTCTTTCTGCTCAGGTTATGTTTAAGTGTAATCTCAGGAGAGCTGTTTGAATATAAGTCATCTTGTTGCTCCACTTCATCTTCATATCAGTAGTCCTTCCTAGTTAGAACTGCTGCAGTTAGAGGTGTAGCTCAGTTTGTAGAGACCTTGTCAATATGCTCAAAGCCCTTCAATTCCCAGAACAGCCTAGAATCAGGCATAGAGGTGCTATACAGCTGTAATCCCAGCAATCAGGATATGAAGGCTGTTTTCAGTTACAAAGACTTTTGAGGCCAGCTTGGGCTACATGAAACTGTCTTCAAAAAAGAAAAAAAAACAAAAATCCATTCATCTGTTTAGCCTTTTGTTTTTAAAAGGTTTAGGTGTGTGCAAGCATACCTCCTAGGATCTTAGTTGTTCAGCATTGTTTTCCTCTTAGCAAGGCTTTACAAATAGCCCAGTGTAGTAATGGCTCACATCTGTAATCCCAGCACTTTGGGAGTCCAAGGCAAGAGGGTGGCAACAAGTAAGTGCAGCCTGGACTAAGAATGAAGTCTTGTCTCTAAAAGCAAAACAAAAAAGGGGGCTATAGAAGTATCTTAATTAGTAAAGTGAGTTCTGTCCCAGCATCCATTTAAAAGGCCAGGTGTGGTACACATTCTTAATCCTGATGCTGGATAGGTGGAGACAGGCCTAATCAAACAGCTCCAGGCCAACCATTGAGAAATCCTATTTCAATAAACATAAGATGGACAATTCCTGAGGAATGATACTTAAGGTTGACTTCTGGCTTCTGTGTACATACATACATACATACATACATACATACATACATACATACATACATATGTGCATTTGTGTTCACATACATGTGTATCTGCAGACACAAAAGTTTCTTGTTTTAGTTTGCAAAAATCTGCTGCCTGCCTTCAGTAGAAGCTGCAGCTGCCAGACATCTCTGAAGCCCTGTGGGTACTGTTCATACCTCAGGGGAGGGAGAATAAGCATAATGTTCATTGAGTGCCAAGTAAGGGATGTCACATGAGCCTTTGGTACTGCCAGGCTAATCTAGGGATAGGTTTGGGGGCTTCAGTCTTTAATTAATTAAGATTTTTTGAGGCAGGGTTTCTCTGTATAACCCTTGCTGTCCTGAAACTCACACTGTAGGCCAGGTTGACCTCGAACTCAGAGATGTGCCTGACTCCCAAATGCTAGGATTAAAGGTGTGTGCATCTCCCAGCTGGAGTGTCAGTGTTCACTGGACACTAATGTTATTAGCTCAAGAGTACCTTCCATGGGTTGTTTTTAAACACTTTTAGGAGGGTGTGACTCTTTTGCTAAGGGAATAAGTGGGACTAACTGCAGAATATTTCTTTTATAATTTGAGCTCGTCAATCACAGATGCTTTCTGTCTTGCTGTTTCCCAGGTCATCTCTGGAAAATCCAGAACCCCGAACTCGGGCACGAGGAATCCAGCTTTTGTCACAGGTGCTGCTCCAGTGTCACTCCTTGCTCCTGGAGAAGGAAGGTACTTATATTGCTAGTAGGAACGTCTTCCTGAAGCACATGGCCTACATGACATGCACATGGAAAGACTGCTTAATGTATCTATGAACAACTAATTCAGTGTCTTCCTTACTGGTATATATAGCAGAGATGGTTAAAATTAAATTACAAAATGCATCAATTTCAAATATAGTCTTTGATCATTTGTTCGTTGTATCTTAGTGTCCACATTCTGTAAGCATATAATACCTACTGCCTGGCCCTTTACAAAAAGAAAAGGTTTGTGGATCCTGTATTAAACCCCTAACTCTTAAAGAAACAGAAGGCAGAGGGCTTTTTGACGACTCATTGGGTAAATGCAATTACTGTGCAAGCCTGACGACCAGAGTGATCCGTGTAACTTACAGTATAACATGAAACTGCTTTCAGTCCCCAGCACCAAAGAAAAAGAAAAAGTTCCATATGGTGAATCTGGGGCTGATGAGATGGCTCAAGGTAAAAGCACTTTAGGAAAAACCCTGGAGGCCTGAGTTTTATTCCACATGCAGGTGGAAGGAGAGAACTGGCTTCTGGAGGTTTTCTACATGCTGCATACCACACTGGCCTAGTACACTGTGACCAGGGCAGCTCTTGTAAAAGAAAGCATTTAACTGGGGCTTGCTTACATTTTCAGAGGTTAAGTCCATTGTTGTCATGATGGGAGCATGGGAGCATGTGGGCAGACATAATGCTGGTGAAGTAGCTGAGCGTTCTGCATCCACACCCATAGGCAGCAAGAAAAGAAAGATATTGGTCCTGGCTTGGGCTTTTGAAACACTTCCAGTGAGACACTTCCTCCAATAAGGACATACTTCTTAATTCCTCTCAAGTAGTGCTGCCACTAAGCATTCAGATATAGGAACCTATGGGTGCCGTTTTTATTCAGACCACTATATCACATAAAATAATGAAGTTAAAAAGGAAGCGATTCTGAGGGTTTCACTGTGAACTTCTATGAGAATGAATACAAGAGCTTTCCTGTCTCTAACTCACAAAGTAAAGGTGTCATCAAGTGGGAGCCATTTCTTGATTGAGGAGGACATTTGTAGGGAAAGCCAAAATGGAATGGCATTAGAAGGCAGATAAACAGAGCTGGTGGGCCTTCCTTACACCTGCTAAGCTGAAGGCTGGATCTGGTTTGTGCAGTGGTACATCTGATCCTGTTCTATGAGAACCGACTGAAGGACCATCATCTTGTGATCCCATCTGTCCTCCAGGGCCTGAGGGCACTGGTGAGTATTTCTCATTACATAACTGTGTTTGTGGGAGCCCTTGTACAGTTCTCTCCTGGCCTTTTGGAGATGAACCTTCACATGCCGAAGGATAAAGGCCCAAATGCAGGAGTAAAAGCCAGCTCTACAGTTCTTACTCTTGAGAGTAAGTCACTCTGTGTGACAGCGGCACCCTTGAGATGTTCCACTTTATCTTGTATATAAACTTGACCTATAATCTACACTTAAAAACAAAACAAAAAGCTATCTTTGGGGAACTTGAATTTGGCTGGTTTGAAAGGAGCTGTGAAGAAATGCTCAGCTAGAGAAAGTTTCTCACTATGAGTGCTTCCTCCTACAGCAGGATGTTAGGATGCCAAGTTACCTAACAAAAAGCATTGTAGAGCTTTGTCTTAGAGACGATGTTCTCATATCTTCCCTTCTCTCCCAGAGCATGTCTATGGCCCTGCCTCCTGGGCTGGCTGTCTCTGTACTTAAAGCCATCTTCCAGGAGATACATGTACAGGTGAGTGATAATAGCTGCAAGTTTACTTTGTTGCTAGTCTTTGTCTTGTAGTCGTTGATATATTTAGAATTAGGTGGTAACACAGATTGTCTAAACTGAGGTCATATACAGGTATCTCTTTATAATGGCTAAGGAGAGGAAGGCATGGCATTATATCTGACCTGTCTTGCTAAGAACCTAAGATATACATGAAACAAGTTTGGGTTACTGGCATCACTGTTGTGGTTGTGCTGGTAGCTCAGTAGCCAGACCTTTCTCTATGGTTCCTCTTAACTCAATCTTGTTTTGGTTTAGAAAGAACTATCCACTAGAGATTGTGAAGGCCAAAAAGGTTGTATTGTTTGAAGTATTCTTTGTTTTCTTTCTTCACTTAATTTCCTTTCTTCTCCACTCTTAAGTCCCTGCTACAAGTAGATCGCCATACAGTATTCAGTATCATCACTAACTTCATGCAATCACGGGAAGAAGGTAAGAGGCAGGACTGTGTGAGGAGTATGGAAAACAAGCAGTTGCAATCTGTCTCACATTAGAAGGGTGTATTGTGGTCTAGGGGATGTGTAGAAAGGCCAGGACTCTGAGGAGTGATAAAGGCTTGGGTGAGGTCAGTGTTCCCCCAGTGTAGGAAGAATACACATGCATGCACACACAGACTTGCACATATACATATCTTCACTGAGCACTTGGAAGAGAAAAACAAAAAGGGCTGCTCTGCTAGGCCAAAAAGGAAAGCAAGAGACAGGAAGAGGAGAATACAGGCTTTCTATCCCATGGGACAGCAGTGACCTTGTTCTTTCCTTCCCAGAGCTGAAGGGCCTAGGAGCTGACTTCACATTTGGCTTCATCCAGGTGATGGATGGAGAAAAGGATCCTCGTAATCTTTTGGTGGCTTTCCGCATCGTTCATGACCTCATCTCCAAGGACTACAGTCTGGGTATGTTTTTGTAGTGGTGACTAGCTGGTTGAAGCTGGTCAGTCTGAAAGAACTTAAGTCAACTTTATTCTTTCTCTGTTGTCACAGGACCTTTTGTGGAAGAGTTATTTGAAGTGACATCTTGTTATTTCCCTATTGATTTTACCCCTGTAAGTACCACCTTCATTCTTACGATGTTTAGAGACAATGTTCTAGACAATTGAGCAAAACAGACAATTTACATTTTATTTGTATGGAGGGGGAAGCTTGTTTCTGCGCAGTGTTGGTGCCTATGTGTGGAGGCCAGAGGAAGATGTTGAGTGTCTTCTTTTATCCTAATCTACTTGCTCCAGACCCTCCTGTCTACAGGGTCTGCCACTGAACCTGGAACTGACCATTTTTGCTGGACCAGCCACCTGTCTCTACAGCACAACTCACCTTCCTCCAGTATTGGAGTTACAGAACTATCCACCATTGGTACTAGAGTTCTGTAGTTCCTACTGACACTTGCTCCAAAGTCCTTATAGATTCATATTTTAGTAAGTTTGGAAATGGAGAAACATCCAACACCAAAGGGGCAGTTGAATTCAGCAGGTACTTGAGAGGAGGACTCCTTAAGTTCCCTAACAAAGCATTCAGTGCTGAGCAGGATTGTTAGCTGTGGTCCTTGTCCTTGAAGGTTGTAACATTGAGGTAACATTAGATGTCAAATGAGTGGTGCTGTAGTCATTCTGAAAGATGAGTTTATCTTAAGCTACAGTTGGTAGCAACTGACCCAGCAGATAAGTCTTTTGGTTGGTTTCCAAGGGATGTATAGAATGTGAATCTGTAGTTAGAGGGTGCATCTCAGGTGAGATACAAGCAAATTAACAGAAAAACAAAAACCCAACACAGTTGCACACAGCTTGCACAAGAAGTGTTGCTCTTGTGGTCCTTCTCACTCTGCTTTTTATTTCTTTTTTATTGCGAGATACATGGGGTCTATTGCTGTATGGGATACATGGAGACGTGTACTGCAAGCATTAGTAACGTGGAAGAAATGAAAGCTCTACTCAGTATGCCAAATGATGCATGAGTATTGACTCTGACTGATGTTAAAAAGCCTTAGCTGTCTTTTCTTGACATCAGTCACCAGCTTATTTATTCTCAGTTGGCATCCTGTTAAACCACCACTCTCCTCAAACTGTTTCAGATGCAATAACTTTCTTTACAACGCAGAAGAAAGTTATACCTTTGAAATGTTGACTCTGGTTCAACTACCATTTGTGAGGGAGTGTGCATGCGTGCGTGTGTGTTTGAAAAGATAATACCTCAGCAGGTAAGAGTACTGACTGCACAAGCCTGACTACCTGAGTATTCCTGGTATTGTTTTGAGATAGGGTCTCGCTATGTGTGACCATGACCTTGAACTTATTTAATAAGGCTTAGTCCCTAAGTGTTATAATTACTGGCAATACCACATTTCCTGACACTCTATGTCACTCTTAGGAGTTTTTCTTAAGATTTTGTTGTTATTGTTATTTTGTTATTATTTTATTGATTTCTCTTTGTTTATAGCATTCTGTTTTTAGTTCATGAGTAGATATATCTGTCTTTGTTAGGGTTTCTATTGCTGTGAAAAGACACCATGGTGAAGGAAAACTTTTAATTGAGGTGGCTCATTTACAGTTGAAAGGTTTGGTCCATTATCATCATGGCAGGGAGCATGGCAGCGTGAAGGCAGACATGGTGCTGGAGAAGGAGTTGCTACATGTGGATATGCATGCAGTAGGAAGCAGACTAACTCACTGGGAGTAGCTTGAGCTCAAAGCCCATCACCACAGTGACACACTTCCTCCAACAAGAGCACACCTAAGAGTGCTGTACCTTTAGGGGCTGTTTTCTTTCAAACTACCACATGCCACTCCCTGGGCCCCAAAGGCTTGTAGCCATATCATAATTCAAAATTGCGTTCAGTCCAACTTTAAAAATTCCCATTGTCTTAACAATCCCAGACTTATTAAAAAATCTAAAGTTCAAAGTCTTTTCTGAGATTCATGCAGTCTCTTAACTATAACCCTCTATAAAATCAAAAAGCCAGTCAAATACTTTCAACATATAATGGCATAGGATATACATAACCATTCCAAAACATAGGGAAGGGAGCATAGTGAGAAAATACTGGACCAAAACAAGACCAGAAACCAGCTGGACAAACTCCAAATTCTGCATCTCCATGTCTGATGTCAAAACGCTCTTCAGATCTCCAACCTCGGTTCAGTTTTGTTGACTGCTACACACTTCTTTATCATGGGCTGGTTCCATTCCCAACTTCGGCAGCTTTCCTCAACAGGTGTCCCATAGCTTTGGCATCTCCAACATCTTGGGGTCTACAAGGCAATTCCAGCTTCAGCTTCACAGCTTCAGACAGTGCCTTCTCTAGGTCTCCATTCAGGGACACCCATTACAACATGCCTGGCCTCAGCAGCTTTCCTTAGGTGTGGAGGCAAATTCTATAACCCCTTCTATCCTTGACTGTAAAGCCAGAACCATGTGGCTGGGCTGCCAAGTTCTGCTTCCTAGGCTGGAACATGGCCCCCTTCTTACATCTTCACCAGCTTCCTGTTTTTGATTGTTGCCCTTATTGCCTAAATTTATCTGGCCTTAAACTCAGAGATGTGCCAGTCTCTGCCGCCTGAGTTCTGGGATTAAAGGCATGTGCCACCACACCCAGCTCTAAAATTAAAGCTTTTCTTTAGTTCCTTTTTACTAGTTGGAAATTTATATTTATAGCTGGGTGGGCTCTTGCCCTGAGGGCTATTATGAGATTTCCTCTGCCAAGAGAATTAATCCAAAACTCTTCACTTTAGCCTAAGACAGACTTTTCAGACAAGGGCAAAAAGCAGCCACATTCTTCACCAAAATAGGACAAGATTGTCCATAGGCCACATAATAATATTCTTCTCCTTTGAAACCTCTTGAGTCAGCACCCCACCATTCAAATCACTCTGCACCACTGTCTTCCATATTCCTACTAGTATGGCCAGTTAAGCAGTGCTTAACATTCTCCTGCTTTCCTAACCCAATTCCCAAAGTCCATACTTCTTCAAACAAAAGCGTGGTCTAAACTATCACAGCAGTACCCCAGTTCTTGGTCCCAACTTCTCTCTTAGAGTTTCTATTGCTGTGAAGAAACACCATGACCTTGGCAACTCTTATAAAGGAAAGCATTTAATTGTGATGGCCTGCTTACAGCTCAGGGTCAGTCCATCATCATGATGGTATGCAGGCAGACATGGTGCTGGAGAAGGAGCTGCTACATGTTGATATACAGACAGTAGGAAGTAGACTGTCTTACTGGGAGTAACTCGAGCATAGGAGAGACATCAAAGCCCATCTCCACAATGACATATTGTCAGAAGACCACACATACTCCAAGAAAGCCACACCTAATAGTGTCACTCCCTTTGGGGGCCATTTTCTTTCAAACCACTGCAGTATCTCTCAAAAATAATAATGTCACTTTTAAAAAAAATTAAAAGTTTTTTTTAATTTATGGTGTGTGTCTGAGTAAGTCTATACCTTATTTGTGCAGGTTCCCCACAAATGCCAGAAGAGGATATCGGGTTCCCTGGAGGCACAATTATAGGTACTTTTGAGCAGCCTGATGTGGGTGCTAAGAACCAAATTCAGGCTCTTTGTGAGAACATTATTTGCTCTTACACATTGAGTCATCTCCCCATCCCTTAAATCTTTTTTATTACATTTATTTGTGTGAATACTCATACTGAAACAGTGTTTTTGGAAGATATGAACAAGTGTCTGTTCACCCCAGGTAGGGAACAGGCAGTAGACCAGAGTATAGATACCACCAAAGCCTTAATTTGTTGAAGCAGTTTATTTTATTGGGGTTATAACAGGAATATGGTTGAAGAGTTTCTTACAGGACAGAAATGGCTCAAGGTAGCTGTATCACCAGACAACTCAAAAAAAAAAAAACAACCCAAAACTTGGTGTACACTGCACCCCCTGCAGGTAGTTCAGCGAGCTGAAAATGTGTCCTTTTCAAAAGTTGGGATTAGCCTCTTCTAGGAAGCTTAGCTGGTCTTTGTTTCTTCTGCTTGGCTGCTCCTCTGAGACTGTCTCAGAACAATTTTTACTGCTTATATATACTTGGGAAGGGAGGGTTCTAGTGGATCTGGTCAATTTTTCAGGGACTTGTTGAAGCTATTTTAGTTGTTTGTTTCATGTCTCAACTAGCTTGCTTGGGGAGGATGGAGTGTTTTATCTGTCTTAAAATACCCTGTTTTGGATTGGCGATATGGCTCAGCCATTACAAGCACTGGCTGCCCTTCCAGAGGTTCAATTCCCAACACCCACATGATAGCTCACTGCTGTTTGTAATTCCAGTTTCAGAGGATCCAACACCTTCACAGATATACATGCAGGTCAAACACCAAATGGACATAAAATAATTTTTTTAAAAAACCCTGTTTTACACCCCCATTTCATACATACATGCAGGTCAAATACCAAATGCACATAAAATTCTTTAAAAATCCTGTTTTTCATACCCATTTATATTCTGTGTCTTAAATTTCTCCAAATTGAAAGGTTTTGACCTCTGAGGAAATAGCTTCACAATACACGCCATGGTACATGTGGTGGTAGGTCAGGGAACAACTTACAGTTCTAACCTTCCATCATATGGATCCTAGGGATTGAACTCACGTTATCAGCCTTAGTGGCCGCTTTACCCACTGAGCCATCTCTTTGGCCTATGTTACTGGGAAAAAAAATTTATTTATTATGTATATAGTAATATAATTTATTTATTATGTATATAGTATTCTCAGTACTCTGCCTGCAGGCCAGAAGAGGGCACCAGATCTCATTACAGATGTTTGTGAGCCACCATGTGATTGCTGGGAATTGAACTCAGGACCTTTGGAAGAGTAGGCAGTGCTCTTAACCACTGAGCCATCTCTCCAGCCCCGGAAAAAAAATTTTTTTGAGAGTGTCTGTATAATGGTAACTAGTACATGTATGCCACAGGGTATAGGTAGATATCAGAGGACAACTTTTGGAGTTGTCTCTCACTTTTACATCGGTTCCCAGGATTGAACTCCGATCCGTAGAGTTGGCTTTTTGTTTTATTTTGTTTCAACTCTTTGGCTCTTTGTTCTTTGCTCTTTTGGGGACCCACCACCCAGCTCCCAAATAAATCACACCCAGAGGCTTATAAATGCCCAGCCTTAGTTTGGCTTATTTCTAGCCAGCTTTCCCTAAATTATTTCGTCTACCTTATGCCTCAGGGCTTTTTCTTCTTCTTCTGTATATTTTACTTTCATTCTTACTTAGTGGCTGGCTGTGTGACTAGATGACTAGTCCCTAGGGGCGACCTTTCCTTATTCTCTTGCTCCTCTATCCTCTCAGATTTTTCCTCCCATTTATTCTCTCTGCCTGCCAGCTTCACCTATCCTTTCCTTCCAAGCTAATGGCTGGTCAGCTCATTATTAGACCAAAGTAATACAGCTTCACAGAGTTAAACAAATGCAACACATCTTTGTCATTAAACAAATGTTCCACAGCATAAACAAACGTAACACATCTTAAATAATATTCCTCAACACTAGTTTTAGGCAAGCAAGGGCCTTTAGTTGCTGAGCCATCACCAGCCTTATTAAATCTCTTTTCTCTATGTGTGTATCCACTCATACATATATCCATATTTCTTGTTTTCTCCTAGTTTTTTGAGGGGAGCCCTGAGTACGTGTGAGGGGAATTCTGTATGAGCTTCGTTTCCTTCTTTCTTTCCTTCCTTTCTCTTTTTCTTTCTTTCTTCCTTTATTTTTGTTTTTTATTGTAGGGTTTTTTGGGTTTTTTGTTTGTTTGTTTGTTTGTTTGTTTTTTTTTGTTTTTGTTTTTTTTTTTTGAAACAGGGTTCTAGATGTCCTGTATCTTGCTTTGTAGTCCAGGCTGTCCCAAACTCACAGAGATCCACTTGCCTCTGCCTTTTGACTGCTGAGATTAAAGGCGTGCTCCACCACCACCACCCTACTTAGCCCCATTTTAGAGTAGCTTACATGGATAGCCTGGGAAATTCCTAAAATAATCTTACTTGGCTAATCATCTAGAAAACGACCTATGTCTGCCTAGCAGAAGAGAGCTGAGAATGTCAATACTGGTACCATATCACTTTGACCTCCTGGTGCAGCACTGAGGCCCTCTACTGCACCTATTCAGTCAAGAAAATTAAACCTCAGGGATCTGCTATGATTAAGGAAGAATAAGAAGACTATGTAGGACCTCAGATTGTTGTTTTTCTATCTCATTCCCAATTCCACTGTCCCTTAGAATTGCCTATTCCACGCCTTTCAGGGAGTGTGCAGTGGGGGAATTAGTTATTCAGATACCCCCAGGTCTACCTAGAGTCCTTTCATCTTAGATGTGGGAGTCATTTTCTTACCATCTGCCTTATATCTAGAATTATTTTGTGTATCTCTTACCTGGTTATCTTCAACATTCTGCTTTATGACTTTTAAAAATAAGAAACCCTTTACTGTATTTTTGGCGCAGTTTCCAGAGGAGTAAAGAAAAAAAATCAAAAATCTGGTTTTTTGTTTGTTTGGTTAATTAGTTTTTTGAGACAAGGTTTCTCAGTAGCTATGGAGCCAGTCTTGGAACTTGCTGTGTAGACCAGAGTGGCCTCAAACTCACAGAGATCCTCCCATTTCTTCCTCCTGAGCACTGGGATTAAAGGTGTGTGCCACCACTCCTGCCTAAAAATATTTTTAATGTAGCAGACAATGTATGTATCTTGGTAATAGAGTGCTTGCTTAGCATCCCAAAGTCCTGGGTTCAATTCCAGCACTGAATACAAGTTTGATGACACACACCTATGACTCTGACCCTTAAGAGGTAGGTGCAAGACAATCAGAAGATCAAGGCCGGCATTGGCTACATATAGAGTGTTTCAAGTTAGCCTTAGAGATCTTATGGAAAAAGATGTTTAATACTGTAAAAAATAAACGCCTTGCTGTGTGTCACCACCCAATCCATGACTTAAATCCCTACACTTGAGAGACAGAAGCAGACATATCTGAGTTAAGGCCAACATTGTCTACATGGTTCCAGGACAGCCAGGGTTAAAAGACAAAAATATGTAAGAGTGAGCATGTCTTCTTGCTGGGACCGCATGATGTATGATTGTGCTAGATTGGGTCTAAGTGTCACCTGTTCTGCAGGCTTGCTAGGTTCACATTAAGGGCTAAGGTGTTCCGTGGTTCCTTTCCATTTTCAGCCACCTAATGATCCCTATGGCATCCAGAGAGATGATCTCATCCTGAGTCTCCGTGCTGTGCTGGCTTCTACACCACGTTTTGCTGAGGTGAGTCTGGTCTAGGTGAAGATAGTCTCTGCCCAGAGAAGGCTCTAAATGGAGAGCAGCAGGAGGGTTGGACAAAGGGCTCAGCAGTTGAGAACACAGGCTACTCTTCCAGAGAACCTGGGTTTGAGTCCCAGCACCCACATGGTGGCTCACAACCATTTATCACTCAATTTCCATATGATCCATTACCTATATGGTACCAGGCCTCCATGGTACCAGGCATGCATGTGGTACACAGGCATGCATGCAAACACTCATACATATAAAATAATAGAAACAAGGTGTTTTTTTTTTAAAGTAAAAACATGGAAAGAATACTCTTACATTTTAGCGTATGCCAAACATTTTCAGACTTTCAGTATCAAAACTTCAAATACTAATCTCTTTTGTAGGCATTGTACTTGATGTCTTTCAACTTTGCTAATGTGCCTGTTTCTCAGGTACCATATGGCAGGAAAGTTAGCTTACAGTTGTAACTCCTGGCCTGCACCTTACTTCTTGATGTGGCAACTGTCTCTTAGGACTGATGACAATACGAACATGGTTGTTGGTCCTGATGGCTAAGATGCTATCTGAGGCTGAAGTTTTTCCTTCTTTCTTACAGTTCTTGCTGCCTCTGCTGATTGAGAAAGTAGATTCTGAGATACTAAGTGCCAAGCTGGATTCTCTGCAAACTCTGGTGAGTAGGATCCAGCCATCCTTACAAAAGTTAGTGGCACTAAAAATCCAGTTTCTTGGACAGCTGGAGGCCAATTAGTTCATGTTCTTCATGGGCCCATATTTGGGCTTCTTTGGTTGGCCTAAGCCCGGTAGCATTCATATTGTTTTACTCTGTGTAACCAAGAATTGGTCAGTGCTCATTTTTTTGTTGGCTTTTTTTGTTTGTTTTGTTTTTGTTTTTTGGATTTTTTTTTTTTTTTTTTTGAGACAGGGTTTCTCCGTAGCTTTTGGTTCCTGTCCTGGAACTAGCTCTACTAGACCAGGCTGGTCTTGAACTCACAGAGATCCGCCTGCCTCTGCCTCCTGAGTGCTGGGATTAAAGGCATGTGCCATCACTTCCTGGCTCCATGTTTTTTGGATTTTTAAGAAAGGGTCTCTTAGCCTAGTCTGGTCCTGATCTTTTTACCTCCACCGCCCAAGTGCTGAGATTAGTTGTGTTGCCACTCCAGACTTTGTTTTAGGGGAAGGTGTGTTAGAAATTAAACCCAGAACTTCATATATCCATGGGCTGTGTCAGCCTTATGTTCTTAAGAGTCAGAGTAAGCTCTTTTCTGTGCCCTGGGTATGACTGTTAGGATGCCTTGAAGGTTTTCCTGCTAGAGTTCACCATGTATCCCAGAGCATCTTGAGTGTGAGCTTCCTGATGCCTGCCATTCTCTTGGCAGAATGCTTGCTGTGCTGTATATGGACAAAAGGAACTAAAGGACTTCCTCCCGAGCCTTTGGGCTTCTATCCGCAGAGAGGTGAGTGTTAGTTAGGTAATCTCACTGCTGTTAACTGACAGGTGTCAGGCATGAGGGGAAGTAATATCCCTTCTCTGTCCTCTTCCCTATCTTCCCAGGGTCAAGGTGCTGTGTTTGTTATTTCAGTGATAGATAGACTTCAGTTCAATGGCAACGGAGACAGTTCCCTTATGAGGGTTACTTGCTTGGTGATCATACATGACCACCTTTGTACAACGCCTACTTCTTGACCTCTCATTGCAAGAAACATAGGTTATGGTGTTTCTGGCACCATCTAAATATAAAGGTAGAGAAAAAGACGTAAAATAAGGTTTACGATCACCTCTGTTGGTAACCTGTTTCTACAAACTGTACGTGTCATTCCTAGTGAGACAAAGACTTGTTGAACATATTACCAAGAAAGAAGATACTAGGTTGGGAGTTTTAGCTATCATTGCTGTGCCCCAAGCTTTCTCAAACGTATATTTCTGACCCCAAGGGGGAAAAAATTAAAAAGGCAGTAGATGGGTGGGACCTCATCTGGTACAAGCTTACCTTAGTAGCCATGGGATCCCTTCCTGACAGGTGTTCCAGACGGCAAGTGAGCGCGTAGAGGCAGAGGGCCTAGCAGCCCTCCACTCCCTGACTGCGTGTTTGTCTTGCTCTGTGCTGAGGGCTGATGCTGAGGACCTCCTTGACTCCTTCCTCGGCACCATTCTACTGGGTAATGGGAACTTGGAGCTAGCAAAGGGAGTGAGCACCTTAGAGCTAGCATTCCTTTAGGGCCAGTGGCCCTTTATGGGTGGCTCCCACATGTTCAGTGATGAGGGGACTGCAGCCCTACATTGTATCAAAGACAATTAGATGGTAACTGGTAGCAAACAATTCCAAGTGTCAGTGAGCAGTCTCTGGTTAATGGGGAATCAGGCAATATTTGACCTACTCCCCAGGTCTGTGATTGCTGCCTCTCTAGACTGCAGGCATCATCTATGTGAACCAGATATGAAACTGGTGTGGCCTAGTGCCAAGCTGTTGCAGGCTGCTGCAGGTGCATCTGCCCGGGCCTGCGAGCACATCACCCGCAACGTGCTCCCCTTGCTCCTGGAACAGTTCCACAAGCACAGTCAGGTAAGAGGAGAGGTGGGAACTGGTGCTGTGGTCCCTTTCTTAGAGACTGAAGCTCTAGTTTGGGCCCAGATAGATCTGGGTTTGCTCCTGTTTGCTTCTTGTTCCTTATTTCCTCTCACATAGTCTCAGTCTTAAATAGAAGGTTAATTCTTAGAGGATCAGGGCTGAAGTACTTGAAAATATTCTTTGACCCCAGTACTCGTTGAAACATTACAGAGCAACCAGCGACGGACAATCCTTGAAATGCTCCTGGGTTTCTTAAAGCTACAGCAGAAATGGAACTATGAAGAGAAAGGTGAGGTCACTTTGTAGTTGAGTTACCCTGGGCAGTTGTTGAGCCCTATTGCCCAGGAATATTGCAGCAGTGTGCTACAGAGTAGTCAAGAGGAGTGGACCTGTTCAGAGATTGCAGTACAAGACTATACTGAATGAATTGTCATTTTCCAGTGTGTGTCCTAGAAGTCCAGTGATTTGAGTTCTTAAAATCTGCCCCATGTTGTCTGTAGCACTGCAGACAGGGATGGATAGGCCATAAGCCCTCTGACCTGGCCTCTATTTTTCCTAGATGAAAGGCCTCTGACTAGCTTCAAGGACCAGCTATGCTCATTGGTATTCATGGCTCTAACAGACCCCAGCACCCAGCTTCAGCTTGTTGGCATCCGGACACTCACAGTTTTAGGTTCTCAGCCAGGTATGTCTTAAATGAGAAAAGGGAGTGTATTGATCCCTTCTTGTGTTATCTGTCTTAAGTGAAGAGCAGTGGTTTCCTCATTCATTATCATTGTAGCACTAGATGATGTGAATTTCTGATAGGATTTCTCAGAAGGGTTGTAGCTGCAAGGAAGGAAAGCTGAAGCTTGTGTTCTTTCTAAATACAGATCTTCTGTCTTCTGGGGACTTGGAGCTGGCAGTAGGTCACCTGTACCGACTAAGCTTCTTGGAGGAAGATTCCCAGAGTTGGTGAGAATCTAAAGCAGTGAGGAAGAGCAATGTTTTTTCCTGCCTTTTTTTTTTTTTATCAGCAGCAGCTGCTGCAGCAAGAGCCAGAGTTCTGTGCTCTGTTATTATTGTTGCTGAGTGCTTGGAAAGATGTAGGACTACTCTCTCTTCTTGGTCATTAGAAGACCTCTATCCAGCCAGGCAGTGGTGGCACACACCTTTAATTCCAGCACTTGGAAGGCAGAGGCAGGCAAGTCTCTGTAAGTTTGTGCTCAACCTGGTCTACATAGTGAGTTCCAGGACAGCTAGGGCTACACAGAAAAACCCTGTCTTGAAAAAAACAAAACAAAACTATATACACACAAACACACATAAAAGAAGACTTATCCAATTACGTTTTGTAGGACTTGGGTCTTGCTTTTCAGCAAGGTAGCCATGAGAGCCCATTCTTCTAATCTTCCTGCTGGCGGGCCTTGGGAAAGAATGATGGGCCAAGGCTCAGCTAATACTCTTCTTTGTCTCCAGTCGGGTGGCAGCACTGGAGGCATCTGGAACCCTGACCACACTCTATCCTGGAGCCTTCAGCAGCCACCTGCTACCCAAGCTTGCTAAGGAGCTACATAAAGGTATATGTGCTAATCCGTGGCCCAACCCTTGCCAGCGGGGCTTTCTGAAGAAGGCCTTTACACCATCACACAGTGAAAACTTATCTCACCAATTGCTTTAGGTGAGTCAGATGTGGCTAGAGAAGATGGTCTCATGAAAAGTTCCCGGCATTTCTACTGTCTGCAAGCTTTGTCAGCCATTTCAACACATCCCAACATTGTCAGGGAGACACTGCCTCTGCTGCTGCAGCATCTCTGTCAAGCAAACAAAGGTAGCTACCAGTTACCAACAAGGGGCAGGGCTAAATGGAACCTTGGGCTAGGGACTGTAAAGTTGTAACTGTAGTTGTTGTACATAACAGTGGCGTGGTAAGCTCTTTAAAAATCAATACCTAGTAACTATAATAATATTAGAATAGTAATACAGTACGTGGATTATATATTTATGATTGTACAGGATGACATTTCTGTACACATACACCAGAAGAAAGAGATGTATCTATGAACTTAGATATCTGCCCATTTTGTGTCTCAGAAGTGTTCAGAGTCATGTCTACTAGGTACTTTGCAATATTCAAGAAACTTGTCATCCATAGTTCCCCTGTTGAGCATTAGGGGCCATGTCTCCTGGGCCTGGGGAGATGGTTTGGTCAGTAAAGTGCTTGCCTCACAAGCACAAAGACCTAAGGTTCTATCCTAGCACCTACATAAGAAGCCAGGCACACTGGCCTTAGTCTCAGCTCTGAGGAATTAGAGACAGGAGGATCCTCACTCAAATAAAGTGGACTGTGATCACAGAAGACACCCACAACTATCCATGTGCACACACCCACCAAAAGCTCTTCCGATCCAGCGTGGCATCCAATATATCCTCTCTCTGTTCTCACTTTCATTTTCTTTCTAGGCTCTTGCACCCAGTATTTGAAACGTGACATATTTTTATTTCTTGTGGACATGGTAAACTTAAAAATAAATGAAATGAAAGAAAGAAAAAGCTCAGTCTAACCCAGTCCATCTCATTATCTTTAAACAGTGAATGAACTACTCTTCTTGAATTACACATATACATGTTCTTTGACTCAGGAATTCCTTTTTTAGAGATCCTGTTATTTTATCTGTATATATGAAAGTTGCACCGTGAGCTGGGGATATAGCTTAGTTGGTAGAGCACTTACCTAGGGTGTATGAAATATTAGTTGGCATCCACAGTCCTGCATCAAATTAGGCATTATCTTACCTGCCTGTAAACCAACACTAGGAGGTAGAGGCAGGAAGATCAGAAATGCAAGATTGTCCTTGGATGACCCTTCCAGAAGACCTTGATTCAATTCCCAGCACCCACGTGGAAGCTCACTCCAGTCATAAGGAGCCCTGATCTTCCGGCTTCTGTGGGCACTAAGCATGCATGTGCTATATAGACAGATGTACAGGCAAAACACCTATAGGCTTTTTTTTTTTTTTTTTTTTTTTTAAAGAAAATACCCGGAAGTGCTTGAGAGAAAAACCCTATAAAGAATATGACTTTTCTCTCCACACAGGGAATATGGTTACAGAACCCAGTGAAATTACTGCTATCTGTCAAAGTCTCCAGCAAGTGGCAGAAAAATGCCAGCAGGACCCTGAGAGCTACTGGTATTTCCACGAGACAGCTGTACCCTGCCTGTTTGGTTTGGCTGTCCAGGCTTCCATGCCAGGTAATTTTCTGTGCTTCATATTCTAGGAAGTTGACTTTCTCCTTGCCTTAGACAGCACCAGCACCTCCTGGGTATTACTGGCACGGCCTGTTGTACTGTCAAGTACATCCCACTTAAGACAAGGATGACCAGGGACAGTAACGAGAATCCAGTGCTGATGGCAGCAGTAAGAGGGATGCACGTTTTAAGTGCTGTGCTACTAGTTGATTAGAATTGAACTATGGAGTCTAGTGGGCCTGGTTGGGTTTTATGTTCAGCTCGCAAACTTTTTAAGATACCTTATCGTTCTCGTGTGTGTGTGTGTGTGTGTAACATTTATGTGTTTATGTTCTAACATGTGCATATATATGTATACGTTATACATAGAACCACATATATTACACGATCACAGCGTCATTGGTAAGGATTAATGGTACTTTACTGTATGACAACAGTTCATTGTACGATAGTTGCTATAAATAAGACCCCATAAAGATAAGCATATGTCTTGAGAATTTCTAGAAGACGGACTTTCTACTTAGTGTCAGGACTGCCCCCGTTAGCCGGCCTCATTCTCTACTGTTGACCAGTGTAAGCCCAGTGCACACTTGTCTTATGCTCCTAGTTTAGACCAGTACCACTTCTGCCTCACTGCAAGATTTTAAACACTTAACTTTTCTGCAGGATATATTGACTTACTGGCTTTTTACCAGGTGTGGTGGAATACTCCTATAACCCTAATGGAAAGTAGAAGCAGGAGGATTAGGAGTTCAGGGATAGCCTGGGCTACATGAGACCCTTTTCCCAAAAAAACATGGTGGTCCATGCCTTTAATTCTAGCACTCAAGAGGCAAAGTCAAGTGGATCTCTGTGAGTAAATTTGAAGCTAGCCTGGTCTACATAGCAAGTTCTAGGCTAGCTAATGCTACATAATGATACCCAGTATCCAAAGGTGGTGGGGAACCCGGAAATATTAGAGAGATAGCTCAGTAGTTCCCAAACTTAGGTGGCTCATAACTACCTGTCACTCTAGCTCCAGGGGATCCCATACTCTCTTCTGGACTCTGAGGACACCTGCATTCATGTACATAGCTCCCCTACCCCCAGCACGTGCACACACAATACATATATACATAATTTAATTAAAAATAAATTTTTTTAAAAGAATACTCCTGAGTTAGCCTGTTAAGAGGTGGACAAGAACTATTTTGAATTCCTTCCTCCTTCCTTGCTAGTCTCACTGTTTAGCTCAGGCTTGACCATAAGCCCATATAGTCTTCCTGCTTGTAAGGCTGATATTATAGGCAGTCTTGACCCAGAATTGGATTTTGTTTTTTCTTTGAAAGACAGGGTGTAGTCCTGGCTGTTGTGAAACTTGCTCTGTAGACCAGACTGGCCTCAAACTCACAGAGATCCGCCTGTTTAAAGGCGTTTAAAGGGAATATGCCAGATTTGGGTTTCTGAACCAGTAGTGGCTTTATGGTTCTATAGATTGTCATGCATAGGTGTTTTGGTTTTGCAGAGAAGGAATCCTCAGTTCTGAGAAGAGTACTATTGGAGGATGAGGTCTTGGCTGCCTTGGCATCTGTCATTGGAACTGCTACTACCCACCTGAGCCCTGAGTGAGTATAACATGAGTGACCTGAACCTCAGGGATGGAGAAAACATTCTTGGGCAGGAGTCACAGGTGGTGCTTTCTCAGTTGTATGTAAGTATGGAGGCAGTTGTTTTATAAGTTTGATGACAAAAGAAAAGGAAGGACCTTTTAAAAACACCACAGACTACTGTGTGAGCCTTGGGATTCGTGATTTTTGTTGGTGATTTATGTTGCTAGGGAATTTTTTAGGTTTATTTTTGCTTCATGTGTGTTAGTGTTTTGCCTGCATATGTATGTGTGCACAATGTGTGTGTGTTGCCTGATGAAGACAGGTGTCTGATCCTTTGAAATTTAGTTGGAACTCTTAGCCTCCATGTGGGTTCTGGTAACCAAACTCGGGTCTTCTGGAAGGACAAGTGCTCTTATCCACAGAACCATCTTTCCAGTCCCGGGGTAAATGGGTTTTGTTTGTTTTTGTTTTTGGAGGTCACCAGTGAACTGTTTTTAAAATATGCATTGAACTCCTCATAAAACTGTAGGCTAAGAGGATAGGGTTTGATTGTGCAAATAATTGTGCCAAATTAACATGTTGAATATGTGGATAACCATGGCACTTGCGCACAGATGTGCACATACTCTGGCTTCTTAATGACACCCGGTACTCTGTCTCCAGACTAGCTGCCCAGAGTGTCATGTGCATCGTGCCCCTCTTCTTAGATGGCAACACCTCCTTTCTACCTGAGAATAGCTTCCCAAGCCGATTCCAGCCATTCCAGGTAATAATCTAATAGCTCTGATGGTCTGAATCTTGGAGTTTATATCCTTTAAACTCAACTTTAGGACTATTCTGGGATGGGCATAGGGACATACATGCCTGCTACCAGTAAGACAGGCTCATCAGAGCTCTTCTTCCTTCACAGAGTGGCTCCTCTACACAGAGGCGACTGGTTGCACTGCTTACAGCTTTTGTCTGCTCCCTGCCACGAAATGTAAGTGGGCACATTTGAGACTCTGGAACTCAGATGACCTTGGGCTGAGCTTGGCCACAGGCTAAGCTTTCTTGCTTCCCCCATTTAAAGAAGTTCTTTTCCATGCTGATCTCTGATGTCACTTTCTATTGAGTATTTCTTGGAGTTCAAGTGTCTTCTGGGTCCATTACATGGCCAGGTTTTCTATAGGTGGAAATCCCTCAGCTGAACCGACTCATGCGGGAGCTTCTGGAGCAGAGCTGCTGCCACAGCTGCCCCTTTTCTTCCACTGCCGCCGCCAAGTGCTTCGCAGGACTCCTCAACAAGCACCCTCCAGGTACTGGGCTGGGCCTGGGGTAGAAGCCTTTCTTTGTCACCTAGTGGTGAAATCTACACGTTTAGTTCTTGTTCTCCGTAAAGGAACTCATAATGACTTCAGTTACTGTCCTCAGACAGTCTTGTCAGAGACTAGAGTTTGGCAGAGCATTTCAGGGTTCAAAACAAGAATAGAAGGAGCACGTTCAACTCACTTCTGCCATCTTATTCCATCATGGTGCTATTAAGAATAATTCTTTAAAAATAGATTTGTTTGTGAAACAGAAGAGATGGCTCAGTAATTAGGAGTATGTACTAGATTCCTGGATCAGTTCTCAGCAGCCATGTCAGAAATCTTACGACAGCCTCTAAGTCTAGCTCCAAAAGATAATGACACCCTCTTCTAGACTCCAGGACTACCTGCACTCAGACGTATTAGCTGTACACAGACATATGCATGCCTATACTTAAAGACAATAGTAAAAATATTTTTAAAAGGTGCTTGTCTTACACGTGTGGGGGTGGGGTGGGGGGGATGGGTGGAGGGCATTTGATCCCCTGGAACTGAAGTCACATGTGGTTGTGAACTACTGTGTGGGTTCTTGGAGACATATGCTGGTCTTCTGCAAGAACAACTAGTACTCTCTCAACTGCTGAGCCTTCTTTTCTAGCCTCCGTGGTGTAAGTCTTTATTGGAGTAGAAACTCTCCTCAGGCACCAGCACCTTGCTATTGAGAGTACTGCAGCAGACTCTGCTACTGGCATTCTGTCATTTTGATTGTCTTTTTCTAATAGCTTCTCAAGTACTGTGCTCGTAAATGATTTACATCCTTTGTCACTAAAGGAAAAAACTACATTGTCCTTGTAACATTATGTACCTTTCTTCTTAGGGCAGCAGTTGGATGAATTCCTCCAGCTTGCTATGGACACAGTGGAGACTGGCCTGGCCTCTGGATCTTCTCGTAATCAGGCTTTCGCTCTGCTGCTCTGGGTGAGGAGGTAGCATAGACGCTGGTTAGATAGACAAAATATTCACGTTTGTCCCTCTTCTACTGTTGTGTTAAAATACCATGACTGAGATACCTTATAAAAAAAGTATTTAATTGGGTTTACAACTGGTCTTGGGGTCAGAGGCATGACAGCTGGAATGGCTGTGGGCTCACATCTTGATCCAAAATCAGGAGGCAGAGAAAGATGCTGTGGCTTGAGTCTTGAAATCTCAAAGCATGCCTCAATGACATACTTTTCCAGCAAAGCCAAACCTAATCTCTGAACAGCCACCAACTGGGGACCAAGTATGCAAATGGCTAAGACTTATGGAAGACATCTCATTCAAACTACAAAAGCCCCTGAGCCACCATTTGTAACAAGTGTGCTTGGAGTTCTGGAGTTTGAATATCAGACCCTGACTTCTCTTTTCTCTGCTTACAGGTAACCAAGGCTTTAGTCCTTAGATACCATCCTCTCAGCACCTGCCTTACCACCCGAGTAAGTCTTTCCTGATACATGACTGGAATCTAAACAACAACCTCCTTTTGATCCCATTTCCCTCTTACTAGTATTTTTGTTGGGCATGGTACCACATGCCTTTTACCCAAGGCACTTAGGCAGAGGCAGGCAGACCTCTGAGTATGAGGCCAGCCTGGTCTGCCTAGAGAGTTCTAACCAGGGCAAACAGAGCTACCCGTCTTAAAAGAAAAAAATATATTATTTGTATATTTTGCTTGTGTGTACAATGCTTGCCTGCTGCCCAAGGAGAGCAGAGGACATAGCCAGATACCCTGGAAATAGGGTATAAATGTTTGTAAGACACCTTGTGGGTGCTGGGAACTGAACCCAAGTTCTCTAAATGAACAGTAAGAGATTTCAACCACTGTCCACCTATCCAGCCCCTTGTTTATTATTCTTATAAGGCTTTCATCCTTTTTACTATTTGAGAGAGTTTTCTTTCCAGCATACCTCAAAGGCTTTTTTATTTATGTATTTATTTTGGTCCCACCAGCTCATGGGCCTCCTCAATGATCCAGAACTAGGCCCTGCAGCAGCCGATGGCTTCTCTCTACTCATGTCTGACTGCACTGATGTGTTGACTCGTGCCGGCCATGCTGATGTTCGGATTATGTTCCGCCAGCGGTTCTTCACAGACAATGTGCCTGCTTTGGTCCAAGGCTTTCATGCTGCTCCCCAAGGTGTCTGAAAGCTGAACCCCAAATCCATGGACATCTCCTTGGCCAGTCTCTACAGTAATTTAAGATCCAGATACTTTATCGTCAGAGTGATCTGCACCCACAAAGCCACACTTTCATCCCTTTTCCTTGATGGGTACATCGGAGCTATTGTGAGCTCAAGAATCTTAGAGAGAGAAAACCAACATGTTCATGTGGAAGCCAAAAGTCAACGTCAGCTATCTTTTATTACATTTTTTTAACTGCATACTACACAGTATGTCTTGTGGAGGTCTTTCCTTCCACCACGTAGATCCCAAGGTTTGAACTCAAAATCGTCAGGCTTAACAGCAGGTGCCATTACCTTGCTGGTCTGATTGCTCTTCCATTGTTTACATGTTTGTTATGTGTATGTGCTCAGGGATCAAAGAACAGCTTGTAAAAGTTATGCCAGATGGGTTCCAGAGATTGAGCTCAGGTCATACAGGCAAGAGCCTTTACCTAAGAAGCTATCTTGCCAGCTGTTCTACTTCAATTTTTGAGAGATCTCTCAGTCAGCTTAGATTGGCTAGCCAGCAAGCCCCAGGTGCTCTGTCCACTCCCCCAAGACTGGCATTACATGTGTGCGTTTCCCTGCCACATTTAACATGTTTACATAAGGCTCAGTGGGACTTGAACTCAAGTCTATATGTTCACAAAAAGCACTTTATCCCCGAGCTATCTTCCCTGGCCTCAACTCCATCTTTAAACAGGTCTCCTGCTGTAGATCAGACTGGCCTTGATTCCCCCTGCCTCAGCCTGCTGAGCCCTGTAACTATTGCCTTCAGCTATCACACTCCCTACTCATTATAGGCTGATATTCTCAAACAGAATGTCTAACCCCAGTTTTTTTCTTAAGCATCATCTTTTTCTTTTTCCCTCAGATGTGAAGCCAAACTATCTAAAGGGTCTGTCTCATGTACTCAACAGGCTGCCCAAGCCTGTGCTTTTACCAGAGCTGCCCACAGTGAGTTCTACAATCACCCCTCAGAAAGGGAGAGGGCAGATAAAGATCTAAGACCATAATGTACATCCCATTTCCATTGGTTCTTAGCTCCTTTCCTTGCTGCTGGAGGCACTGTCCTGCCCTGATTCCGTGGTCCAGATTTCTACTCTCAGCTGTCTCCAGCCCCTTCTACTGGAAGCACCCCAGATCATGAGTCTTCATGTTGATACTCTGGTCACCAAATTCCTGACCCTCAGCTCCAGTCCTTCAATGGTGCGTTGAGCCCCAGCACATCCTTTAGTACCTTTCTCCTTTTGTCTGCCCTGACCTCATTTGTGTTCCAGGCTGTCCGGATTGCTGCTCTGCAGTGTATGCATGCCCTCACTCGCCTGCCCACTCCTGTGGTAAGTCTCGGGAGTCAGAAATGCTTGTTTAATGCTGTTGTCCAAGCTGGCCTGACTTGCTATAATCATCCTACTTCAGTCTTGGGGTTACAAGTGTGGACTGCCACACCTGGTTGAGTACTTACTTGCTTTCAAGTGAGATTAGCTACCCAATTCTGTGTGAGAAGATAGAACTACATACATCGTACACATAAACATAGACTCCCCTACACCTTGAACTCAGAATGGATCCAGTAAATCCTGACCACCTCGTAACACTGGTAATCCTGCCTCTTCCCATCAATTTAGAATCATTAAAGGATAAGGCACATGGGATATATTTAATGTGTGAGGCTGGAGTTCAAACTTTCAGATTAAAGGGGGGACATAGAGCTTAAGAGATGGCTCATTACTTAAGAGCACTGACTATCCTAGGTTTGATTCCCAGGTTTGATTCCCAGCACCCACATGGCAGCTCACAACCATTTGTAACAGTCTTAGGGGATACACCCATATATTAAAAACATATTAAAAAATGTGGGCCGGGCGGTGGTGGCACACACCTTTAATCCCTGCACTTGGGAGGCAGAGGCAGGCGGATCTCTGTGAGTTCGAGACCAGCCTGGTCTACAAGAGCTAGTTCCAGGACAGGCTCCAAAACCACAGAGAAACCCTGTCTCAAAAAACCAAAAAAAAAAAAAAAAAAAAATGTGGGTCACATTTCACTTCCATCAGGATGTGAGTTATAGGTGTCAGAGAAGCAGAATTTCCTATTTCTCATTCCAGCAAGAGTTAAGATGATGTCCTCTGACTTCACAGCTACTGCCATACAAATCCCAGGTGATCCGGGCCTTAGCCAAGCCTCTGGATGACAAGAAGAGACTTGTACGCAAGGAAGCAGTGTCTGCAAGGGGAGAATGGTAAGCTGTAGACTGAAGGAAGTGGTGGGACCAAAGAAAACCTCAAGATAATGTTGCAACATTATTTGTGCCTACAGGTTTCTGCTGGGGAGCCCAGGTAGCTGAACCCTTGGTCCTGGCCTAGCCCCTTCTAACAATCTAACCTGCAGGGACTAACTATTGAGTCATCCAGTCATCCTCCAAGGCAAGGAGACCACTGACCTGTCTTCCCCATGGATGCAGTACAGATGCTGGATCCCTCATGCATGGCTGTGCAAGACAAGACACTTGAGTCCTGATTTGTAGTGGATTGTTGAAGAAACTGAATGGGCCTTGTATTTGAGGAAAAGATGTTGGATTTTGGAGCCCTCCTATATCAGGAAAAGGGAGCTGTCCTGCTGAAGGGTGAATGCAATTGAGTGTGACCTTGGGAGCCAGGGATGGTGTTTTAAGTGTGTTCATTTGCCAGAGAATAAAAAGATTTTTTTTTTTTTTTTTTTGGTAATGGGTGGATTGGCATATATTTCCTTTATTCTACATATACATAGCACATAAGAGTTCTGGAGAGCCTCTAGCTCTTCAAAATAAGGAGACACCAAACTTAGCAGGCCTTCTTTATCTAGACCTCCCCGACACCAAGGCAAACACAGAAGCTATTCATCTTTACAAATCAAATGCCTTTATTTTTGCTCCTTCTGCAGCACGTGAGAAATGGCAGTGGCCTTGGCAATAGACTTACTGTTTTTGTCCCATTCAGAAGCCAGAATTTCAACATACTTGACAAAATCTTTTCCCAAAGTGAGAGATGGTGGCTAGCCCCACTGCTGTGACCTAGAGGACATCAAAGTCAGCATCGGATAAGGTAGCTAGTTGCCTGACCCCTGGTCTGGGGCTAAAACTTGTTTGCCTGAGTAAGGAACATCAGTCGTAGGATTTCTTCACTCTTTTTTTTTTTTTTTTTTTTTGGTTTATCAAGACAGGGTTTTTCTGTGTAGCGTTGGCTGTCCTGGAACTTGCTCTGTAGACCAGGCTGGCCTGGAACTCAGAAATCCGCCTGCCTCTGCCTCCCGGGTGCTGGGATTAAAGTCATACGCTGCCGCCACCCAACTGTATCTTGTTTTGAGATGGCCAGAAGATTGCTCTTGAGTTGTCCCTAAGTAGTACTCTAAGGCAGGCCTAGTGGCTCTCTATGGTCATGGATTCCAAGAAAAGCTGCCCTTGGAAGTTCTTGAAAGAGACATAACAAGCATCGAACAATGTTCAAGTTGTGGCTCACACAGCCATCACAGAGGCTGAGTGAGCAGTCACCCAGGGAGGAGGGTCCCAGGTCATTCCATTCCCATGGGGTAGGTGACTAGAAGGTAACAGCACCCGGGTCAGCCAGTGCCTGTGAGAAATGACCAAGAAAACATGCCTTTAGTTCTAAGTTCTTGGTTGGATGACCAAGCAAACATCAAACACAAAGATGATGAGAGTTCTAATCTCTGTCTGAGAACTGTATCCTCTGGGGCTTTAAAGCCATCTTGAGCATGCTCTCTCCTGTGACTTCCAAGTGCTAGGATTACAGATGTGCACAATTGTGCCTGGCCTAATTTACAGTTTGAAAAATGGTTTTCTCTTGGACTGAATAGAGCTAGCCTCATATTGCTGTTGGATCCCTGCAACATGTGGGTCGGTCACCGCAGTCTCTCACACTGTCAAATAAAAGAGAACTAGCGCCTACTACATCCTACCTATGTGCTGTGTTCTCAGTACTCTTCTGTCGTCGCCTTGAGTAGGAGCTCTTAAACCACAGTTCTAGGGCTGAAGAAGATGGCTCTTGTTCCTACAGAGGACCTGGGTTTGATTCTTAACAGCCACAGAGCGGCTTATAACCAGCTACAATTTCAGTCCCAGGGGATCTATCCACTGTCCTCTCCTGACCTCACAGGCACCATGCATGTACATGATAATATGCATATAGCAAATGTTTCCTTAAATTTATAGTTTTAACCTCGGGCCCCAGTGGTTCAAATAAAATGGTAGCTATTCCTATTCCTGAGAATGAAACCTAATTATAAATTCCTCAGTGGCACTAGCCACATTCTCTACTTCTGTGGACAGACCATTTTCCCTGTCATGGGAGTTTGGTTCCACAGCACTGTCTTTACCTTCACCCCAATTACAATCTCTGCTTCTGGGTATGGACCATCTTCCCCACCACAAAGCTGTTACGTAGCACTGCTTGCTGTCTATCTTTACTTTACCTTCCTGTGTCCACACCTAGGAACACCTTCCAGTTGTCCAAGCAGCCATAGTTGTAAGGATTCCTAAATACCTAGAGACAAGAAAAAATACATTTCTACAAACCTCATCTGCTTAATCTCATCTTGGAGATAAGGTTAAAGCCAAATTATGACTTTTTAGAACTTGTCTAGTCAGCCCTGATTATGGACTGTTTATTAGATGAGGATCCAATTACCCACCTGCTCACCCAGGTCCCCTCTTCCCCACTCACTCTGCCCTTGGCCTGTAACCGACGTCTCTCCTTCTTGTTGATATGCCTTTCAATGCTAGTCTCACCCCGACTGATGAGAACAGCATGCCATATGGTTAGGGCACCCAGAGCCAGTGCCACAGAACTAAGAAAGGCAAAAATTGGTAGAAATTAGAAGCTAGAAAACAGTGGGAAATCAAGCTTGTGATTATGACTAGCTCATAGCCTCTGCCTCGCTTCCCTTATCTCCTCTTCCCTTATGGCCTAGGTGAACATGTATTCTACCTCTTAAAGATCTAGTGTGGTTGAAAAGATGGCTTAGCAGTTAAAGGCACTCAGAGGTCCTGAATCCAATTCCCAGCAACCACAGGGTGGCTCACAACCATCTGTAAAGAGATCTGGTGCCCTCTTCTGGCCTACAGGCATACATGCAAGCAGAACATTGTACACAATAAATCAATTCACTTTATTTATTTGTTTGTTTGTTTGTTTATTTATTTGGTTTTTCTGGTCAGGGTTTCTCTGTAGCTTTGGACCCTGTCCTGGAACTGGCTCTTGTAGACCAGGTTGGCCTCAAACTCACAAGAGATCCACCTGCCTCTGCCTCCTGAGAGTGCTGGGATTAAAGGCATGCGCCACCATTACCTAGCATAAATTAATAAATCTTTTTTAAAAGATCTGTTAAAGTGAGTTTAAAAAAATGTATACAGAAAGGAAGATGGGAAAATAAATACACTGAGAAAAATGTAGAGTTCCTTAAAATGTCCATACTTAGAAAATGGCGGAGGGAGCTGGAGAGATGGCTGAGCAGTTAAGAGCACTGCCTGCTCTTCCAGAGGACCCTCAAACTCACAGATATCCTACCTCTGCCTCCTGAGTACTGGGATTAAAGACATGCACCACCACCACCCGGCACAATGCACATTTTAAAAAAAGAAGAAAATAGAGGGCCTGGCATGGTGGTGTACACCTTTAATTCCAGTACTCGGGAGGCAGATACAGGTAGATCTAAATGAGTCTTGAGGCCAGCCAGTCCCAGAACAGCCAGGGCTACATAGAGAAACCCTGTTATGATAAACCAAAAAAAAAAAAAAAAGTTGGATCATATAAGCATAAGAGGTTGGAATGGGGGTTGGCAGAAATTCATATTTCTACTCTGCAACTCCTAGCTGCACATCATAGGACAAATCCCTTTACTTCTGAGTTTTCAATTTCCCTTCTCAGTAAATAGAGTTACTTGTTTTGTGGTTAGGAATCAATAAAAACAATAGCTTAACTTACCTTGGTACATAACAAGAATGATTGTATTAATAACCTGCAATGCTAAAGAACTCTTTGACAGCCTCGGTTAGACTACGACAATGGCAGGTTACTTAGAGATGAGTCCTTCCTGTGTGTGGGCACCTACAAAGGTTTTCTATGTTTCCCTCCCTTAAAACTATCAAAACTGAGTTAAATACCTGCACAGGAACCAGAGGTAGACAAGACTCTTGTGAGTTATTCTTTCTCGAAAGGAGAAGGTAGGTGGTGGAGTCTGGTGGTAAGTCTATAAAAAAAAAAAACAGCAAAGCCTGGCTCCCTTGCTCTGTCAGTCTTCAGCAGCTGTCACCAGAGCCCCAAGCACCCACAGGCAGGAATTAATAAAACTAGGCAAATAAAAATGGGGATTAAAGCCACAGAGGAAATCAGACCAGCAGCCAGATGGGTGGACCAAGCCCGGTGGCACCATCACACAAACAGACAGTGGGTAGAGCAGGTCTGGACAAGATAGCAAAGCACAAAAGGGGCTGAGTTGTGGGTTGACAGCAGTAACGGGACTCCAGGGGAAGCCACTCCTATTTCTAGTCAACCACATTCCCTTCACTCTGTGGCTACATCCACTAGAGATAGATCTGTACCTCACATGGACTAACGGTAGGGGGTTGTGGAAAAGCAACAGGAGTGCTATATACAAATCAGATGTTCACAGATTCACAGAATAAGGGGAAATGATCCTGAAGCTACTCGCCCAGCATTGTATCTGTCCCCTGGAACCCCATTACACAGACTAACAGACCCCTTGCTGCTCAGGCTATCAGGAAGGCAGAGTCTAGGCTAGGCTCAGCCCAAAGAAGTGGTGATGCCATAGATTACTTAAAACTTCCATACCAGAGACTTCCAGTTTGCCCCCAGGCTACTTGGTTTACCATGACAGCTTCCTTAGAAACTTCTGGCCTGGTCTGGCAACTAGCCTGCAGGCCCTTTCACATAAATAACTCTTAAACCCCCAGGCCTGAGCAGCAGGAGGCAGTGGTGTGGAGACTGCCCACCTGGTTGGCAATTGCCTGTAGTTTGTTCTTGTCAAGCTGTTTCATTTTCTAAGGGGACGGAAAACAGTGCTGGTTATACTCTTGGGCCACTAGGACAACCCCATCATTGGGAAAAGGTTTCTCTTCTGTTCTATTGAGTTCTCTTCCTAACCATGGGCTTACCTCAATGGCAGCATAAGCCTCTCGGAAAAGGTCCCAACTTCCATAGCTACAGTAGACACAACCCAGAGTCATGAAAAAGCAGAAAGAGAAGAAGTAGCGATGGTTATAGTGGCCCACACAGTTGTTTAGCCAGGCTGGTGAAGGAATGATTAAGGACAAGATCAAATCTATAATTTGGGGGTGTCCAAGCCCCTATAGCTCATCCTTAGTTCAAGGCATCACCCAAGCAAAGGCAAGAATAGAGGACAGTTTCCCAAGGTTAAGGTAAAAATTGTCCAAGCTTTTCAGAGCTTTCAGATTCCAAGAATCTTAACTACCTACAAATACTCAACCTAACTCAGGCTAGCCAGACATCTGCATGGAAAGACAAAACGGGACCCACAATTGTATCTGGCGCCTCCAGCCACAGAGGCCCTTTTGATTATCCACAAAAGATCTTCCAGGAGAGCTGGAGAGATGGCTCAGCAGTTAAGGGCACTGACTGCTCTTCCAGAGGACCTGGATTCAATTCCCAGCACCCACATGGCAGCTCACATCTGTAACTCCAAGATCTGACACCTTCACACAGACATATATGTAGGCAAAACACCAGTGCACATAAAATATTAAAAAAAAAGACCTTCCAGAAAATTCCTTTCTCCTACAAGATCATTCTAGAAGCCTATAAACATTCTGCTCCCCCACCCAAAAAGATGGTATGCCCCCAACAACGCCTCTTCTAACTTCTCATGAGTCAGTATTCTCTGGAGATTGATGCTAATTAGAAAGCCTTGAGCTTGTGCCTATGAACCCTGGGCAGTGACTGCTCTGAGGGGAAAACCGACGATCCTGGCTGGGTCTTGGGCTGAAGAGAGCAAAAGGATACGGCAGTGATGATCCATCTTCAGCACACACCTGTGAGGGAGGGACACAGGCTGTGTTACGGTGGCCAAGGATCTTGAGATGTCAGTGACAAGGCTTTCTACTAGGACCAGCATCCTGCTGAGGTGGAAAGGGCACAGACTCTGATGACAGCCAGGCCTTCCTTCAAACCCAGTTCTGTTGTTTATTGGCTAGGTGACAAGGAAACATCTTGTCACCTAGTTTGTACAAGCAGCAATAATGCCTCCCAGGATCATACTGAAGACTAGGTGTCAACAGATGGGAAGCACAGTGATAGGTACTCTGACACACAACTGATTCCAGAGCCAGGTTTGGCCCTAGGGTTCTAGCAAGAGGAACTGAAATAAGGTTTACAGCAAAGTCAAGACTCACCTATTACAGATGCTGCAGTGGTGTGTTCGGGCTGGTTTGGGGTAAATGCACTTCTTACAGATGGAGACGGTAGCAATGTCGTTCCTGCCCTGTGCAAATTGAAAAGAACATCTTAACCACTACAGGACCACAAAATTTCTGTCTCAAAAGATTCCAAGTCACTCTCCCTCCCATTAATGGAAATGGCGACCATAGCATGCAACTCTGCTCCTCCCCATGTCCCTGTGGAGTCCTACCTGGGGTGGGTATCCAGGAGGAGTGGTGATGGCCTGGTAGTAATGGAAGACAATGAGGATCAGATTCCAGTGGCTATAGAAGAAATGCCAGCAGAGTCGTGGTACTGAGTAGGTCCGAAGGATGAGGGGCAGGACACACAGATAAGCAATGGCCACAATAGATCCAGTCAGCACGATCACCAGCACCACAAACACCTGCCAACACCAATGAGGTCAAGAAGACAACATGAGAGCTATACCCATCAAGACTCAGGAACTTCCCTGGGCATGGAAGGTTGGGTTCCAAAGCTTAGTGTGAGCCTATCAGAAACACCCTCTTCCCCCAAAACTTCTCCTTCCCTGAGCTTCCTGGGCATCATCACTTACCACTCCAAACCAGCGGATTACATTGTCCACCAGCCAGTAGATAGGCTCAAAGGCAGCATCAATAGCAGTGTCACTGCCTCCAAAGGAGTTGTAGACCAGGGAGCGCAGGCAAACCTTTCCATAACGCCAGCGCTGTACCAGGCCCCGGAGCAGAGGTGGACAGCGACGCCTATAACCCAGGAGCAGAAGGAGACGCAGGCAGAGGCGGGCTGGGCCCAACAGCAGACTCCGCTGGCCCCGCATGGCTCCTAGGAGAAAATACTAATAAAGGGATCCAGCCTGATCCTTGTCCTATCCTACCCCATCAATGAGAAGGCCCAAAGCATCAATTTAGAGGACTTCTCAAAACTAAGGCCAAATTAGGCGATTAGGTTAGTCATCAGCTGTGGAAAGACAAAAAGGTCACTTTTCTACAGACTTTCCAACCGTATTACAGGAGGTAGGAACTGAAGGTTCTCAGCCTACAAAAGTAGTATTTACATTATACTACCTGATCATGCAGCAAATCCCAGGTAGTTTAGACCTGAAGGGCTGCAGTACAGGGAGAAACTGTTGGCCAAGTCAGAGGAGTCCTGTGTGTGTACAGCACATGTGTGGAGGCCAGAAGTGGGCATCGAACATTTCTTCCCTAGTCACTCTCCACATACTTTTTTTTTTAATGAATGCTTGCCTGCATGTATGTATGTGTATCATGTATGTACCTGGTGCCCAGAGGTCAGAAGAGAGTGCCAGATCCCCTGGTGCTAAAGTTACAAATGGCGGTAAATTGCCATGAAAGTGTTGAGTCTTCTGCAAGAATAGCTAGTGTTGGGCTGGAGAGATGGCTCAGCGGTTAAGAGCATTGCCTGCTCTTCCAAAGGTCCTGAGTTCAATTCCCAGCAACCACATGGTGGTTCACAACCATCTGTAATGAGGTCTGGTGCCCTCTTCTGGCCTTCAGGCATACACAGAGAGAATATTGTATACGAAATAAATAAATAAATATTTAAAAAAAAAAAAAAAGAATAGCTAGTGTTTAACTGGGCATGATGACATGTGTCCCTACTCCCAGCACTTAGGAAGCAGGCGATCTAAGTTCAAAGCTACCCTGGTCTTTGGGCAAGCTCCAGGACAGCCAGGTTTACAAAGAAAAACCCTGTCTTGAAAAACCAAAATAATAATAGTAATAACAATGACGAACAGCAAGTATTCTTTTTTTTTATTAAAAATTTCCACCTCCTCCCCTCACAGCAAGTATTCTTAACTGCTGAGCCAACCCTTCAACCAACTACCTGCTGCACCAACCCCTGACACATATATACACCTCTTATTTCTTTTTTGAGACAGGGTATTTTACTAAACCTGAAACTCACCAATTCAGCTACTCAAGCTCCAAGGTCCACCTATCCCTGCCTCTCCAGCACCAGGATTAAAAACAGACACACTGGTTTTTTAATGAGTTCTGTGGGATCAAACTTAGGTCACCATGCTTGAGGAGCAAATACTTTAACAGCTAAGCTCAGAGTTTTTTGTTTTGTTTTGAAGATACCTGTCTAGAAAGACCACGGAGTAAAGCTTAACCGACATAAGCAAAGCAGCTGCCACTGTATCTTACCAAGGCATTAAAGCGGGTGTGTGTGTGTGTGTGTGTCCCAGGATCTCCTGCTTACTCTGTAATGCCCAAGATCCTGAGTCTAGAACTTTCCTGGTCCTATCCCAGTGTTCCTACTCCCATCTGGGCTGGGATTATAGGCCAACCGGAGGATACGATTCCTCATTCCCTGTTAGCTCAGTCAGCCACCACTTGCCGACATAAGATACTTTGTCTCCAATTCCACTCCCCGCCCTAACCCCAGGGTTATAGCAGTCAAGGTAACTTCAGGTATTCAGAGCACAAGACAAGTGGTAGGAGGGAGCTGCCCCCTTGGGAGCTTTTCCAGGTCTTCCCTGATTAGGCACCATTTTTTGTGACTGATGCTCACAGCCCCAAGCTTCCCACGCACTTCATACTGGCCCTCAGCACTCTCCATGGTTCCTCTTAATGTGCCTGCATCTCTGCACTCTTCCCAAGCAATGAATAAAACTCTGGACACAGAGACTCCAACAGACTTTCCATGATAGTCTCATTAGCTGCATAAAAATAATGTTTTAATGTTGGACAGGGAATACTGCTTTGTCTTCAGCAACCCCACTGACTTATTTAACAGGCAGCTCACAACCCAGCAGAAACTGGACCTGGTCACTCTGCTGTGGAGATGGGTTTCAGTTCAGTAACAGGAGTAATGTACTCTCCTTGTACCCTGGTTCATCCCCGCAAAAGGGTTTTCAAAGAAAATAGCTAATTATCTCCTTTCACAAGCTTAGAAAAGAAATCATCCCCCCAAAAAAAAGCCTAAAAGAAAACTAAAGCTTAGTGGGGAGAGACCTATAGACACTGCACCAGGGTAAGAAACTAGCCTTTTCATCACTTCCTAAGATGCAGAAAGAATTAACAGAAAAAGTAGAAAAGAAAAACTGAGGTTGGCGGTAGAGGAGCATACCTTTAATCCCAGCCCTCGGGAGGCAGAGGCAGGTGGTGTGCTGTCCCACAGCAGTGTACCACCGCACATCTCTTTTTAGGAGTAATGGAGAGTGCTCTAGTTGCTGGAATGCTTTTTATAGCAATACTGTGCAAAACTCAGGTAATTTCCTAATTTGTAATAAGTGCAAATTATGTCACCTCAGAGCTATCATGGTTAGTCTTTTTCAAAAAAAATTCTCAAAAAGCCGAGCGTGGTAGTGCATACCTTCAATTCCAGCACTCAGCAGACAACTCAGGTTGATCTCTGTGAGTTCAAAGCCAGCCTAGTCTACATAGTGAGTTCCAGGACAGTCAGAGCTACATAGTAAGGCCTTGTCAAAAAAATACAAAATCTTTTTTTTTTTTTTTTTTTTTTTTTAATTTTCGAGACAGGGTTTCTCCGTAGCTTTTGGTTCCTGTCCTGGAACTAGCTCTGGTAGACCAGGCTGGCCTCAAACTCACAGAGATCCACTGGCCTCTGCCTCCCGGGTGCCGGGATTAAAGGCGTGTGCCACCACCGCCCAGCTAAAAATACAAATTCTTAAAACTGAGCATGGTGGTGTAAGTACACCTGGAGGCATGAGGACCAGAAGGTCAAAATCACCCTTGGCTACACAACCAGTTAGAGGCCAGCATGAGAGACAGGAGAGTATGTTTTAATAAATAAATAAACAAATAAATCAGGGCTGGAGAGATGGCTCAGAGGTTAAGAGCACTGGCTGCTCTTCCAGAGGTTCTGAGTTCCATTCCCAGCAACCACATGGTAGCTCACAACTATCTATAATGAGATCTGGTGCCCTCTTCTGGTGTGTAGGAATACATGCAGGCAGAACACTGTATACATAATAAAGAAATAAATCTTTAAAAATTTTTTTTAAAAATCAGATTGTCGGTTACCTCCTACATTCTTGATTCTGAATGAAATGCCTACTTCAAAGACTCGATTGACCAATTCTCTTCTATGTATACCCTATTTAAGATTCAATTCTTTTCCTAAGTAGTCCAGTAACCTCCTTCTCTAAACCTTTTTTTTTTTGCTGTTGTTTATCTTTTTCAAGACAGGGTTTCTCTATATAACATCCATAGCTGTCCCGGAACTTACTTTATAAACCAGGCAGGCATGGAACTTACAGAGATCCACCTGTCTCTGTCTCCCGCATACTGGAATTAAAGGCATGCAGCACCATACCTGGCCCAAACGTTAATTTTTTTATACATATAAATGCATGTTCGCACACACAAACACACACACACACACAATGTAGCCAAGGTTTAAATCAGATGCTTATGAACACCTTAGACTAATACCTGGCCCCAACAAGCATTCAGTGAATACCTGTGGTTGAATGAATGGCCTGGAGAGGCGCAAAGCTGGTCAGCTCTACGGAAGCCAGCAAGGACACTCTTGCCAAGGCGATAACATCAAAGTATTTGTTGCTCTCATTCTTTCTGATTAGTAAAGAAATAGAACCATTATTAGAATCGTAGCACCAAAGAACAATAATACATTTTATAGGGCCAATCAAACCAGAAACCAACCATGTAAAATCGAAAGCTTGCAGATGCTGATCAAATTTGAGTGAACAAAATGTGAAGCCAGGCCTCTCTATTCACTTTAGTGGGCCATGGGGACAATGACGATGCTAGGAAATGTATTGTCCATAGACGTGAAGCAGAGGTTTTACTTCAGAAAATGGAGAAAAGGCATGTATTTTAAACCTAAGTATGGCAAGAGGGCATGGATGCCCTCGGGGCAAGCACAGTTCCTTCAAACCATTTAGCGGTGTCCCCCTCAGTAGTACCCACGGGCCACAGAGACCATCTGCCACCAGATTAGAGACTAGCAAAAAAACAACAGCCCTCTCCTAAATCACCATCTGTGTCCCAAATAAGCCGGACTGGCAGAGAGGGAAAGGGAAAAAGGAATAAATTCCAATACCAGCAGATGAAACCGCGATCAAAGTCATGGTAAATTTCACCTGCACAAAAAAGTGCTGCCCCCTGACCTCTGCCACCTCAAGCTGATGTAAAACATCAATAAAGCACAATATTCTATTTATGGAGGCTTCTTTCCCGGCAAACAAGCTAAAACGAAAAGAAGGCAAAAGAAGCGGTAATGTTAACGTCGAGCTGCTCCTTCACAGTTGAGGGGCTCGTCCTCTAAAGTATCTGCCGGCAAGAGAAGAATCTGTGGTTTTACAAAACCGAAAAAAGGTCGTCTCCAAGAGCAGCGGAGTCCAACTATGATGGGATCAAGTCAAAAAATAGACTTAGGCTTGGGTTGTCTTCGAGACTTTGGACAAGTCAAACCTTGTCTCTGGATCTGAGTCTCCAAACCCGTGAAATGGGCAAGTTGGAGGGGCAGACTAGGGTTGAGGTGCACTCAGACTCTGGAGGGCACAGTCACGCAGGACCGGGCATGAAGAGAACAGGAACTTGAACTTAAAGGCCTGGACACCTGACACTCGGGTGGGAGGCAAGCGCTGCGCCTTCGTCCTTACCTGCCCCTGCCAGCTTCTCAATCAGCCAAATTCAGTCCAGTAGCCCTGCCTGCCGCTCAGTGCCTTCGGCTCCAGCTCGGGATCCGAGCCGGGCCAATCTCAGGCTGATCCCCCATGGCCCACAGCCCAAAGTGGCAGCCAGCGGACCGGGTCCCGCCGCCCGCCCATCATCACCCAGCTGCGCAGGCGCGAGTCCCGGAGCCCGCAAAGACGCGCCCAGAGATCTGTCCCGGGGCAGCCTGGGAAATGGAGTCCGGCCTTACTCTCGCCTCAGCGAGGTCAAAAGTACCAATTGCCGCACGTGTTACTGAGGAGCCGCTCCTCTAGCTGACCAATGAACACTTGGCTTCGTTTTCATCCGGGTTTTGGACAGGGACAAGCATGGCACCACCTGTGAGGTACTGCATCCCTGGTAAGTGAGCGATCTCCGCAAGCAGTCCCATGCTGCGTGACAACCAGCCTCTGGGTGCCCGTGGCTGATGCGGCATTTCTTCTGCAGGCGAACGTCTGTGTAACTTGGAGGAAGGCAGCCCCGGGAGCGGCACCTACACCCGGCACGGCTACATCTTTTCGTCGCTGGCGGGCTGCTTGACGAAGACCAGCGAGAATGGCGCGGTAAATGAAGCGGTTACCCAAGCGCGCGTTCCCCCTCAGGCTGCCATTGAATTCTGGTCCTTGTGCACAGGCACTGCGGACGCGGGCTTGGGTGACAGCGGGATGCTTTGGTCTCTCGATTTCTCCCAGCTATGATTTCAACGCTTTGCCAAAGCACAGCCTCTGCACACCGGTTATGTTATCTGGCTTGGTTGTGGCTGCGCTCGCAGAAGGACTTGGAGGGGAGGGAGAGGACATGCAAAATGAGAGTAGCCCAGCCAGCAGAGAGCTTCCCGGTCGTGCCTCTCCCTTAAACCTTGAAATGACTCTACTGTCCCCACCTCCGTGACATCAGTGTAATGCTGGCGATTTTCAGTGTCCTAATGCTCTAAGCTTTCCCCTGCCTCGAAGCCTATGCACGTGCGGCCTATCTGGAACATAACTCAACCCCGTAACTCTAACCTCTTTTAAATGACCTCGATAGTTAGTCTTTGTTTGTTTGGTTTTTCCAGAGAAGCCCTTCTGGATCCACTAATTGAAAAAAAAAATGGGATTTTGGTGGGAGTAGGATTGTTATACGCAAGAATCTTCCTCCAGAGCGCTTGTTTAAATACGTTACTCTTGCTTACATTTACCTCGCTAAGATTCTTGCCTATCTAGACTTCCAAGTGTAACCATGCATGGTGGTACACGACTGTATTCCCAGCTACAAACAGGCACAGATAAAGAAGTGGTTGACAAATGTAAGGCAATAAAAAATTAAGAATTAAAACCTTAGGCTGGACTTAGCAGTACAATGCTTGGGTAGCATGCCAAGCTTGGAACCAGAGATCCAAACTCCAGCTCTGCTTGAAAACAAACAAAACAAAACAAACAAAAAAACTAAAAAGAATCAGAACTCTTTAGGGACTCGCTAAACCTAAACTTCAAGCTTTGAGTTTTTGCTTATTTGTAAAAACAGGTTCCAGTCAATTGGTTTTGGAAATAAACCTAAATGTCTGTTTATTCACTACATAGATTTCTCTTGCTCACTTTCACATGTCCTGCACAGTGCTGCCTTGTCTACTGGGGATATAGTCCCGAGAAAAATACACTTATCTTTGCTGCTGAAGAGGCACAGGCACAAATCTAAACAAATGTTCAAATGTGTGTTGCTTGGGAATTGGATGTCTTCAAAAGGATTGCACAGTACAGTGAGACCATGTAACAGCTTTATGGCCGTGATTCTCGATAGAGAAATAATGAAACATCTGAAGGATAAGTAGAGGTGGAGGAGTGGAAAGAACATGGTTCTGACCGGGCAGTCACGCCTTTCTTCCCAACACTCAGGAGGCAGAGGCAGGCTGATCTCTGGGTTTGAGAGTTCCAGGACAGCCAGGGCTACTCAGAGAAACCCTGTCTCGAAAAAAAAAAAAAATGCAATTATGACATAAAGAATGAGCTAAACAATTTGAAATGGAAAGAAATTACTAAAACAGGAAAACAAAAGCACAGAGTAAGAGAAGTGCTGCTTTTTTTTTTTCAAAGACAAGATTCCATTACATCAATTGCCATTAGATGGGATAAAACAAGAATTATCATTCTATAACATTTAATTTTAAATCCTATCTTTTTCAGATTTAAAAAAAAAAAAGCAGCTGGGCAGTGGTGGTACACGCCTTTAATCCCAGCACTCTGGAGGCGTGTGGACCTCTGTGAGTTCAAGGCCAACCTGGTCTACAGAGCGAGTTCCAGGACAGGCTCCAAAGCATGCAGAGAATCCTTGTCTCAAAAAACAAACAAACAAATAAAAGCAGACTAAGTTTGGAGGAGTCAAGATAGCCATAATTATAAGCAATATGATTATATATCAAGAAACCACAAGAGCATCTTCAAAAATTTAGTACTAATCAGAGATGTTCCTATTAAATCTGGCAGCCTAATTTTAATGGTCTTTTATACTCTTTCTTTCCTTTTTTTTTTTTTTTAAATTTTCTAAAATTAGTAATATCCTCTGCTATGGACTACAAATGTACCTTTAGTCTACCCAATTCTGCATTATTCTCTAACCACTGTAATCTTTACCCAACATCAACTTTTACTCTCTTTATAGCTTCCTGTGGTGTCTGTGATGAGAGAAACAGAGTCCCAGCTACTTCCAGATGTAGGGGCTGTTGTTACCTGTAAGGTGAGCTGATCCTAACCTTGCACTTAGGCCAAAATTCTACACCTGCTGTGTTCTACTACTTAATACAGTAGTCGCTGGCTATATGGGGGCTGTTTAAGTTTATAAGTGTTAAAAGTTGATTTTCAGGGATGGACATGGTGGCTCACGGTTTTAAGAGGCAGAGGCAGGTGGATACTTGAGGCCAGCCTGGTCTACAGATGGAGTTCCAGGACAGGTCAGCCAGGGCTACAAACAGAAACCCTGTTTCAAAATAAAAAAAAAAGAAAGAGAAAAATTCATTTTCAGTCAGGCATGATAATTCATATCTGTAGTCTCAGTATTTGGGAAACTGGACAGGAGTATGGAGTATAACCTTTGTCATACTCCACAGAAGTTCAAGACCAGAGTAGGTTGCAGAGTAAGACCCTGCGCCCCAGCCCCAACACTAGCTGCATTTTAAGTATTCAGTAACAGGGCTGGAGAAATGGCTCAGTGGTTAAGAGCACTGACTGCTCTTCCAGAGGTCCTGAGTTCAATTCCCAGCAACCACATGGTGGCTCACAGCCATCTATAATGAGACCCAGTGCCCCCTTCTGGCATTCAAGCACACATGGAAGGAATGCTGTACACATAATAAGTAAATAAATAAATCTTTTTTAAAAAAGTTGTGATTAAATGAGAGGTTTTTTTTTTTTTTTTTTTTTTAAAGTATTCAGTAGCAAACTGTGGTTAGTGTCTGCCGTATTTGTTGGCACATGAATTATGGGGTGTATGAGGAAGTGATGGAACCCGGGGCCTTAAAGGACATTCTCAATTCTGGGAGCTTTTTTCTTATCATTGTATGTGTATAGGTATTTTGTCTGCAGTGTGCATGCCTGGTGCTGCAGAAGCGAGAAGGGGGTGCTGCGTCCCCTGGGACTGGAGGGACAGATGATTGTGAGCTGTCATGTGGGTGTTAGGAATTGGATCCAGGTCCTCTAGAAGAGCAGCCAGTGCTCTTAACTGCTCAGCTACCTGTCCAGCCCCAGGAAATGACATTTCTGTCATCACAGAAAGTGTTACCGGCAGGGCAGTAAAGCTCTAATGTTGCTTGAGAAACTGGGGATCTCAAAGCAAAGCTGGCTACATGGTAATACTCTGTCCAAAGAAGGGGTGGAGGGAAGACAGACAGAGTGGCACTCAAGAGGCAGAGGCAGGCATATCTTTGTGAGTTCAGGTCCAGCCTGGTCTACATAATGAGTGCCAGAAGAGCCAGGGCTACATAGTAAGGCCCTGTCTTAAAAAAAAAAAAAGGGAGGATGGAGGGAGAGTTGGTCGGTCAGTGAGAGGACTTACCAAGCAAATCACTTCACATGCAAGCCTGCTGACCATGTAAATGTGGATCCAGGTGAAAACCCATTCCACCAAGTTGTCTGGCCAGTTTTGATAAGCTTACCACATGCTGGAATCACCTGGAAAAAAGGAACCTCAATTGAGGAATTGCCTCCATCAGCTTGGCCTATCTGGGGGACATTTTCTTGATTGCTGTTTAATATGGGAGGGTACAGACCGTGTGGGCAATGCCACCACTAGGTGGGTGATCTGGGTTGAATAAGAAAACAGACTGGGAAAGCCATGGAGAGTCAGTAAGCAGCTTTCCTCCTGGCCTCTAGTTCAGTTCCTGCCTCCAGGTTCCTGCCTTGAGTGCCTTGAGTTTCTGCCTTAGCTTTCCCTGGTTACGGTCTGTAACCGGAAGCCTTACTCCCCAGATTGCTTTTGGTCTTGGTGTATTTATCACAGTAACAGAGAGCAGACGGGAACAGACCAGCACACGTACACTGTAGAACGTGAGCTTGCACTCATTTCTCCCAGCACACACGTAATAATGATGATGGTGATGAGGATAATGAAGATTTTCTAAAAAGTAAGAAAGACTCGCTTTATTTATTTTGTGTAAAGAAAGTTTCCTGGGGCTGGAGAGATGGCTCAGAGGTTAAAGACGCTGACTATTCTTACAGAGGTCCTGAGTTCAAGTCCCAGCAACCACATGGTGGCTCACAACCGTCTACAATGAGATATGGTGCCCTCTTTTGGCATGCAGTCATACACAGGGGCAGCACATTGTATTGTATACATAATAAATAAAATCTTTAAAAAAAAAAAGAAAGTTTCACTGGACTCTGTTGGTCTGTAGATTTCCAGGATCCAGACAGATAAATTCACACATCTGGTGTTTTGTCTGGATTGTAGCTTACTTGGCAGATTGTTTACTTGGAGTACATGAGGTGCAGGGTTCTCAGCCCTTGGGTGCTGAATACATTGGGCATGGTGTACACCTGTAATTACCATGCTCAGGAGGTAGAGATGGGGGGGATCAAAAGTTCAGCCTTATCCTCTCCTACATAGTGAGTTAGAAGCCCGCCTAACCTCTGCCCTCTCAAAGAATTCACAGTTCTTCTCACAGAGCTGTTTCTGCTCATGTCTGGGAATAGGATGTCCTTTTTTCTTTTTCCTTGAGAGAAAGATTCATTCTGTAATCCTAATATCCGTGGAGTTAGCCCAGGGCTGACCTCAGACTTGGTAAGGCAATCCTCCTGTCTCCACCTCCAAAATGCTGGGATCATAGATATTTATACCACCTTGCCTGGAGTCATAAGATGCGGGGCTAAGAATTTATGTCTCTGTGTAGACTAGCTAAGTCTACAAATGAGCTCTGTCCTCAGCGCCAGCATGTTTGTCAGGAGGTGCAGGCTAATGCTCCATGTGTCCTGTGCCGATAGTGTTCGGTGTATTCCCCACCCGAATATACTCCATCCTCTACCAATTTTGTTTATAATTTATTTATAACTGTCTGTCATTCTCTTTCCCTCCCCTCGCCCAGATTTTATGGATCCCAAGTGGCCTCAGACTTGCAGTGTGACATAGGATGACTATTTATTGGTCCTCTTGTCTCCATCTCCTAAGTGCTGGGATCGCAGGTGTATGTCATCTCACACAGCATCATTCTTCTCTCTTTAGAACTGTTACAGGGAAAATTGTGTTATCCTGAAAATACCACGAAGGCACAATAATCTCAATGTGAGATTTTAGCTAAAATGTAGATTTAAGTGCCGTCCACAGACTTGTCTCTTAGTAAGGATGTTAAAGGTCTAGATTTGTTACCATACACTGTATATTATAGTAGGACTTAGTAGGCCTTTTGTTGTTATTGTTGTCTTATTAAATTTTGAGCCGATGGTTGTGGTTCACACCTTTAATCCCAGCACTCAGGAGGCAGAGGCAAGCAGATCTCTGTGAGTTCAAGGCCCGCCTGGTCTATAGAGCAAGTTCTAGGACAGCCCAGAGCTACACAGACAAACTTGGCCTCATTTTCCCCCCTCCCCCACTAAAAATGTTGTCTTGATAAGTCATTGAGGCTGCTATGTAGACCAAGCTGGTTTCAAGCTGTTGTAGCTAGGATTCTATTCTAGACATTCACCATCACACCACACCTAACTTGGGCTTGGACACTTTTTAAAATCAATACTATATATTCTCATTTGATTCCCACGTCTCTCTTAGACAGAGATCTTAAATTGGCTGGATAGATAGCTCTCAGGTTATGAGCACTTGCTGCTTCTCCAGACACCCACTTTGAGCAGTTCACAGTTCCCTATGACTCCAACTTCTGGGGGATGGGTGTAAGACCTCTGGCCTCCATGGGCACCTGCTCTCAGGTGCACGTATACACGAACACACATGCATATAATTTTTTGAAATGAAATAAAGGGCTGGAGAGATGGCTTGGTGGCTAAGAGCACTGGTTGCTCTTGCAGAGGACCTGGGTTTATTTCCCAGCACATGATAGTTCACAACCATCTATAACTCTAGTTCCAGGAGATCCAGTTCCCACCTTCTGACCTCTGGACACCAGGCACACATGTGGTGCACAGTTATACATGCAGGCAAAACACTCATTACATAAGATAAATTGAAAACAAATGCCTTTTATGTATTGAGTATGGTTACTTAAACTAAACCTATTAATTCCTGTTTCCTGCTCTAATTCTTGGAGTGACCAGCGGCTGATTCTCTGATGCTGAACCTTTCTCTGTTCCCTAGGTCTCTAGCATCAACTCACGTTTTGCCAAAGTACACATCTTGTATGTGGGTTCCACACCACTAAAAAATGCTTTTCGAGGAACTATCCGGTAAGATGTATTCTTGTAATTACATTTGCCTCAGCACCAGAAGTGAGGCAAGGGTAGTGGGGAATTCAGGAGCAATTACAGTTCTTTTTCCTGCCCACTTGAGTCTCTCCCTGTGCTTTGCTTTTTGCCCCACAGTATATCCAGAGAAAAAGTTATATGAGCTATAAGAAATGAAAACTGTTAATAATAAAAGAGGATTTTTAAGTAGAGCAAAAGGGGGAGCTAGTGATATATCTCAGTTGATGGAGAGGCCCTAGATTAGATCAAGAATAATATAATATAATATATAATATGGTGGTAATTCATGTATTTAATCCCAGCACCTGAAAGGCAGAGGCAGGCAAATCTCTGCGAGTTCGAGACCAGCCAGATCTATAGAATTAGTTCCAGGACAGGTTCCAAAGCTACACAGAGAAACCCTATCTTGACAAACAAACAAAAAGGAATGACATAATGTAGATGTGGTGGCCCTTGCATGTAATCACACCACTCAGAGATCAAGGCAACGGGGTGAGAAGTTCAAGAAAAGTGTTGACTATATAGCATGTCCAAGGCTAGCCTGGGCTTCATGAGGTCCTGTCTCAAAAAGGACTGAGGAAAGCTGTGGACTAGCAGTGTCAGGATAAGCCAAACCAAACAGTGTAGAAGCTCCTTAGGACGTGCCTTTGTTTTCTTTTTTCTTAATATTTTGTTTGGTGTCCGCGTGCTAACCCACAAACCACAACAGCGCACATGTAAAGGTCGGGACAACTTTGTGGAGTCGACTCTCTTCACCTTGAAGTGGGTTCCAGAATCTTAGCTTTCATCAGGCTTAAATGGCAGGCATCTTTAGCGCCTGAGCCATCTTGCCCACCCACTCCCCCCTACCCCCTGCAGGACAGGGTTTCTCGGTAGTTTTGGAGCCTATCCTGGTACTCACTTTGTACTGGCCTTGAACACACAGAGATCCACCTACCTCTGAGTCCCTGGGTGCTGGGATTAAAAGTGTGCATCACTACTGCCCAGCCTTCATTTTAATTTTTTATTTTAATATTTAGTCCTGGCTGGTTTTGAACTCAGAAATTTACCTGCCTCTGCTTCCCATGTGCTAGGATTAAGATATGCACTACAATATAATTCTTATTCTTTAATATTGATTGAAACCAAAGGTTGTAAGAAAAGTTTTGTGGAGAGGCTATAGAGATAGCTTAGTTAAGAGTACTTGTTGAGAGCAGGGCATCCAGCCTCAGCTCTGGTTCAGGTCCTGAGGTGGGGAAGGTGTGTTTGGCAAGAAAGATTCTGACCACCAGGTAAATTGTACTCAAGCAGCCCCAAATAGCTTTTTGTTTGTTTGTTTTTCAAGACAGACTTTCTCTGTGTGACAGTCCTGGCTGTCCTGGAACTCACTTTTATAGGCCAGGCTGGCCTCAAACTCACAAGAGATCTGCCTGCCTCTGCCTCCCGAGTGCTGGGATTAAAGGTGTGCACCACCACCACGCAACTCTATATTTGACTTTAAGAAATACGTATTTTAAGGAATGCGTCATGATCATTATGAAAGTCCCTATTATTCCCCTTTATGCTTCCCCAAATATACTTTCCCAACCCCTACATAACCTTATTCTAGGCATAAGCATTTTTGCAGGCTTAGCTAAGTATCAAGCCAGGCACATCCTGCTCCGGCAGCACTTATGTCGGCTGGCAGCTACTGCGGTTACAAAGTTAAAATAATAGACGTGGGCACAATGCTTTAAGGACAACAGTATTCAAACCCAAACGGTCCTTTCACCAGTATTCAAACCCAAACGGTCCTTTCACGTCTGCAAGATATGCTTTTTTTTTTTTTTTTTTTTTTTTTTTTTTTTTGGTTTTTTTCGAGACAGGGTTTCTCTGTGGTTTTGGAGCCTGTCCTGGAACTAACTCTTGTAGACCAGGCTGGTCTCGAACTCACAGAGATCCGCCTGCCTCTGCCTCCCGAGTGCTGGGATTAAAGGCGTGCGCCACCACCGCTCTCGCTTCGGCAGCACATATACTAAAATTGGAACGATACAGAGAAGATTAGCATGGCCCCTGTGCAAGATATGCTTTTATACAGTTCATTTTTCTAAAAGAGGGTCCCATGTCTCGATCTGTAAACGGCAGACTTGATAAGGCACGCTTCGCATCTCACTACACCATAGTTCTTCCACCAGTGGAAGAGCCTGTGTATGGTAAAAATGGATCTGTCCATCCATAGTTTACATCGCATTTCCCCCCATTGATTCTGTGTGTTTGGTGTCCAAGGCTCTTACTCTCAACAGTTGGCACTGTGTGTATCCCTGAGACTTTCCTCTCTGTGCATGCACACCCTACTCTCCTTTCCTGAACTGTGAGACACTGATGTTGTTCTGAGTGTTTTCACATATGTCTCGATTGAGTCAGAAACGTTCCCAGCACTAGGAGTTGTAGTTAGTAGTTCCAGATAAGAGATTTGAGAAGCATTCGCTCCCTAATGAAGCCTGGGGGAAAATATTTGAGAAAGAACAGAATTTCCTGGGGAAATTGTAGCTATGGCGCATGTGACTGACAAAGGAAAACTGAAAGCCTCCCAAAGTGTCACCAGTGTAATGAGAAAATAGAGCCCCAAGCTGCACGGATTTTGCAAATTCCAACCCTGTCTCATGGACTATGAGTCCTTGCCAAGTGAGAGTCCCTTTTCCACGGGCGCCTTGTCTGGAGGAAACCCGTTGGCCAAGTATGTGCTGATCCGAAACTAGGCTGCAGGCTACCAACCTTCCAGCACTCAGGAGGAAGAGGCAGGCAGATCTCTGTGGGTTTGAGGCCAGCCTGGCCTACAAAGCAAGTTCCAGGGCTGTTACACAGAGAAACCTTGCCTTTAAAAACCAAAAAAGGAGTACTTTTTGCTCTTCGAGTTACCCACTTGGTAACTCCAGTTCTAGGGGACCAAACATGCATGCTAAAAAATGAAAAAAAGGAAAAAGTTTGTGAGTAAAATGGTAAGTTGTTGTGTGACTTCACTGAAAAGAAACGATTATACAATTATTGTAGGATAGGTGAATTTTTATTTATTTATTTATTTATTTTAGACAAACATCCTGTAGTCGGTCTGTCCTTAAATTCCATATGTAGCCACAAATGACCTTGAATTTCTGATATACTTTTCCATTGTCAAAAGTTATCAATACTGTTGTTCTGTATTTTCCAAGAAAAGGTAAATGTTTTATTATGCATGTTAAAGATAGCTGGGGACCCAGTATGACCTATTCTATTTTATTATTTCCTAGGACTCAATGGGAAATTCTTTCCCAAGATAACTAATTTTTCTTTCTTTTTCTTTTCTTTTTTTTTTTTTCTTTCTTTTTTACATAGCAAGGAAGATATCCGAGCAACTGAAAAAGACAAGGTTGAAGATTGGTGGTTTGGGTGTTTGTTTTTGTGGGTTTTTTTCAGATTTTGTTATTGTTTTCCTATGATTCTAAGAATTTGCTTTAGCCAGGCAGTGGTGGCTCATCCCTTTAATCCCAGCACTTGGGAGGTAGAGGCAGGTGGATCTCTGTGAGTTCAAGGCCAGCCTGAAAAAAAAAAAGAATTTTGCTTTGATTAAAAAAAAAAAAGATTTTGCTTTGAAAAATATTATCCTCAAGACTGGATAAACGACTTGGACAGTTAAGAGCACTTGCTGTTTGTCCAGAGGAACCAAGTTCTGTCCCCAGCCCTCACTCATACACCCCTGTAATTCTAGCTTTAGGGGACCTGATACCTGTTCTGGCCTCCACAGGCACCTCCATGCATGTGGTACACATACATACATTTATGATGAATAAATCTAAATGATGGATGGGTGGGTGGATAATAGCCGGGAGTGGTAGCGTATGCTCATCTTTAACTCCAGCACTCAGGAGGCAGAGACAGGCAGACCTCTTGAGTTTGAGGCCAACCTAGGTTACATAATTAGTTCCAGCTATGCTGGGACTATAAAGTGAGACCATGTCTAACAAACAAGGAAGGAATTATTATCCCAGGGAATTTCAGAAATCCATAGGAATGTAGAGTGTAAGGACTTAACAGCATTTCTTGCTATAACATGAAATTCAAATCACTGTCCCTTCTTCCCGTACAAGATTTTCTCATTCAGTTGACCAAAGTGGTTAAGCTGTTATCAATAAAATTATTAGCCAACCATGACAGCACATGTCTTTAAAATTTCACTGCTGAGGAGGCAGAGGTACCCCTGTGTATTTAAAGGCTGGCCTGATCTACAGAACAGGTTAGCTAGGGCTACATAGGAAGACCCTCTCAAAAAAAAAAAAATAGTAAATGATTAAAGTACTAATTAGGCTAGGGAAATGGTCAGTGCCTGCTGGACGAGCATAAGGAAGGACCTGTGTTTAGATCCCTGGCCACTATGTAGAAAGTGAGTATAACCCAAGCACTAGGGTGGAGGATATGGAACAGGAGGCTCCCTAGAGTTGAGATTCATTCAGTAAGAGACCCTGGCTGAAAAAATTAATTGGAACCGAGCTTAGTAGTACACACCATTAATCCCAGCCCTTGAGTGGCAAAGGCAGGCAGATCTCTATAGTTCAAGATTAGCTTGGTCTACATAGAAAGTTAGGAAAGCCAGTGCTATAGAGAGACCATGTTGAAAAATGGAATAAGGTAGGGGGGCCACCAAGGAAGACACCAGGTCATCACCTCGACATAAATATACACCCTCATGCATGAATATATATGCTCCACATGTACAAACTTTATTATTGTGAGATAGGATCTTGCCCAGACTGCCTTTGAAGCTGGGTGTTTGCTCTTCAGTCTTCACAGACGATATACTACCTTTGTATGAGTCAGATTCCTAACCAAGTTACTAAATTCAAATTCTTTCATTTATATTATGATACTGAAACAATAAACATTTGAATTGACATAATGATGACACCTCCCCCCTGGGATTAGAAATGGGCCTGGCTCTACTTGGTGGTAGTATTTTATTAGACATAATTCACTTATTCTTGTTTGGTTTTTTGCAGGTTGAAATTTACAAGAGTTTCCGCCCAGGTGACATAGTTTTGGCCAAAGTTGTATCCTTTATTATAACACATTTCTGGTTTTTGTCAAAAGAAGAAATGGAACCAGGCTCAATGGCACTTAATGTAATCCTAGTACTTGGGAGATGAAGGCAACAGTGTTAATAGGGAAGGGAAGGGAAGGGAAGGGAAGGGAAGGGAAGGGAAGGGAAGGGAAGGGAAGGGAAGGGAAGGGAAGTGGCAGAAGGCGACAGCACGGAAAGCCTCTCGTTTTCCTTCACTGGCACTGTGTGACTAGATCTCCCTAGGTGACGCACAGTCCAATTACCTGCTGACCACTGCTGAAAATGAGTTAGGGGTAGTGGTAGCCCACAGTGAATCGGGTAAGTTGTTCTTGCTCCCAAGTCTTTCCCTGGGAACCATGGTTATCTAGGAAGCAACGGGGATACACATACTTACATTTGATATGGAAAACTATTTAATGTTATAGGTATCACATACCATGATGGGTCCCATAGAATTGTTAACACCCAGTGCTAAAGATTAGTTCAGTAGGAGAGCATTTCCTTTGTATTCATGCAGCCCTGGGTCCAGTCCCCAGCCTCACCTCACTACCACCCCCACCCCCAAGAAATCACAAGATAATGTCACCTAGTGGTGTAGCTGACTTAGTATGTGTGAGTACACACTGCTGTTTGCCCAGTGTTTAGGTCTTAGTTCTCAGAGCATGTCCCTGTTGTTGAACAACACATAGCTTGGTTTAGTAAGATTATAGTGATTATATGTCAGAATAGGTAAGTGCCCCCTTTTATCATGGAATAAATGAGGCTTCTTTTTCCCTTAAGTCTTTCATATGCTAAGTAAGCATTCTACAGCAGAGCCATGTCCTTGTGTCTAGCTGAAAAGAAAAGAGCCTCAGCAGAATCTCTGGGGTCACACCACCAACACCAGCTTTTATCTTTTCCTTGTAGGTGTCCAGATGGTTCCCATCAGCTGGTGTGAGATGCAGTGCCCCAAGACCCACACTAAAGAATTTCGGAAAGTGGCCAGGGTACAGCCTGAGTTCTTACAAACCTAAGCACACTTCCCCTCAAAGACGGAGCCACCTGTTTCCAAGAGTACCAGTATGAACAGAACATCAAGATGCCACAGTCTTTATTAAGGATTCTACAGTTACCTAGCAACAACCTCTTGAAAAATCTGCCAGAAATAAGTTTGTGTTGTAATGAGCACCCAAGGCCTATGCAGCTGAGACAGGAAGATTTTTAGTTCCCAAGTGTGAGTATAGCCTAGGCTATATAGTAAGACTCTTTCAACCAAAATATAAAACACTATTCTTGGGAAATAGTGATTTTTATTCTCTTGGCTGGTGTTTGCATTCAGCAAACAAAACCATGTAATATTGGAAATAGCTTATGCCTTCTTTATAAATATGTATATATGTATTTTGCTATGACTGGTGAAAAAAAAATGCTTTTCACTTGTTAGTGGTATAGTTTCTTTTGGGGGGTTATTGAGACAAGGTTTCTTTGTGAAACAGTCTTGACTATCCTGGAACTAGCTCTGTAGACCAGACTGGCCTCAAACTCACAGATACTCTCCTGCCTCTGCCTCCCAAGCATGCACCACCACTGCCCTGCCTGGTATAATTTCCATGTGTGTGTGTGTTATGAGAGCAGACCCAGCTCTTCATGTGGATGCTTGGGATTTGAACTCAGGTGCTCATGGTTGGATGACAGTTGCCCTTCCCTGTTAAGCCGTCTCTACAACCCCTGCTGTCACTATTTAAAAGGTGAACATGCAGTGAACGTTCTCATTGTTGTGTGTGTGCCTCTGGAGACCAGAAGAGTGCATTGGATCCCCTGGAACTGGATGGGAGCCCCCAAAGTATTCCTAATTACTGAGTCATCTCTCCAGCCGCCAATCTCTGTTTTGATTTTTGAGGCAAGATCTGACTACTTTATGTGACCAAGCTGGCCTCAGACTCAGAGATTTACCTGCCTCTCCCTCCTGAGTACTGGGATTAAAGACATACACCACCACACCCAGCTTCCAGTCTCAGTGTGTGTGTGTGTTGTGTTCCAAGTGCTTCATCCTAGGTGCCAGCCACTGGGTCATGCACTTTATCTAAACCCCTCAATAACATGGATAGTGAGAACTCTTGGGCATGTATGGTGATTAATTGCATGTAGCAATTCTGAAAATGTTTGGTGAGCATAGTGTCACTGTGACAGAGGCGTCCCAGGAACTGTTAAACTCTGCCCAGAGAGACATCACTGCCCCGTGAGATGGTCAGGGGAGGATCAGACAAGACCAAAGCAGCTGTGAAGACATTAGGTAAGGGTGAAGGTGCTCCATGCAGACAACACCCTAGCAAGTGCAGAACCGAAATCAAAGCTAAGTTTTGGGAGGAGGGAATACTAGCTCTGAATTAAACATGAAGAAACTGCACAGGGATGGCTCTTGCTGACATGTCCAGGACCCTGTAAACTCAGTGTGGACTTTGTCAGTGGCAGAGGTGAGGTCCGGGTTCAGGCCCACCTGGTCTTGTGATCTCCATAGTTGTTAACTTCCAGCTGATTAGTATGTTTTTAAAGAAATATTTAGAGTGTGTGTTTGCTGTGTGTTTAAGTGTAGGCACGAGTGTGGAGGTCAGAGGGCAGCTTTGGGGCATCAGTTCTGTCTTACCTAACCTTGGTTTTTGTTTTTGACCAGATGGCCTTTACTTTTTTTCTGACTGCATTATATGTGCACAAGTGTGTGCCATAGCACATATGACATAGCATGTGTGTGAGTCAAAGGCCAACCTGGTAGAGTCAGTTCTCTGCTTCTGTCTTTCTGTGGCTTCCAGAGGGCAAACTCAAACACCTCACTGCTGAGCTGTCTCACTGACCCCCACCTTGTTTGGGGTGAGGAGGTCCGTCTTTCTTGTTTCTGCTACATGTATGCTCTAGGCTAGCTAGCCCGCGAGCTTCCAGTTCTGTCTGTCCCCACTTCATCTTACTGGTGTTACGGATGCGTGCTCGGGTTCTAGGGATCAACCCAAGTCAGACTTATGTGGAAGTTCTTTTATTCGCTGAGCCTCTCTCCAGTCCATTTCTGTTTCCTTCATTCCTAGCTGTCCTAGAACTCGTTTTGTAGATCAGAGTGACCTCGAACTCACAGAGATCCTCTGCCTCCTGACTGCTGGGATTAAAGGTATGCGTGACACCACCATTTAAAAAAGAATAATAAGGGGCTGGAGAGATGGCTCAGTGGTTAAGAACACTGGCTGCTCTTCCAGCAGACCCACATGGCAGCTCACAGCTGTCTGTAACTCCAGTTCCAAGGAACCCACCACTCATGGTAAAACACCAATGAACATAAAATAAAAATCAGTAAAAAATAATAATAAATTGTTTATTTTATATATGTCATGTGAGAGTCATAGGTCAGCTTGGTAGTGGTCAGTTCTGTTTCTACCTGTGTCTCAGTCATCTAACTTGGGTTGTCAGTTTTGACCTTAAGCGCCTTTACCTGCTGAGCCATCTGACCCGCCCATTTATGCCCAATGTGGCACACTTGGAATTCTAACATTCAGGAGACCTAGGCAAAAAAACACAGGTTAAGGCCAATCTAGGCTACAACAGTAAAATCATTTCAAAAATAATATTTTTTAGTGAATTAACGATAAGGCCTGTCTTACAGTTTCTATTGCTGTGACAAAACGTCATGACCAAAAACGGGAGGAAAGAGCTGATTCAGCTTCCACTTCTGTATCCCTGATCATCATTGAAGTAAATCAAGACATGAACTCAGGGCAGGATCCTGGAGGCAGGAGCTGGTGCAGTGGTCATGGAGGGAAGGATGCTGCTTACTGGCTTGCTCATCATGGCCTGCTCAACCTGCTTTCTTAGAGAACCCGGAACCACCAGCCGAGGGATGGCCCTGCACATCCTTCATCAATCACTAATTAAGACAATGCTTACGTCTAGGTCTTATAGGGACATTTTTTTTCCAGTTGGGGTTTCCTCCTTTCAGATAACCTAGCTGTGTCAAGTTAGCGTGAAACTAGCCAGGACAGGACCACATGCAGTGTGTGTGGTGTGTTTGCTCTGCTGGGGCCCAAACTCGGCCCTCACACACGCTTAGCGCGTGCTTTGCTGCTGCTGGGCTTGATCCCACGCATTTGGAGTCCTAGGATCCAAGCCCAGAATTGGAAACAGTTCTTTTGTACCTTTGATCTAGTTTCCCACATCGGTGACACTTGCAGAGTTTTAATATATTGGGCTGGAGGCTCAGAGGTAAATATAGAAGGAAGGAGAAGAGAAAATAAGGTCCATTGTGGTGCTACAAAGCTTAATCTCAGTACTCAGGAGGCAGGGGCAAGAAGCCAGCCTGGTCTACATCCTGAGCCTGGAAAGAAGCAAGTGAGGCAGGCTCAGCGCTTAAGAGCACTTGCTGCTCTTGTAGAGGACCTGAGTTCAGCTCCCAGCACCCATCCAAAGCCCTCTTCTGACTACGGTGGGCACCAGGCATGTATATGGTACACATATGTACATGTATTTTTCCATACATGTAAAATAAATATTAAAAAGTAATTCTAGGTCAGTGAGCTATTTAAGACTTTGTCTCAAAAAAGAAAAAAGCAGGAGTTTAAGGTTATCCTCAGCTAAAGTAAACTCAGTGCCAGACTGGATGATGGGAGAATGTCTCAAAGCCGTACCGTTGGGTGTTGACAGTGAGAGCCATGACATTTTCACCTCTCGGTGTTTAGTTAGAATCTCAAGGTTATTTTGAAGGGTAGATAAAATTGCTCTGAGCATACTAATATGGGAGGTCATTGTATTTGTTAAGTATCTGATGCATCACATCTATAATATCGGGGGAAAGCTTACATAGTTTGTCTTTTTGCATGCCCAATTACTTTGCAGAACTGATTCCTTGAAGTACAATGTTGGTTCAGAATGTGCAGTGCTTTTGCTACCCGGGAGGCCAAGGCAAGGATTTCTTGAACTTAAGGTTTTTAAGGTTCTGTCTCTTAAAAAAAAAAAAAAAAATTTTTTTAAAGACAATAAAAGAGGGAGATGGAAGGAGGGGAGGAAGTGGAAATTTTGAATGGTATTATTTATAAAGCAATAAAAATTTTAAAAAAGACAGTAAAACCCCACAACTTCAATTTTGATTAAATTTTTACCTAATGCCACCTAGTAAATGTGCTAGGAGTGAAACTTCTTGGCATCAGTTTTACATTTTCCTTTATTTCTGAACTTCAGTGACCCTGGCCTGTAGCACTAGCTCATCGTATCTTACAGATGTGTAAAACAAGGTTTAGAATGATCAGTTTAGGTTGGGCGGCGATGGCACAAGCCTTTACTCCCAGCACTTGGGAAGAAGAGGCAGGTAGATCTGAGTTTGTGGTCAGCTCAGTCTACAGAGTGAGTTCTGGTACAGCCAATGCTACACAGAGAAACCCTGTCATAAAACCCAAAGAAAAAGCAGGCCTAGGGATGTAGCTAATGGCTAGGCCTATGTGGGTTCTATCTTCAGCACCAACTGTGTGGATACAAAACAGAACAGAAGAGCCTGCTGTGTATTCGTTTCAGTTCCCAACCCTGCAAGGAAAGACAGACTAGAAAGCCCTTATGTTCACCTAACCAGTGTGTAGCATGAATTCTAATTGGTATTAATAATACAAACTCAGCCAGGCGGTGGTGGCGCACGCCTTTAATCCCAGCACTCGGGAGGCAGAGGCAGGCGGATCTCTGAGTTCGAGTCCAGCCTGGTCTACAAGAGCTAGTTCCAGGACAGGAACCAAAAGCTACGGAGAAACCGTCTCAAAAAAATCCAAAAAAAAAAAAAAAAACAAACAAACAAACTCAGAGGCCGGATAGTGGTGGTACGCGCCTTTAATCCCAGCACTCAGGAAGCAGAGGCAGGCGGATCGTTGTGAGTTCGAGGCCAGTCTGGTCTACAAGAGCTAGTTCCAGAACAGCTAGGACTGTTACACAGAGAAACCCTGTCTCAAAAAAACCAAAATAATAGTAATACAAGTTCAGGGGCTGGAGAGATGGCTCAGCAGTTCAGAGCACTGACTGCTCTTCCATCTGTCTTAACGCGAACTTAAAACTGCATGCTGAGGTCTCCCCAGATGATAGGTTTAACATATCAGACAGTAAACTATTGCACATCACTCCTTTATTATACTGATCTGGAAAAGAAGATTTAGTATGCCCAAAACAAGTTCTGGACCCACACGGTAGGGTCAAGCAGCTGGAACATGATTCAGACAGCGAAAGACAAAACCGTGGACATGATCAAGGGGCACTTCACCTCTACAAGACAAGGCAGAGGGGTCCTAACACACAGTAAGAGACACTCCTGTCCCTTGAGGACAAGGAGTTTATCCCACTTGATATGAGGAATGGCTTATTTTCTGGTGACCACATAGACTATTTCAATCACCACTAGAAACCTCAGAGGGGTTTTTGTGTACTGATAAATATGTATGTACTTCTGTTTTTGTAAAAGTAAATGTAACACATAGACTTGACAGGATTGATCCCAACCTTCGGGGGCCAGCAGCTCCTTTAGGCTCAGAGAGGAAGTGACTACAGCCCCAGTTACCTAACTGCAGAAGAGTGCAGGACAGGCTTCTCACTGGTCAGGCCACAGCATGGTTCCTCCCTGACCTCCTAAAGCAGACCCTTGTAAACAAAGGACTAAGAAACCTGTAATTACTACCTCTCAATTCTCCTGGGAAGAGGAACTGTCCCTGGATGTGGACCAAGAACCTGCACCCTAGAGATGTTACTCTGACTAGATTCTATGAAGGGAGTGGGTGCAGGGGATAAAATACTAAAAATGGGAGCCACGGGTCCCCATCTGCAGCTACAACTTAAACTTAAGATCCTAAACATGGAGTCAGTGACGTGACGGGTGCTGGGAAGGGCGCAGGAGGCAGACAGGCAGGGAGGAGGGTCTCGGGGCAGAAATCTGTCTGAGCGCCTTCACTTCTTGGCCTTGCCCTGCGCGGCCACAGCTTCCATGGCTTTCCGCACGGTCTCTTCATCTCCCAGGAACTGCATGGGTTTAACGGGCTTCAAGTTCTTGTCCAATTCATAGACAATGGGAATGCCAGTTGGCAGGTTCAGCTCCATGATGGCCTCTTCTGAGAGACCTGAAAGAGCCACCATCCATGTTCAGCCACAAACAAGAGTCCACACACAAACCCCTTCAGGTTACTCTTCATCTGCCAGCGGAAAAGCACTTACATGGGAAAAAACGTCTTTTCTGATCTAGTGTATTAGTGGACCTGTTCCCCCCAAGTATGAGTAGCCCCCAGTTACAACTTCTCAAGACTCTAAAGATTTTGAAAAAGAATGAGGAGCCAGGTGGTGGTTGGTGCACACCTTTAACCCCAGCACTCAGGAGGCAGAGGCAGGAGGATCTCTGTGACTTCAAGGCCATCCTGGTCTACAAAGCAAGTTAAAGGGCAGGCTCCAAAGCTTCAGAAAAACCTTGTTTCAAAAACAAGCAAAATAATGAGAAGGCACACCAAGATTCTATGGCAGGCCACCAACAAACTGCAGAAAGGCACACTACAGGTATCTCTACCAAGGTAGGATATAGAAAGCAACACAGACAGGGCAGGACTGTGTGCTTCTCAGTCCATCTACCTGCCAAAAATTAGTCTGGGCAGCTAGGTCCCCAGAGAGAAACAACTGAGATTTATACTGAGTCAGGTTGTGACTGCAGTTTGAACTGACACTCCTAGAGCAAGGGGGCATCTCCAGCCTTCAGTGCATACTTAGCACACGGCAGTTCTGAATTGAGTCCTTGTGTGTAGAGCAGAGTGACTGTCCTGCTTCAGCCTCTCTGGTATTGGGATTGGACTGCCACATCCAGCTGTCAGACCATATTTTGAGAAAGATTTTCCTTATGTACATCTGTACTGTCTGTCAGAGCTTTCCCAGAGTCTCCTTGCTACAGAGTCAGTCTGACTGACTGGTCACAGATGAGCTTAGGACTAAGGTGGGCCACCTTCTATTGTCCTATAAGAAAGTGCACAGCCGGGCAGTGGTGGCGCACGCCTTTAACCCCAGCACTCGGGAGGTAGAGGCAGGCGGATCTCTGTGAGTTCGAGGCCAGCCTGGTCTAGAAGAGCTAGTTCCAGGACAGGAACCAAAAAAAGCTACAGAGAAACCCTGTCTCGAAAAATCAAAAAAAAAAAAAAAAAGAAGAAGAAAGAAAGTGCACATACCCTCCAGATGCTTGACGATCCCCCGAAGGCTGTTGCCATGGGCCGCAATCAGGACTCTCTTCCCCTCTTTGATCTGAGGGACAATCTCTTCATTCCAGAAGGGCAATGCTCTGGCAATAGTGTCCTTCAGGCTCTCACAGGACGGCAGCTGGTCCTCAGTAAGGTCTGCATACCTGCGATCCTAAGCCACAAAGACTTATTTCCAGGCTACCCGTTATCCCAAGCAGCATCTACACAGAGCTTTCATGTGTATCCATTCTACCTCTCAGCTCTTGAGGGAGTAAGTACTAGTGAAGATTTCAAAGATCCAGAACACAGCTAAGAACTTGAGAAAGAGGATCCGGTCACCATCCACATTCCCAATCCAAAACGTGTAACTTACAAGGGGAGGTTTAACAAAACAATTATGCTTCCTAATTCACTTTAGTTAGCAGTTTAGTTTTGCATATAAAGATGTAAATAAGAGGACTGGAGAGATGGCTCAGTGGTTAAGAGCATTGCCTGCCCTTCCAAAGGTCCTGAGTTAAATTCCAAACAACCACGATGGCTCACAACCTCTGTAATAAGGTCTGTTGCCCTCTTCTGGCCTTCAGGCATACATGTAGACAGAATATTGTATACATAATAAATAAATATTTAAAAAGAAAAGATGTGAAAAGGAGGAACTCCTCTCAGATATGTCATCATCACCTTCCAACTAAATCTGGTAACAATTGAGGGTTATTATTTAGCAAAAGGGACAGGATGGTAATTATCTTATCATAAATTAAAATTATAAGATTAATGATATTAGGTAGACCCACAAAAGAGGCCCTGGGGCTGGAAAGATGGCTCAGCTCAGGGCACTTGTTGCTCTTCTGGGACTTGGATTGGTTCTCAGCACTCTAGCACCAGTTGGGAGAACCCATGTCTTCTTCTGACCTCCAAAGGCACCCGACACACATGGAGTGCACATAAAAACATGCAGGCAAAACACCCAACCACATAAATTTGGAAGATAAAAATGAGTGAAGTCCATGCTCTAACCCCTCCTGATGCTCACTGAGTGACCACAGCTGGATTTGACCATACCTTACTGATGTTGCTGTAGAAGGGATGGTCAGGCTCCATTGGCGGTGGTGGGACATCGTAAGATCGCCTCCAGATCTTTACCTGTGCCTCACCATGCTTAGCAGCAGTTTCTGCTTTATTGAGACCAGTCAGACCCCCATAGTGTCGCTCATTGAGGCGCCAGGTCCTCACCACTGGCAGCCACATCTGGTCAATGGCATCCAGGACTGTCCAGAGGGTCCGGATTGCTCTCTTCTGCACGGAGGTGAAGCAGATGTCGAATTCATAGCCAGCATCTAGAAATTAAGAAGGGCCAGATGAGCAAGGTACAGTGATGTACACCCTTAACCCCAGTTCTAGGGAAGCAGGACAGGTGGGTCTCTAGTAATTCCTAACTATATAGTTATCCAACTAGCCTGAGGACTGTGCAGCTCATTCAAATACCTAAATGTTACACCTAAACATATTCTGAATGTTTCAATTGAGAGAAGAGAGGATCATAGGCTTGGTCATCCAAGTTCAATCCCCAGAACCCCATAGGGTTAAAAGGGTGCTGGCCACAAGGTGCCCTGACCTCTACACATTGCACCACCCTTGGCATGTGCATGGACCAGCACACACAAAATATATGAATGGGCTTACAAAAAATGTTAAAGGGGTCAGTCGCTGGCGGCACACGCCTTTAATCCAAGCACTCAGGAGGCAGAGGGAGGTGGATTTCTGAGTTTGAAGCCAGCCTGGTCTACAGAGGGAGTTCCAGGACAGCCAGGGCAACAAACAGAAGCCCTGTCTCAAAAAAAAAAACAAGGGCTGGAGAGATGGCTCAGTGGTTAAGAGCACCGCCTGCTCATCTAAAGGTTCTGAGTTCAATTCCCAGCAACCACATGGTGGCTTACAACCATCTTGTAATGAGATCTGGTGCCCTCTTCTGGCCTGCAGGCATGCATGTAGGCAGAATACTCTATATGCAATAAATAAATAAAAAAATAAAATAAAATAGAAATAAGCATAAATATTGAACTCTTCCTAATTCCTAGCTAACCTTTCTAGAGGGCTCATCATTGGTCCTACACCAAACTATGATTGTCTGCATTGGTATCCTACAAAGTTATAATCCTCTCAACCCATTTTTACCAGATTAGGAAACTTTTTAAAATACAGGAGTTGGGCACGGTGGCACATGGAGCCAGGGTGATCTTGAATTCAAGGCTACCTCGGCTTGTCTTTAAAATTGTTAATTAAGAAGCTTTCCCTTAGCCGGGCGATGGTGGCGCACGCCTTTAATCCCAACACTCGGGAGGCAGAGGCAGGCGGATCTCTGTGAGTTCGAGACCAGCCTGGTCTATAAGAGTTAGTTCCAGGACATGCTCCAAAACCACAGAGAAACCCTGTCTCGAAAAACCAAAAAAAAAAAAAAAAAAAAAAAAAAAAAAAAAAGAAGCTTTCCCTTTCCTTATGCCAAGAAACACTCTAGAACACAAGGTTCTCTTCAAAACCAACCACCAACTTTCCTGGGCATTGCTTCATATTGAGATTAGCAACAGTAACAAACGTGAGGTAAACTTTCCTGCTAGGCAGTCAACTGACAATGAGGCCACTGAGACCAACTATTGGGGGGAAAGGAAGATTAATCACAGGAAAACCACAGTCCCCCAAGAGAAAGGCAGACCTCACCCCTTAGCCTCTGGACGAGGCCCTGCAAACTACCATTACATGTCTCACCACCTCCTTAACCAGAAGAGGAAGGTCTCCCCAACAAAAGGCTCAGTCACTGAGATACCCACAGAACAAGCCTCAGCTCCCATGAGAGGCTAAGGGCTGTTTCACTACAATTATTTCCTGTAGCAAGGAGGGCCTCACTTTGGATACAAATAGCCCCTAAGGCAGTGGTCCCCCTAGGACTCTGACAAGGGCGTCACAGGATAAGCAGCAGACACACGCCTCCTTTAGCCTACCATTTAAACCAAAGGATAGCCAGGGATACAATGGTCATAATGTGGCCACTGTTCTTCCAAGGATCCCTTCCTTCCTCAGCTACAGCTGCAAGGAAAGTCTCACTATCTTCCTTCTGGAACCAGATTCAAGACTGTATCAATCCATCGCTGGGGAAACTGTATACATCTTAAGTCTTTTTTGTTACTGTATTACCCACAATCGCCTTCATTCTGGTTTTGCTTTCATTTTTTAATCACGTGGGATACCTTTGGGAGACACTAAAATTTTACATTGGCTTCTCCCCACCCCCACAGGGTTTCTCTGTGTAGCCTCGGTTGTCCTCAAAGTCACAAAGATCCGCCTTTCTTAAAAGTGTGCGCCACCACCATCGGCTTTTCGCTTTGCGCCGGCCTTGCTGTGGTTGAAATTGACCCATGCTCTAGATCCTCCCCTCTCAGCTCCCTGGGTGCTGGAAAAATTACCGGACTGTAGCACCGTGTGCAGTCTCATCCGATCTCCTACAAGTTAATGCTACTAACATTTAAGACCGAGATGGGGTCTATTATTTTCCTGTGAGTACAAGGTCAAGGGCTACCCATCTTACCCAGGGGGCGGACAGTTAACTGTCCCGAGCTAGGCATCAGCCAACTACCACACACCTATGCGGTACTTCGTGCCACAGAGCTAAGGAAAATGGCTTCCTTTCCCAGCACTTCTCTTCCCTAGCCTCTCCTACATAATGTGCGTGTCCAGCAGGCCATCCATCTCAAAGTAGCCTCACTTCCTTGCATCGGAACTTCGTGTCCAAAACCATCCTTCTTTTGCAAACAACCAGGACCCAAATACCGAGATCCTTTCAGCTAAGCATCTAAAAGGGCTGCTGCAATGTCCAAATTGGAAAGATGCAGGGCAGGATCTGCCCAACCACCAATGGCAGCGCCTCTTCGCTCCAGGGATTCTCCTGGTAGCAGACAACAGGATTTGCTTCCTTATTAGCATTCCGAAATCACAGAGGACAGTAGGTGGTGCGGGGCGCCAAGCCTGGATAGGCAAAGGCAATCTTTATCTCCTGGACGCTGCCACCCTTCGCCCAGCCTCCGTCCTTGGCTACCAGCCCGCCAGTTCCTCACTTACTTGTTACTCCACCCAGAAATGGGGCAAGGACACCGGATTAGAGCTAAGTAGTTATGACCTTGGCCGAGGCTTTCCAGCCACTTTTCTGAACTATTAACAGGGGGGCAGAGATAAAAAAGAAGGAAATAAAATCTGCCTGCTTTGTAGCCTGTCGAGAACGTCAACTGAAATCGCCCACTCACATCTCTGGATTCGCTTGGGTCAGTATTTGTGGTACGCTGCTCTCAGAAGCACGCGGGTTTCCACCCAACTCCCAGAACGAGCCTGTGGCCTGCTGCTTTGCCTTGATTCACAGGCTCCCCTCAGGTAAACTTGGGTACCGCAACTGATGTCACAGGACATCCTCTGCCAGCCACCCCAGGCCCTCTTGGTACCCTAAAGGGTCCTGGCTGCTACAAGTGGGGCTGCTCAGACTCGAAAGATAGATAATCGCCTAGCGGCATCTGCGCCCTCTTTTTGGCACAACCCCTCACACTCCATCGGGGTGACCTTGAGAAGCGGGCTTCCCACCCTGCGTTCACCTCCACAGATGCAAATTCAGCTAGGGAGGCCGCCCGAGGTGCACGCCTCGAGGGGGTGCGGGGGCTAGGATGGGCCGGCGCGGGCCCCCGCACGCCACACCGCGTCCGGCTCCTACCTCGCAAAGCCTGTCCGCCGCGCTTCGCCTCCTCGTGGCCCGCCGGGCTCAGGTCGGCGTCGTACCAGCCGCTGAAGCGGTTCTCCAGGTTCCAGGCGCTCTCGCCGTGCCGGATGAGGACCAGCTTGTAGGCGGCCATGGCGATAGGCAAGGGGATGCAGCAGAGACTGAGGCTCGCTGAGATTCCGCTCACAGCCCGCCCCACACTCGCGCCTGCGCACTTGCGCACGTCCGCCCCTCTCCCGCGCACTTTCTTCCCCGAAATCTTTCCATTCGCTCTACAGACCTCCGCCCGCCAAGTATGCGCATGCGCCCAAAGCAAGTTCTGCGACCCGCCAAGGGGGGGCATGGAGTGCTCCGGGGCGATAATGCGCATGCGTCGTGAATAGCGGTACCCGCGTGAGTCCCGGTGGTCACGGAGCGCACGTAAGCCAGGAGGGTGGATCCAGGCGGCGCGCTGACTGCCCAGGGTGCCAGCCCAGCCCCGCAATGCTTCCTGCCGAGGCGTGATCGCTCATCCCGAGAACGGCTCTTTGCCCCGGCGAGATCACAGTCCCTTCCCTACGCAGATCGACTATTGATTGACTCTTCACCTTTTTAGTTGTACTTCGGACACATTGCAAACCCCTCTTAACCTCATTTGTAAAAGTGGTACCTGTCTTCCTGAAACTGCTCTATAAACATGGGTTGTTGCTATTTCTCTTCAATAGAACTGTTTTTCGACACAGAGTTTCTTTGTGTAGCCCTAGCTGTCCTGGAACAAGCTCTGTAAACCAGGTCAGGTCAGCCTAGAACTCAGAGATCCGCCTACCTCAACCTCCCAAGTGTTGGGCACGCCATCGCACTCAGGTCAGAACACTTTTTTTTTTTTTTTTTTTTTTGGTTTTTCGAGACAGGGTTTCTCTGTGGTTTTGGAGCATGTCCTGGAACTAGCTCTTGTAGACCAGGCTGGTCTCAAACTCACAGAGATCCGCCTGCCTCTGCCTCCGGAGTGCTGGGATTAAAGGCGTGTGCCACCACCGCCCGGCTCAGAACACTTTTTTTTAGAAAAGATTGGGTTTTTTTTTCTTTCTTTTTTTTTTTTTAAAAAGATTTTAGGGCTGGAGAGTTGGCTTAGTGGTTAAGAGCATTGCCTGCTCTTCCAAAGGTCCTGAGTCCAATTCCCAGCAACCACATGGTGGCTCACAACCATCTGTAATGAGGTCTGGTGCCCTCTTCTGGCCTGCAGACATACACAAAGACGGAATATTGTATAAATAAATAAATATTTAAAAAAAAAAGATTTTATTTATTTATTATGTATACAGCATTCCTTCCATGTACATCTGCACACCAGAAGGGGGCACCAGATCTCATTACAGATGGCTGTGAGCCACCATGTGGTTGCTGGGAATTGAACTCAGGACCTTTGGAAGAACAGGCAGAGCTCTTAACCACTGAGCCATCTCGTCAGCCCTTTGTTTTCTTTTCTTAATATTTATTTTTGTTTCATGGGTATTGGTATTTTGCCTGCAGGTATGTCCGTATGAGGGTGCCAGATTCCCTAGAATGGGAATTACATACAGTTGTGAACCACCATGTGGATACGGGGAATTGAACTCAGGTCCTCTGCAAGAGCAGCCAGTGCTCTTAACTGCTGATCCATCTCTCCAGCCCCAAGATAGGATTTCTTTGAGTAGTCCTGGCTGTCCTGGAACGCTATAGACCAGGCAAGCCTCGAATATACAGAGATCTACTTGCTGCTCCCTCCCAAGAGCCGGGATTAAAGGTATACACCACTCTTTCAAAACCAGCTTTGTCTACAAGAGACTCTACCTTGTCTCTTCCCAAAAAAACTAGATGGGAAACCAAAATCCAAACGCAAACTGTTTAGGGGTCTCCCCTGCGCTCTTAAGTAGCACCACCACCTCTCCTCTGCCACTGGAGAAGATGGAATTCAGTTTTGGAGCAAATCTTCACACAGGAGTACATAGAACCCAGTGTTTCCCAGCAAGAACCGCTCTCTGAGAGCAGTGTGGGCACAGCCTCAACAGGGAGCTTACCCACAAGTCGCTGAGGAAGTTCTCCCTCTTGCCCAAGTCTCTGAGGAAGTTCTCCCTCTCATCCTCGTTGCAGTCTGTTGAGAGCCAGACCAGTCCAAGATTCTCTCAGAGGGCCTGATGAAAGAACAAAGCAGCGTTAGTTCTGTGGCCTTGTCCGAGAGCACACTTGGCAAGGTCCAGTCTGGGGCTGCAGTCTGGGCCTCCACAGTTTTGGTTCCTGGGAACCTGTTGCCTCCCCTGAAGTACTGTGGTCCCAGGTATTGGTGTTTTGTCTGCATGTATGTCTGTGTCAGGATGTCAGACCAGTTACAGACAGTTGTGAGCTGCCATGTGGGTTCTAAGATCCCTGAGACCTCTGGAAGAACAGGCAGTGCTCTTAACCATTGACCCATCTCTCCAGCCCCCGGGTCTCCATTCTTAATGTTGCTTTTCACACTTGAACTTTTGTTCTCTTGCTTTGTCCCTAATCTATGCCCCCTTACTGACTCCTACAAAATTCTCCTCTTGCCTCATAAAATTCAAGATTTCTGTGCTCTTACCTAATTAGGGTCTTCCATTCTGCAGAAGTTTCCCTTGGAGCCTGAATTCAAATCATGTCTCTGATTTGGCTTGCCCTGGGTGTCTTACAGTGTGCCAGCCCCTTCTTCAGTATCCCCACCTGAGAACTAGGACAGTAATTCACACATATCCCTGCCTAGAGCACTGTTGGGAGAAATACATGAGATGAGCCATGTGACAGACTCAGTGTGTCTCCAGAAATAAACATTAGCAACATTGTAGCATTGTAATTGGTAACAACATTGACTCAGGAATATTATTGACAGAAGACAAAAGAAAAATAATGAGGACACCTGGGAGCACCCTGCAAGCCTGCCACCCAGCAGGATGCCTAGTAAGGTATGCCTGTTTAGCAGGGTGAAAACTAAGCAAACAACTAGAATACTGTTCTCTCTCTCTCTCTCTCTCTCTCTCTCTCTCTCTCTCTCTCTCTCTCTCTCTGTGTGTGTGTGTGTGGTGTTTTCTTTTTTCTTTTTTTTTTTTAAATATTTATTTATTTATTATGTATATAATATTCTGTCTGTGTGTATGCCTGCTGGCCAGAAGAGGGCACCAGACCTCATTACAGATGGTTGTGAGCCACCATGTGGTTGCCGGGAATTGAACTCAGGACCTTTGGAAGAGCAGGCAATGCTCTTAACCTCTGAGCCATCTCTCCAGCCCCCGTGTGGTGTTTTCTTTTGCTGTTTCTTATTTATTCATTTGTTTGGAGACATGGTCTTGCTGTATAACACGTGCTGGATTCAACCTCCCAATCCCCCTGCCTCAGCCTCCTGAGTGTGGATATAGGAGTACACAAGGATTTATCCAGTACAGGCAGTTAGAATTCTTTGGGGAGTAGGCCAAAGGCCTCTGAGCTACCAACCTTGGGAAATCTCTCAGAAACCTGCCTATTGGGCCTCTGGATGGAGCCACCTTCTCCTGTGATTCTGGTACCTTTAAGCTTTGATTAGAGCATTGCATCATCTGTATCTGGGATTGTCAGAGAGTCTTTTTGTTTATTTTTTGTTATCATTTGGAGTTTTATGTTTGTTTTGTTTTTAAATGAGGTCTCTCTATAGCACTGGCTATCCTAGAACTTGCTATGTAGACTATCCTGGCCTTGAACTCAGAGATCTATCTGCTTTTTCTTTCTGACTGCTAGGACTAAAATTGTGCCCTACCAAACCCACATATAGTGGTTTGAATAAAAATGACCCCATAGGTTCATATATTTCAATGCTTAGTCATCAGGAAGCAGGACTACTGTAGATGGAAACTTCTGTCTACTCCAGTCCCACAGCTGTTCAGGCTCAAATAAACACACAGAGGCTTATATTAATTATGAACTGTTTGGCCTATTGCTCAGTTTTATTACTAACTACCTCTTACAACTTAAATTAACCCATAATTCTTATCTATGTTTAGCCATGTGTCTTGGTACCTTTTCTCATAAGGCATTCTCATCTTGCTTCCTCTGTGTCTTGCTGGTGACTGTGTCTCTGCCTTTCCTCTTCCCAGAATCCTCCTAGTCTGGTTGCTCCACCTGTACTTCCTGCCTGGCTACGGCCAATCTGTATTTTATTAAACAAATATGAGTGACAAATCTATATAGTGTACAAGAGCATTTCCCATAGCAGACTAGACTATTTGAGAAGGATTAGAAGAAGTAGGAGATGTGAACTTGTTGGCGTAGGTATGGCCTTGTTGGAGGAAGTGTGTCACTGGGGATGGTCTTTGAGGTTTCAAAAGCCCATGCCAGCCAGTCAGTGGTGATGCATGCCTTTAATCCCAGCACTAAGGAGACAGAGGCAGGCGAATCTCTGAGTTCAAGGCCAGTCTGGTCTACAGAGCAAGTTCCTGAACAGCCAGGGCTACACAGAGAAACTCTGTCTTGTGAAGAAAAAGAAAAAAAAAAAGCTTTATTTAATAAGAGTTCCCATGGTCATAATGTCTCTTCACAGTAATAGAACAATGACTAAGACACCACTTAAAAAATAAAAAAGGAGGAGATAATCAAGATGCCAGATTCATCAGTAATAAGTCAGAGGTGTCCTGTGGAGAGACATCTGTTTTTAGGTCTTGCTGTTTCAGGTATCAGTCAGGTGCCCAGAGAGATCTGGAGAAGAGGGTGGAGAAAGGGGGCTAGAGGCCTTTCTTGTCGTGGTGACCAGGCTTTTAAAGGTTGTGCAGCCAGAATACAGAGTCCCTAGGCAGAGATGGAAACGCGTTAGTGTGCATCGCAGCATCTCAGATCTGAGAAACTTAAACCTATCAAATCAGGGACGCTGCTGCTGCGGCGGCTTCTCCTCCTTCAACTTCTTTTTGTTCTGGTTGTTTTGTTTGTTTCTTTGTTTGGTTTTTCTTTTTTTTTTAAATATTTATTTATTTATTTGTTTATTTATTTATTATGTATACAATATTCTGTCTGTGTGTATGCCTGCAGGCCAGAAGAAGGCACCAGACTCCTCTACAGATGGTTGTGAGCCACCATGTGGTTGCTGGGAATTGAACTCAGGACCTTTGGAAGAGCAGGCAATGCTCTTAACCTCTGAGCCATCTCTCCAGCCCTTTGTTTGGTTTTTCAAGACAGGGTTTCTCTGTGTAGCCCTGACTGTCCTGGAACTCGTTCTGTAGACCAGGCTGGCCTGGAACTCACAGAGATCCGCCTGCCTCTGCCTCCCAAGTGCTGGGAATAAGGCGTGTGCCACCACCAACCGGCCTTTACTTTTATTTTTTCACGTGCATGAATATTTTGCCTGTGTGTATATATACACACCATAAGCATGTCTGGTACTCTCTGAGTTCAGAAGAGGGCATTAGATATACTGGAACTGGAGTTATAGAGGTTATAAGGTACCATCTGGGTTCTGGGAACTGAACCTGGGTCTTCAGCAAGAGCAGCAAGTGCTCTTAATCACAGGTTCCCAAATCAGGAAGATTTATTTATCTTCTTTTTTTTTAAGATTTATTTATTTATTATGTATACAGTGTTCAGTCTGCATGTATGCCTGAAGGCCAGAAGAGGGCGCCAGACTTCATTACAGATGGTTGTGAGCCTCCATGTGGTTGCTGGGAATTGAACTCAAGACCTCTTGGAAGAACAGCCTGTGTTCTTAATCTCTGAGCCATCTCTCCAGCCCCAAGAAGAGTTCTTAAAGTCTAGAGGTAAGCAAGAATAAATTCATGTGTTTTCTCTTTGATACTTTTTTTTAAATCTTATCTATAATGAACACAAGACACAAAAACATGTCACGGCTGATTCTTCTGCCCTCTAAAGCCTGAGCCAGAAGTGGAGAAATATTGAGTTTGAAGCACAAGGCAGATAGATGGCCACTGGTCACAACTTGGGTATAATATGACCTTAATCCTTCTGCCCCTTCCTCCAAACATCCAAGGGGTCATTTGCACAGATCTGGAAGAGCACTGCCCCCCTTCCACCCTGGAGGCAGCATCAGGTGGGGCCACACCGGTTCCTGCTCTTGTGTGGCTAGAAAGTGTCCTCCCAAGTGTACTCTGCCTCCCTCAATGTGCTAATCCACAGATGGGATTTCTATTAAAATTTTAATAGAAAAGAAAAAATAAAGAAGAAAAGAAAAGGAAAAGAACCAAAAAGAGAGGGGGGAAGTAAAAATAAAATAAAAAAAAATGAATCTACTGTATACTGTAGTAGAGAAGAAGAGCTATGGAAGATGGAATTTAACTGGAACAAGTGAGATACTGTGCTGTGCCCTGGAAGGAAGTGCCCTGTCCCAAGGCCCTTTCTTCACGCTTTCTCTGCTTCCTCACCTTAAGGTAAGCTCTTGTTGCCATGATTTGCTGTGTCAGCTGTGGATTGACGCCCTAACCAGACCGTTCTCCACCCCGTCCCTAGCCAAGTCAGTCTCAGGCAAACCTGACTAATACGGTTCCCCTTCTGGGGGATGACCGGGAAGGATCATGCTCGTGCCCTTTGCCCTCATTCCAAAGTCTGGACTCCAGTCAGACTTGAAACTCTGAACTCAACGGACCAAAGCTCCTCTTTTAGAGCCGTGTTTGATTCCTTCAGCTCAGGGCCACTTCCTGGGACCCTAAGAGCTTTCAAACAATGAGCCTGTGGGCTGGGAAACTCAGACATAGATAGGAGCCTCGGCCCCGTTAGCAGCTGCGGTCCTGCGGTACAGAGGAGCGTCTCAGCCTGCCCCCTCCGTTTATTTTCCCACCGAGTACTGCCTTATCAAGTACTGAACATTCGGTGAGGGCCTGATTTAGAAGTGGGGCGAAGCAAGTTATCAGACTCGTGCAAGAAGGAGTGGCTGCCTTTCAGCCCCCAAGATTCCTGTAAAGATGCCACCTGTCTTTGCCTGCAGAGCCATCTCTCACGTTCATCACCAAATGTTCAGCTTTGCGCTGGCTGGGGCGAATACGTCTGCCGCAGAGTGGGAGGAAAGGAATGAGCCGGGCTGGTGCTCAACGTCTCGAGAAGGAGCCGTGCTTCCTTGTGAGATGAAGCTCATGTTCCGGCCCACAAAACATGGCAAAAGGACCAAAGCTGAGCTGGTACTACAAGAAGTGTGAAAGAAAAGCTTCCGGAGGACTCCCCTGACCTCAGGCCCCAGCTTTAGCCAGACATGGCAGTGCATGCCTTTAATCCTAGCATTCAAGGAGGCAGAGGCAGGCAGGGCTGTGATCTGTGAGTTCGAGGCCAGGCCGATCTACATAGTGAGTTCCAGGCCATCCAAAACTGCATAGAATGACCTTGTCTCGAAAATACCAAATCAAGTTACATTGTCTGTCCAATGTAGACAAATCTGCTTGCTTATGGCTGGGAGGGTTGTAGGTATAAATAAGTACAGGTGTTTTGAGTGATAAAAATATCTTCAAATGGAACTGAGGTCATGTGGCAGTATCTTGTGGAGATACCAAAATCCTGAAAGTCAAATATGATGGCAGAAGCCTCTAATTCCAGTACTTGCGAACCAGAGGCAAGAGGTTATGTTAATCCCAGAGATTTAAGGACAAAGACCCCCCCCCATCCAAATCATGGGCAGATTAATGAAAGCAAGTCGTTTTTGATTTGTGTGTGTGTGTGTGTGCATATGTGTATGTGCATGGGTTGTTTCTCTCTAAGATGGGGCTCAAGAGATCTTTATTGGACATGGGGAAGATAAGGGTTTTTATAGGTCAGGAATGGGGAGTTTCTAAATGGGGGGTCGGGCAGGCAAACAGTCAGGGTTACAGAAGCAGGGCATAAGTATAGTGAGTTGGTTAGGGGCCTGGATTTCTCACTTGGAGAAGTGAGTTTGCAAGCTCGGACCCATCAAAGAGCTCCTGGGTGGCAGCCCTCCAGAATCCTCTCCCAACCCCTTCCTGCAGCTTGCTGGGGAATTGGAGAGTTTTGCTGCTTGTTCCTGCTGTGAGAAAACATCCCCTCAGAGACCTGTATGAAGGACTCCCGCCGCCACCTCGTGGCCTCATTTTTCTTCAATGAACCTCCATCCTATCACTTCCATACTGCTGTCTGTCCATGGCAAATAACTTTTCTTTGCATGTTTGTGTTTCATTTTGCTTGTTTGTTTTATTTTTGAGGCAGTGGCTCTCTAGTCCTAGCTTCCTCGAGCTCTCTATGTAGACCAGGCTGGCCTTGAACTCACAGATATCCACCTGTCCCTACCTCCCAAGAGCTGGAATTAAAGGTGTTCGTCACCAAATCTGGCATTAATAGCTCATCTACTAAATGCCTTAGCCCCAAACAATTCATCTCGGTGTCTTCCTTGAAACCCACATCGAGATCTTTCAGCTGGGAGATCTGACCAGGAATGTTTATCTCTGACTTCACACCCACATCTACAAGATGAGAGACGAGGAGCTGGCCTCCTAGGTCCCATTTCTGATTGGATAGGTCACTCCCCTGATCTCTCTGTTGGGAAACTCCCTAGGTACAAGGTGTAAGATGGACATTCAGGATGGACCTCTTAGTTATAGCCTGAGCTCAACTTAGACAGCCCAGAAAAGCCCCAGCAAAAGATCCTATGTTAAAATAAGGCAACTCCTGGAAGGGGGAGTGTTAGGAAATAGAAGTCAATTGAACAGGGGGAGAAAGGACTCTTGGCACTGGAGAGATGGGTCGGTGGTAAAGAGCTTGTACTGCTCTTGAAGAGGTTGGCACCCATCACACGTGTTGGGCAACTCAAAAGTACCTGCAACAGGTCCAGGGCATCTGCACACGTGTGCACTTAGCCACTGGTAAACACAAGCGTATGCTAAATTGAAACTGAAACAAGTCTTTAGAAAAGTACTTATCAGGGGCTGGAGAGATGGCTCAGAGGTTAAGAGCATTGCCTGCTCTTCCAAAGGTCCTGAGTTCAATTCCCAGCAACCACATGGTGGTGGCTCACAACCATCTGTAATGGGGTCTGGTGCCCTCTTCTGGCCTGCAGGCATACACACAGACAGAATATTGTATACATAATAAATAAATAAATAAATAAATAAATAAATATTAAAAAAGAAAAGAAAAGTGCTTATCAGGCCTGTTGTGGGGGCCTATGCCTTTCATCCCAGCCCTCAGGAGGCTGGGAAGATGGATCTCTTTGCCTCTGAGGCCTGCTAACCCCGCCTATCTTTGTTCCTGCCTTGCTATTGGCTGTTTAGCTCATTATTAGGGCCATCAGGTAGTTTAGACAGGCAAATAATCACAGCTTCACAGGGTACGAATGCAGAATATCCAGAGTCACACCCCTTACACTAATATTCCTCAACCGTGCACACCTTTCCATCCCAGCACTAGGGGGACGGAGGCAGGTGGATCTCTGAATCCGAGGAGTGAGTTCCAGGACAATCAGGGCAACACTGAGAAACCCGGTCTCTAAACACAACAACCAAGAGAAAGAGGAGAAAAAAAAACAAAAGGTTTTATCACTGGGAAAGACTGTTATGTTGCCATGACAAAAAATTACCTTTACAAGTTTCAAACTACGCGATCAAAAGACAACTCATCTCTAAGTAGTTGGACGAGGGCAGTTTCTGTCTGTGGTTTCTCTATTAGCAACGGCTAACTAACAACAGTTGACTAACCAGTGGCATAACTCTTCCCCAGGTGGCCATGGACCAGCCTCACACTTCCTCATCTCCAGAACCTCTCAGTTCCTTGCTCCACTCAAAGCCACTGAACTTGAGAGCCATGGCTCTGCCTTTCTCAAGCAACTTTTACTTCAATATGGCCCCTGGGCCTTCTGCAGGGACTGTGTATAAAGTAATGCTAACCTTACATGCACTGACTCACTGTGGTCACAGAACAACCAACAGATTTCCAGACATGGGAACTTTGAAATTCAGTCACCTGTCCCATGTCACACAGCAGGATGTGGCTTCAAATCCAGGCTTCCTAGTACTCAGTAACTATGCCCTGCCTAGGTAGTCCTGAGGAGCTGCTTAGGGCAATAAAGGCTTTCTCCATCCCCAGAGCTAGAGCCCTAAATTAAACATCCAGCCCACAGGCTTCCTCTTTGTTTGGGACAAGAGGCTAACCTTCAATTTCCCTTTCCTACTGTTTGTGTCTTAACAGATTACAAAACCACTGACCTATGGAGGACCTTCCTGCTCCTTCAGGCTTTAGCTCTCTGGGTGTGGCGCTCTGTTCACTCCCTAGGAGTCTCACAGGTGGTTTTTATACAGGCACTTAAAACACGAGCTTCTAATTAGGAGTTGTCTCTCCTGCTTTGGCCCAGTAGTTAGGTCTTGTGCCCTTGGAGAGTCACTGAACCCTTTGAGACCATGTTTTTCATTTGCGAAGTGAGGAGGGTGTCTGTGTTCTCCTTCACTTAAATTATAAATAGTATTCTGGAACTCAAGGCTAGTTCTTTGACTGCACCATGCCTGTCCGCCACGTCCCCAGTGCTGTGCCCAGCACCTTCCTGCCTGTTCCCGTTTAGGTTTTTGTGAAACCTATGAGTTGGCATTTCTTTTTTTTTTTTCTTCAAGACAGGGTTTCTCTGTAGCTTTGGTACCTTGTCCCGGAACTAGCTCTTGTAGACCAGGCTGGCCTTGAACTCCCAGAGATCCGCCTGCCTCTGCCTCCCGAGTGCTGGGATTAAAGGCGTGCGCCACCACCGCCCAGCGAGTTGGAATTTCTTATCATTCCCATTTTACAAATCTGAAAACCTGAGGCTCTGAGAGTGTATTTATTATTCATTCTATAAGTTCTGTTCCTCTAGAAAACCCTGACAAATATATTTAACAAATGCTCATAAACCTTTATATATAAATATATATGATAGGGGGCTGGAGAGATGGCTCAGTGGTTAAAAGCACTGACTGTTCTTCCGGAAGTCCTGAGTTCAATTTGCAGCAACCACATGGTGGCTCACAGCCATCTATAATGAGATCTGGTGCCCTCTTCTGGGGTGCAGGTACAAATGCAGGCAGAACTCTGTTCATAATCAATAAATCTTTAATAAATCAATCAACATATATATATATATGATATTGTCTCAAAAAACCAAATAAAATAAAATTTGTCACAGCCTAAGTTTTGCTGTAGACCCTCCAGCCAACCTGATTTAATTCCTCGAGGCCACATCAGGTGACCTTGACCCAATAAGTAAGCTGGGGTACTTACACAGGCTGCCTGCAGAAGGTGTGGCCAAGATTAAAGATAGATCTTCCCACCTCAAAGATCCAGATTAGAACTGGATCTTCTCACTACAAATGATTTAATTAGGAAAAAATCCCTCACAGGTGTGAAAAGATTCAAAGGCCTACAATTCTGAGCATCTCAGGAATTCAGAGAGGATGAATTTTGAGTAGGCACAGGTTGCTCAGCGAGTCATCAAACACAGAGCAGGGACCAAGGGTTCTGAGCCCAAGAGAGACACAGTCATCAGGTACCAGGACTTGGAGAAAAGCCAGAAGGCAAGGAAAGGACTGTGCTGGAGAAAGGAAGCCTCGCATCCAGGGGAGTGGTCAGAGGTGGATAACCCCACCACAGACCCAGCAAAGCCATCAGAGATGAGAAAGCAGATTTGTGGCAGGTGGAAGAGAGCAGATCAGAAAGTGATAGCTAAGGGATATTTGGGCCAGATCTGACTGCAAAGGCAGACAAGTTTAGAATCGGGCACTGAACACAAAAGTTGGAGGTGTAGCCGATGCCAAAGTTCCTCTGAATGAGGCAGATAAGTGAGACCCAACGGTCTGTTATTCTTCAAGAAAGCACAGGCTGCCTCAGCGATTTGTCAAATAGAGAACAGGGACCAAGGGCTCCAAGCCCAAGAGAGCTGTGGTTGCCTGGTACCAGGGCTTAATGAGGCCAAAAGGCAAGAAAGATGCTAGAGAGACAAGTACTCACTCACGGGAAATGGCCAGAGGTGGAGAAGCAGGGGCTCAGCAATTATGTCAGTGTTAAGTGGAGGAGCCCAGTGATCCATTAGTTGGAGAAGCCAGGCTGTCATGTGGGTTCCAGGGTCCTGGTGTGCCTCAACCTGCCAATGGGCAGGAGGAAGCACGGGGAGAGCCTTCCCAGTCAAGAAACACAGTTGTAATTTATTTTAAAATGGCAAGAAGATACACCATACAGCAAAATCTCATGTTGGAGGTTTACTGGATGAGGACAGAGAAGGGGCAGAGAGGGCGCAGAGACTGGTTTCTGGGGACAAGAGTGGCAGGAGAGGGAGGGAGGAAGAGGAAGACAGGAGGTGGGCAAATCCCACCTTTTAAAAGGGAACAAAATGAATGTGCACAGGAGGTGCTCTTAGTGACTGCAGCTGAGGACATAGCCTGTCAGGACCCCAAGGGCAGGCCAGTGCAGATGCCTCAATACTAGCATTGCAACTGTAACTCCATTTTCAGGAGAACCAACACCCTCACAAAGACATACATACAAGCTAAATACCAATGCACAGAACATTAAAAATAATAATTAAAAAATATGAGTTGAATATAGAAGTGTACACCTGTAATTCCAGCACTCAGCACGCTGAGGCAGGAGGATTGCCAAGGGTCCCAAGAGAAAATGTGCTACATGGCAAGGACATGGTTACCAGCTCCCCCCTCCCCCCAAAAAAGAAACAACAGAAAAGAAAAAATGGAAGAGAAAAAGCAAAGCAAACAAGACTATGACAAGACGATGATGGGGCATGGCTTGACAGTAGACATTTGCAGAGAAAGGAGAGGTTCTGGGTCCAGTTCCTGGCACCATGGGTAGGGGAAAGACTAAAATGGAATCTGAAAAGTGAAATTGAACTCAACACTCTCTGTCCGCCAGTCTCCTAGGCTCTGAGTGCAGTAGTTCCCATGCTCTTCTTTTTCTCAGCCTGACCAGCAGGTCTCAGCCTGTGACCCATGATCAGAGCCGTAGGAGGGTGGTGGAGCTGTCTCTGGAGGATGGGAAGCAGAGATTCAAAATCTGGGACGTCTTCTATGTTCTCTACAGTGATGCCTTGTCAATATTACCTGTCTAGTTTTTAAACAACAGATGGCATTTAAACTCTGATGTCAACGCACAGATTTCCTATTTTTTAAGATCCATACGGCCAGACTTTAGTGCTGGCACACACCTTTAATCCCAGCACTCAGGAGGCAGGGGGATCTCTGAGTTCATGGCCAGCCTGGTCTACAGAGTGAGTTCCAGGACAATGTTTTGAAAAGCAAACAAAGAAATAAAAAATGCATGCAGTTATGTAGACAAATACACAATCACCACTCAGTGAATACATCCATTTAAACCCCTAACATATTATACTATATTGTGCATACTCTCAGCCCTTACCATATTCCACCACATTCCAACACTCTGGAGTCTGTTTTGTTTTGTTTTTTAGAGACAGAGTTTCTCTCCTGAAACAGCTCTGACTGTTCTGGTACTCACTCTGTAGACCAGGATGGCCTCAAATTCACAGAGATCTGCCTGCATCTGCCTCCCATGTGCTGGGATTAAAGGTGTGCATCACCACTGCCCAGCTAGTTTGGAGTCTTTTTTTTTCAAGATTGATTTATTTATTATGTATAGTGTTCTATCTGTCTGTATGCTTGCTGACCAGATCTCATTACAGATGGCTGTGAGCCACCATGTGGCTGCTGGGAATTGAACTCAAGACCTCTAGAAGAGCAGTCAGTGAGTGCTCTTAACTTCTGAGCCATCTCTTCAGAAGTCTTTTTTTTTTTTTTTTTTGGTTTTTCGAGGCATGGTTTCTCTGTGGTTTTGGAGCCTGTCCTGGAACTAGCTCTTGTAGACCAGGCTGGTCTCGAACTCACAGAGATTCACCTGCCTCTGCCTCCCGAGTGCTGGGATTAAAGGCGTGCGCCACCACCGCCCTGCTCTGAAGTCTTAATGTGGTAGATTATGTTTGTTTTTTAAATGACTTTAAATAGAATCACACAATATGAATTCTCTCATGTCTGGAGTCTTTCATTTAACTTAGATCATACCTGCGCATAGCAGATCCCTGCATGTGCTGTGCAGAAACTGCTGTATATAAATGCTGAAATATTCCATCACATATCATTATTTCACAGTTGATCTAATCCATTCTGTTGACCGGCATTTGTTCATTTCTAGTGTTCGACTCTCTCTTTTTATTTTTTTTTTATTTTATTATTTATTTATTTATTTTTTGATTTTCTTTTTTTTTTTTAATATTTATTTATTTACTTATTTATTATGTATACAATATTCTGTGTGTATGCCTGCAGGCCAGAAGAGGGCACCAGACCCCTCTACAGATGGTTGTGAGCCACCATGTGGTTGCTGGGAATTGAACTCAGGACCTTTGGAAGAGCAGGCAATGCTCTTAACCTCTGAGCCATCTCTCCAGCCCCTTATTTTTTGATTTTCGAGACAGGGTTTCTCCGTAGTTTTTGGTTCCTATCCTGGAACTAGCTCTTCTAGACCAGGCTGGCCTCGAACTCACAACGATCCTCCTGCCTGTGCCTCACGAGTGCTGGGATTAAAGGTGTGTGCCACCACCGCCCGGCCTCTCTCTTTTTAGTATGTAAGTAAACATCTCTGTATATAGAAATGAATTGTTGGGTGGTGTAGGCATATAGTTTAGTAGATATTACTAGGAAAGTTAGATGTTATGGTTCGTCCCTGTAATGCCATCATGTAGGAAACAAAGACAGAAGGATTGCTGCGAGTTTGAGGCCAGCATGCGTTTCATGAGACCTGGTCTCAAAACACAAACAGGGAGCAGGCACTGGTCCCTAGATGGCTTAGCAGTTAAGAGTTCATACCGCTCTCACCAAAGACCTGTGTTAACTGCTTGCAACCCCAGCTCTAGGGGATCTGATGCTTCTGGCTCCCGCATGCACCTGCACTCGTGTGCACACGCCATCACACAGTTGTACAGACACATAATTTAAGAAATGAATATCTTGCCGGGCGGTGGTGGCGCACGCCTTTAATCCCAGCACTTGGGAGGCAGAGGCAGGTGGATCTCTGTGAGTTCGAGACCAGCCTGGTCTACAAGAGCTAGTTCCAGGACAGGCTCCAAAACCACAGAGAAACCCTGTCTCGAAAAACCAAAAAAAAAAAAAGAAATGAATATCTTGCCGGGCGATGGTGGCGCACGCCTTTAATCCCAGCACTCGGGAGGCAGAGGCAGGCAGATCTCTGTGAGTTCGAGACCAGCCTGGTCTACAAGAGCTAGTTCCAGGACAGGCTCCAAAACCACAGAAAAACCCTGTCTCCAAAAACCAAAATAAATAAATAAATAAATAAATAAATAAATAAAATAAAAAAAATAAATGAATATCTTTTTCCAAGATGTGTAGCTCTGGCTGTCCTGGAACTGGTTCTGTAGAGCAGGCTGGCCTTAAACTCAGAGATCTGCCTGCCTGTGCTTCCTGAGCACAGGGTTTAAAGACCCGAGCCACCACCAACGAGAAAGAAATACGTCTTTAAAAAGTAATGCTATGGGGCTGGAGAGATGGCTCAGAGGTTAAGAGCGTTGCCTGCTCTTCCAAAGGTCCTGAGTTCAATTCCCATCAACTACATGGTGGCTCACAACCATCTGTAATGAGGTCTGGTGCCCTCTTCTGGCCTGCAGGCATACACACAAACGGAATAGTGTATACATAATAAATTAATTAATTAATTAAAAAAAAAGTAATGCTACCAGTTTTCCAAAGTGTCCATACCAACTTTCCATTTGCAATAGCAGCGCACATAGACAGTGCTGCCCTCCGACCAACATATGCACAACTACCTTCTTCAGCTTTGACTTGTGGGTGGGCACGTGCAATTTCCTTGTGATTTCAACTTGCAAAGCAAATCTAGAGCACCACCAGTTGCTCCTTCTCTCTGCAGGCCAAGATATTTTTGTTTTTATACCTCCACAGGTTTTTGGATCTTGTAAGCACTGCAGCTTGATAGAAAGCTATCCTGGCAGTCGGGAGCCAAGGAATAGCGCAGCGTCACTGTAAGCAGCAGTTCACAGTTTCCCCAGTGCAAGTGGAAGAGCTTTGCTCTGGCAAGGGAGGGTTCCCCAGTGAAGTTGTTACAGCTCTGTCCCCTGAGCTCTAAAGAAGTGTCACAGCTCTGCTTAGGTGGGGAAGGGGGAATGCAACAGCTCACCTCAGACCCCCTGAATTCTAACAACTCTGCCCTGCTGGGGGAAAGCTTCCCCAGTGAAAGTGTTACCGTCCTGTTCTGCTCTGGCTCTGGCCAAAGGTGTTACAGCTGGGCCACTCCTTCGAAAGTGTCACGCTGTGCAACAAGCCAAGAGATTTATTGGGAAGAAAAAAAAAATCCATGAGAGTGGCTGTCTCTAGGGTAAGAAGCATCAGCCAACTGAACAGAATACAGAGTTTATATAGGGTTTCTTGAGGGGCAGAGCTTTTCCAGGGTGGTTTGGGATTGGTGGGATTCTACGCCCAGGGTTTTTTTTTTTTTTTTTTTTTTTTTTTTTAGTTTTTTGAGACAAGGTTTTTCTGTAGCTTTGGAATCTGTCCTGGAATTCACTATGTCGACCAAGCTGGCCTTGAACTCACAGAGATCCACCTGCCTCTGCCTCCTGAGTGCTGGGATTAAAGGCCTGCACCACCACTGCCCGTCACTTTTTGTTTTTTTCTGTACCCAGGGTTTAGTGGGATTCTGCAACCTTACTGTGGGTCAAACTCAGGGATTATGGGATTTCAAACCCTTGATCCTGGGGTCAAGTCAGGGCAGGGTGCTCTTTCCTTGGACCTTTTTACCCTACAACTCTTAATATTTATTTATTGATTGATTGATTGGTTCTTTTTACCCTACAACTCTCAATGTTATTTAGTTAGTTAGTTAGTTGATTTTTCAAGACAAAGTTTCTATAGTATAGCCCTGGTTGTCCCAGAACTCTCTTTGTAGTCCATGCTGTCCTCGAACTCACAGAGATCTGCCTGCCTCTGCCTTCCAAGGTCTGGGATTGAAGGCGTGCACCACCATCGCCGGGCAAAACCCTTTTTCCCTATTGGCTTAACTTTATTGGGTGTTTTTGAGACAAGTTCTCACTATATAGACCAGGCTGGCCTTCAACTCACAGTGATCAGCCTGCCTCCGCTGCCTAGGGGCTGTGATTATAGAAGTATTTATTATGTTACTTTGTTTTTAGACAGGCTTTTGTTAACCTCACAGTGTTTAGACTAATCTGGTTTCAAACTTGCGACAGTTCTCCAGTTTGATGGGAAAATAGGCGTGCTGGCAGCACGCTCAGCTTTAAGAGCAGATCTTTTTTAGAGTAATAGTTTTTGACAGTACGTTTGCTTTTATTTCTTTTTTAGTTCCAAAGAAATTCCTGTTTTATAAGGCTTTCTCCATTGTCAAAAGCCCCGGCGGTGCAGTAGGATCCCACAACACGTAGAATATCAGAACTCCTTTTCTAGGATTAAATCTCAGCGTAAAGAGGAAACCCCAAACCGGATGTTGATTCTTTTTGTCGTAGTAACTGCCTTGAGTCTGGAAGTGACGTCAGAGGAAGAGGCGGCGAAGCCGGCTGAGGACACACGTGGGTTCTGCTATCTCCGGCGTGGCTAGACGGGAATCCTCGGAGCGAGTCCTGGCCACAGTTTGGTCGCCATGGGTCGCACGGGGAAGTTGCCCTCAGGTGTCTCGGGCAAGCTGAAGCGCTGGAAGAAAGGCCACAGCAGCGACAGCAACCCCGCCACCTGCCGCCACCGCCAGGCCGCTCGCAGCCGCTTCTTCAGCCGCCCGTCAGGTAGCCCGGCCGCGGGTTGATTCCGCGGGCGGCGTCTTGGGGGGTCATGGTTAGAATGTCAACCCTGGAGCTCACTTCGAAGGCCGGCCCCTCGAGTTTGACAGATGCGGAAACTGTCCCTAGAAGGGAAATGACTTGTCTAGGGTACCGCGGCGTCAGGCTTGGGATACATAACCATCACTACTCTTGGTGGCTCTTTTAGAGTTGTGTGTGTGGAGGGGGTGTTAGGACCCGAACCCAGGGTCTTGTGCACGCTAAGCAAACAATTACTGAGCCACAGCTTCAGCCTTCGGGTGGTCCCGCACAGTATACGACTCTGCGTCTGGATATTGTTGTGCCTTTAATCTTCAATGCAAGGAAGCAGAAACAGATCTGGCGGTTCTTTTCTCTTGCCTTTAAAAGTTGCAAGCGTACACAACAAGGGCTGTTGTGCGTGTAAGCTGGGCTCAGAATCCATCCGTTGGGGTTGGGGGTCTGAACCCTTCTGGTTTGTTTCTTGGGGATTCTGTTACTTCAGCCAAAAGGAAGGTTGAGGGAAAGTGGGGGTGTTACCCTGTAACTCCGGTTCTCAGGGAAGAGCGACCTGACGGTGGATGCCGTGAAGTTGCATAATGAGCTGCAGTCGGGAACCCTGAGCCTGGGCAAAAGCCGAGCCCCTGAGACGGCCATGGACCAAGACCTGGAGGTGCCTTTCAGTGAGAAGTCCTCGGGCACATTCCTGAGTGGCCTGTCCGACTGTACGAACGTCACCTTCAGCAAAGTGAAGCGCTTCTGGGAGTCCAACTCAGCTGCCCACAAAGAGGTAGGAGACTGGCTCTGGAGGCTGAAGGACAGTAGGAGGGGCATATTCAGGACTGACTTTGTTCCAGCGCTGGTGACAGCATCTGGTGTTTCTGGATGATGTGTCATCTCTCTTAGCATTTGTGCCCTTTACACAGTACCCTCCTTGGGCAGAGTCCACTTTAAAAATGTGTGTGGTAAATGTACATACATAATTTTAAATTTTTATTTTTTGAGACAAGGTCTCCCTGTGTAGACTAGACTGGCCTCAGATTCATAGAGATCAACCTACCTTTGCTTCTCAAGTGCTGAGGCTAAAGGTGTATGTGGCTATGTTTGACAAATTATATATGTATATAAACGTTGTTGTTGTTTGTATTGTTTTTCAAGACAGGGTTTCTCTGTGTAGCTTTGGAACCTGTCCTGAAGCTCGCTCTGTAGAGCAGGTCAGCCTTGAACTGACAGAGATCTGTCTGCCTCTGCCACCCGAGTGCTGGGATTAAAATCATGTGCCACCACCTCCCAGCCAGATTATATATATTTTATTGCGGACTTGTGGTGTGTGTGTGCTACGGGGTGTGCGTGGAGGTCAGAAGACAGCTTTTAGGAGTCCTATGGCTCCTTCCATCATGTGGGGCTCAGGGATCAAACTCGGGTTGTCAGACTTGGAGGCAAGTGCCTTTTCTGACTGAGCCATCCGGAATGCCCCAGGTCCACTTTGTTTGTTTGTTCTTGTTGGCTTTTTCAAGACAGAGTTTTTCTGGGTAGCCCTGGCTATTCTGTAACTTGCTTTAAAGACCAGGCTGGCCTCGAACTCACAGAGATTCACCTGCCTCTGCCTCCTGAGGGCAGGGACTAAAGGAATGTGCCACCATGCCAGGCCAGAGGCCACTTTTTAAAGACCATCTCTGCTGAGTAAAATCCTTGAGGGTAAGGAATATTCCGGCATTTGTCTCCTCAGCTATCCTGCACCCAGGGATTTTTACATATATTTCCAGGGACTCCAGTGTTCAACAAATTCCTGGTGAATAACCATGGCTAGAATATGTTGTGTTTAACAAGAAATGTCTTACTTAATTTACATTTCAAACTCAATAATATGTCTATAATTTTTGGTGTTAAATGAGGAATATTAAAATGTTAAATGATACAAAGTAATATAAGTAGAATAAAATGTTATAATTAGTCTCCTGATTTGATTCCTTCTAGTGGCTGCTGTTAGTGGGTCATTGTATATGTCTAGACTAGCACTGCCCAGTGGTGATGTAAAGTGAATCACACATATAATCTTGAATTTTCTAGAAGCTACATTTAAAAGTAAAAAGAAGTAGGTGAAATTAATGTTTATGGCCAGTATATATAAAATGTTAGCATTTCAACACAGTCAATTTTTTGTTACCTTTTTACATTCTATTTATTGTGTGTGTGTGTGAGAATGTGTGTGCGCGTGTTAGTGCCCATGGAGGTCATATCCCCTGGAGCTGGAGGTAGAGGCGGTTATGAGCTTCCCAATGTGGGTGTTAGGAACCAAACTCTGGTGCTGTGCGAAAGCAGTAAGAATTCTTAACACTGAGCCATCTAGATGTCCAGCCCCATTCAGGGGCTGTTGTTTTGTATGGACTGCTCTGTCTGTACTTCTGACTGGCCTGTGCTTTGCTTTGTAGACCAGGATAGCCTTGAACTAAGAGATCCATATGGCTCTGTTTCTCAGGTGCTGGGATTAACGAGCGGTGTATGCCACCGAGCCTGACAACCTGAGTTATCTTTTAGTCTAGCCCAGGTTGACTTCAAACTCACTGTGGTCCTCTCGCCTCAGCCTTGTGAGTACTGGGATTACAGGTGTGCACCACCGTGCCTGGTTTTGTTCAACTTTTTTTTTTGATTTTCGAGACAGGGTTTCTCCTTAGCTTTTGGTTCCTGTCCTGGAACTAGCTCTTGTAGACCCGGCTGGCCTCGAACTCACAGAGATCTGCCTGCCTCTGCCTCCCGAGTGCTGGGATTAAAGGTGTGCGCCACCACCGCCCAGCTTGTTCAACTTTTTGTGTATTTTTTTTTACTGGTGTTTATTTTATATCCATTGCTCTCCAACTTTGTATTTCTAAGTTATTGTATCTAATTATTCTTTCCCCATCATTGTTGTTTTTATTTTTTTCAATAGTCATAATAACATTTAAATCTGTCATTTTCTGGGAATAGTGATACATGCCTATAATCTCAGCACTTAGAAGACTGAGGCAGGAGAATTAGTAGTTTTGCAGCCAGCCAGGGCTACATAGCTAGACTCTCCCTCTCTCAGAAAAAAAAAAAAGAGAAAAGAAAAAGACAAAAACAAACAAAAAAACCAAGAAAACACAAGGGTGGGAAGCAGAGGTGGGCGGATCTCTCTGAGTTTGAGGCCAGCCTGGTCTACAGACCAAGATCCAGGACAGCCTGGGCCATAGAAAAACTTTCTCATTGAAATAATAGTATATTATTAATCCCTTGTTACTGACTGTAGTCTGTTCTGGTTTGTGGCTGCAGTGTATAAATCTGCAGGCTCCCTGTCCTGGGCAGCACAATAGAGCCAACCCTGTGGGTGAGCCAGCCCCAAAGTTGTAAGCATAGGAAAGTTGTCCCTGCACCTTGTCTGTCATGTGCGTTGTGGGTGGGGGAGAAATGCCTTCCTTGCTAGCTTTCAGGCCAACTTGTTGGGTATTTTTTTTTTAGTTTACTAACTAAAAAATTGATGTAGGAGGGCCCAGCTCACTGAGGATCATACCACCTCTGTCTGGATGGTTCTTGGGTATATAAGAAAGAGGGCTGAGCAAAAAAAAAAAAAAAAAAAAAAGGGCCCTGCCCATCACCTAGGCAGCACAGCAGAGCTAGCCCTATTGTTGAAGGTGTGGGGGGACCCAGCCCCCGTGCTGTGAGCAAGGGAGAGCTCTCCCCAACACTCATCTGACATATGGTGGCATGGGTGGAGTAGAGATGCCCTCCACACCCCTAACCCTACCCATCAACCCCTGAGACAGGTGGGAGAACTGGCCTGGGGTCATAAGAGTGGGAGGGCTGTCCCTGCCCCCCCACCAGCTGCAGAACTCTGGAGAGTGCCTCTGCATCTCCCCTGGGCAACACGTGGGGAGGAGCCAAACTTGTGGGCATGGAAGCAGGAGAACTGGCCCCACCCCTCACTCATGGCTACCAGAGTGAATTTGCCAGGGCAATGCTGGAGAGTTCACCCTGGAGGTGAGGACAGGGCAGAACCGGTGGGCAGACCAACCCAGCAGCTCGCCAGGTCCAGAACCAGAGTTATGGCTTGGCCCACAGCATCCACTCATCAGTGATCTTGGCCCACCCCAACATCCACCCCATCTTTGATCTGCTGGTGCACCTGAAGGGGCCTGACCCACACACCCAAAGCTGCAGGATCTCCACAACAGAGGACAATACAGGATATCCAGAAAGAGTCCCAGTGAGGGCCCAGCATCAATACTGTAATAGAAGCTAGAGGCCTCAAACCAGACCAATGACTGCAATGAACACTTGCAAGTAAAGATATATAAATAAAGGGGTTTACTACATGATTTACGGTGTCACACTGCAGCTTCCGTGATGATATTTTTAATTTTTTTCCTTTTTTTTTCTCTTAAATTTTCTTTTATTAGGGTGGTGTTACAGGGGCAAAGGGCAGATACAAAAGCACAGGGAAATGAATGGGATCAAGATGCACGATGTGAAAGACACACAGAATAACTAGAAAGTTAAAAAAAAAAAAAGGCTGCAGGTGGTGCATGCCTTTAATCCTAGCACTTGGGAGGCAAAGGCAGGTGGATCTCTGAGTTTGAGGCCAGCCTGGTCTACAGTGTGAGTTCCAGGACTGGATCCAAAGTTACTGAGAGACCCTGTCTTGAAAAACCAAACAATAACAATAATAATATCCTTGGACTGGGCAGTTGTATCCAGCATCCAGGAGGAAGAAATAGATGTGTGTAAGTTCAAGGTCCAGAATAGCCCGGGCTTCACAGAGAAACTTTGTTTTGAAAATCCAAGGAAACAAAAAAAGGAAAGAATTGTAAAGAAATGGTGTCCTTGAGGTGGCTCCTGTTGGCTAGGTCCTGTGTTGTGTGCTCCGCTCTGGATGCTGATCCTGTCTCATTTGTGAAGGAGAAAGGGAAAAGGCTGTCCAGGCCAGGGCTGGGTTTAAGATACACTGTGGATTCGTCCTCCTCTGCAGATCTGCGCTGTCCTGGCTGCTGTCACCGAGGTCATTCGATCCCAGGGAGGCAAGGAGACGGAGACTGAGTACTTTGCTGCTCTGGTGAGTGGGTGTTCAGAGCAACACGTGGGTCTAGGCTAGCAAGAGAAAACGGCTGCTGTGGGGGTTGGTGGGATTTTCTGTTTCAGGCCTGTGAGACAAAAGTCCATTGGTTTATGAAGACACGTCAGAGCTGGGAGGTCTTAAGAAAAATTACTTCCAAGGTGTGATCTAGGGGCCCTATGACCATTTTAGGGACAAACAGGACAAGATTATTTCCAGAATGATACTAAGATACCATTTACTATTATTTTTTTTTTTCCCGATACAGGGTTTCTCTGTGGTTTTGGAGCCTGTCCTGGAACTAGCTCTTGTAGACCAGGCTGCCCTCGAACTCACAGAGATCCGCCTGCCTCTGCCTCCCGAGTGCTGGGATTAAAGGCGTGCGCCACCACTGCCCGGCCCATTTACTATTTTTATTCTCATGAGTGTACCATAGAGTTTTACAGAAGTTACAGGATATTTGGGGGACAATTTGGGGCGGTTATGTTTGCAATGGGTTTTCACTGTGTAACTCGGGCTGGTGTGGAACTCATGTCAGTCTCCTCTGACCCTAGCCTCCTGAGTGCTGTGATTATATGTACAGTATCAGCTCCATTGTGGTTGTTTTCTTTTGCAGAACTAGGAACTGTACTCAGGGCTTTGCACATAGTAAGAAGGTGATTTAGGTAACCCAGCTGCATAAGATGGTGCAGTCTTCCTTCCTTTTTTTTTTTGTTTTGTTTTGTTTTGAGATAGGGTTTCTTTGTGTAGCCCTGGCTATCGTGGAACTAGCTCTGTAGACCAGGCTGGTCTCGAACTCAGACTTCAGAGATCTGCTTCCTGAGTGTGTGCATTACCACCTCCCAAAATGAAATATTCTTACCCCTATTTTATAAGAAAAAACTGAGTCACAAAAGGTTACTAGAGCACTTGGGAGGCAGAGGATCTCTGGGAGTTCAAGGCCAGCCAGGGCTGTGTAGAGATACACTGTCTCAAAGAATAAATAAAGTAAAAAACAAGGTTATTAGGCCAAACTTACACAGTGGCAGAGCTCAAACTCAAACCTTATATACCATGAATAGGATCTTAGTCATAACTCTCAGCACAGCACATGGGTCTGTCCTGCCACCCATACTTTCCTGTGTGTACAGTGTGTTATTTTATCTATTCACGCCCTCTCACTCTGGCCCTCAGATGACAACAATGGAAGCGGTGGAGTCCCCAGAGTCACTGGCTGCCGTTGCTTACTTGCTGAACCTTGTCTTAAAGCGGTGAGTCCAGATACTTGGTTTTTTAGTGTGTGTGTGTGGGGGGGATGTCTTTCCAGTCCCACGTATTTGTTTTTTAAGATGAGAGTGTTTGGGCTGGAGAGACAACTTGCTGCCCAGTCATGAATACCAGGGTTCAGATCCCAGTACCCTGTCCAGGCAGCTCACAAATGCCTATAACTCAAACTCTGGAGGTTTCAGTGCCCTCTTCTGCCTCCACAGGCACCAGCACGCGTGTGTACATTCACACACACACACAGGGACACGAGTATACACAATAAATGCAGTTAAGTATATTTTAAATATTAAAATATTTTGGCGATGTCCAGCAGTGAGAATATACCTATGCTATGGAATCAGATCCTTGTGAGTGCTTCAGAATGTGAGTTAGTTTCATTCTCCCTGCTGTGATAAGATATCCTGACAAAAGCCACTTGGAGGAGAAAATGTTTATTTTAGCTCACAGTTCCAGGTCACAGTCCCTCATAGCGAGTAGTCAAGGCCACAAAGTTATACTTGACTACACAGTAAATTTGAAGCCAGACTGAGCTATGTGAGACCTTCTCTCAAAAAGTTAACGAAGGGGCTGCAATATCTCAGCAGTTAGGAGTGTGTACTGCAGAGGGTCAGAGTTAATTCCCAGTGCACATGTGGGCCCCTCAAGACTGCCTATAGCTCCTGTGACTCAGTGACTCAGCTCCAGGCACTTGCTCTTCTGTGTACGTCCCCGCACATAGATACACATATGCACACATAGTTAAAAGTAAAACAAAACATAACCAACAAATAAAAATCCCAGGAAAAAAAATCAAAAGAAGATACTTGACTGTCCACGGGCCTTCTGCATCAGGCCTGGCAGTGACTTGGGCATCACATCCTGGAATGAACATCGGTCCCTGAGAAGGGCAGTGGCGCTGAGTCATTGCCACCAGGCTTCCCAGGGAAAGAGGGGCTTGTATGGGTTATGTGACCATGTGATCCCTTCTTAGACAGTAGAGGCTGGCTGGTGGGAAAGACAGAGGCCCAGAGCTCAGGCGTGGAAAGCACCCTACTCTGAGTGGCAGAAAGGTGAGCCCCTATGCTGATGGGGTCTCACTGAATAGCCAGGCCAGCAGCGCTCTGCCCTTGACACCAGGCCTGTCTCAGTTACTTTTCTTTGGTCTCTCTGATTGACTTTCTGTTCTCCCTGCAGTGTGCCCAGTCCGGTGCTCGTTAAAAAGTTCTCCGAGACCTCCAAAGCCTTCATGGACATTATGGCGGCCCAAGCGAGCAGTGGCTCCAGCTCTGCGCTCAGATGGGTCAGTCCGCTGACCTCCTGAGTCCCGTGAATGCAGTCAAAGTGGGCCCCTCCTTCCCTGGGGATGGTTTAGGCACCCATTGGGTCCTAAACAGAGCTTTTGGAGCTTTCCCAGGATTGGTGAGTCCCTGAACTCTTTCCCCGAGGCTGGTAAAACTGAGAGACTTTCTGACATTTTTCTTTAAGGTCCTCTCCAGCCTGGCCGTCCTCCTCCGGAAACAAGACTTGGAGGCCTGGAGCTACCCTGTGACCCTTCAGGTGTATCATGGGCTGCTGAGCTTCACTGTGCATGCCAAGCCCAAGGTGAGACTGATAGGCTGCCCCAGAGTCAGCCTGTCTGAGCCAGGTTGGGAAGGTGACTTTAGAGTCCTGGTTTGTTTTTGGTTTGTTGTATGTGCACGTGAGTGGTGTATGCACATGTTTGTAGATTCACACACTCACACATGCAGAATGTCCTGCCCTTACCATTCTCAGCCTTAACCCTTTATTCCCTGAGTCTCTCATTAAGCCTGGAACAAGGCTGGAGACGAGTAAGCCCCAGTGGTCCTCTTGTCTGCATCCCGTGTAGTGCCAGGGTTTACAAGTGCATGCTGAAACCTATGCCTGACTTTTCTTTTTTAAATTTATTTCGTGGGGGGGGGGGATGTGGGAGAGGGGGAAGAGAGAGGGAGACCTGTGTGCAGATGTTTACAGAGGCCACAAGATGAACTCAGGTCCTCCTGTTTGTACAAACACTCTTACCTGCTAAGCCATCTCCCCAACCCTAAGCTGAGGTGCTGAATTTTGTTGCTGCTATTTGAGACAAGGTCTCACTTAATAACCTGGATATCCGGTGACTTGCTATGTAGCCCAAGGCTGGCTTTGAACTCAGAGGCCCTCCTGACTGGGATTAAAGGCCTGCATCACTATTCCCAGCCCAAGGCCTGAGATTCTGCTCTCCATTTCTGAGGCCTTGTCCCCTGACATCCAGAGAATGAGCCCCCCCCCCTTCTCTAGCAGGAGTTTCTGCAGCCTCCACAGTCCTCCTTTCCATTGGCAGGGAGATCGCAGCTTTGACGGAGGACCTAGAGTCATACAGACCTAACTTGGAGTCGCCCTCCACCTTTTCTTTGTTGTTGTAATATCGAGGATTGAACCTAGGGCCCTATGTATCCTAGACAAGCGCTCTACCGCTGACCTACATCCCCAGCCCATTTTTGCTTTTTTGTTCTGAGAGAGGCTCTTACTAAGCTCCCCATTGGCTCTGAACTCATCTGTAGTTTAGGCCTTGAGCCTTCCGTCAGCCTCCCCAGCAGCTGGACTTACAGAGTCTGCACCACCGGTCCCAGCTCTGAGCGGGAGCCTTTCTTACTCCCTCCCTTCCTCATCCCCTCCCTCTCTCGCTCCCTCTCTTTTCTCTCTCTCTCATCTTGTTTTTATTTTTGTTTTTCAAGACATGATTTCTCTGTGTTCCCCGGCTGTCTGAGAACTATGTAGACCACGCTGGGCTCAGAATCAACGAAGATCCGCCTATCTTTACTTCCTGAGTGCTGGGATTAAAGGCCTGAGCCAGCGGATTCTTAATTCATCTTGCAGTGTCGCCTTGGGCAAATCACTTACTGTCTGTAAGCCTGGGCCTCATTAAGAGATGCTTCGAGTCTTACTGCAGGGTTGTGTGGAGTCTCAGGCCTGGTACAGTCTGCTTTATCGCAGGCCTTCAGCAAGTGGATCCATGCTGCTTCCTCAGAAGTTTAGGGCTAGGAACATACAATGATTTTCACCCCTTTTGAAGTACTTGTAACCTGGAAGTCTCCTGCTTCCTTCCTTGTGTATTCATGTCATCAATACTTATTTTTGTGTATGAATATTTTTGTTGTTAGTTTTTTTATTTATTTGTTTTTTGAGAAAGAGTCTCATTACATAGCCCTGGCTACCTCAAAACTCAGTGATCAGCCTGGCTTTGCTTCTTAGTGCTGAGATTAAAGATGTACACCATCACACCCAGAGGTGTATGAGTGTTTTGCCTGTGTATATGTATGTGTATTGCATGTATGTCTGGTGCCTATGAAGGCTAGACAAGAACACCAGATGCCCAGGAACTGGAGTTAGGTTTGTTAATCTCTATGTGGGTCCTAGATACTAGATACTTGTCCTCTGCAAGAACAGCCAGTGCTTTTAACCTCTGAACCATCTCTCCAGTCCCTGCAAGGTATCTTTTACCTTCTGCTCTATATTTGCTTATTCTTTGCCTCAGACAAGTGCTGTCTACTCTCACCACGATGCTAACACCCAAGCAGTGCCTGGTTTAGTGGTATTGGCATTGCTGGAAAATTAAATGACTATATCCCTGCCTGAAGATGAGAACTCTGCTGCCCAGAGGTTGAGTGTCTGGGCTGCCTCGGCCGTTTGACCCGTCAGCAGGCTTAGGACTGTACGGTGCTATGATCTTGACAGCAGTGGGTATCATATATAGAGGTGTCCCATCAGGCTGCTAGGGCAGTTGCACCAAGCACCCAAAATGCTGATCTGACCTTCATTTGCTTTCCCTTCAGATCCGTAAGGCTGCTCAGCATGGAGTGTGCTCGGTTCTCAAGGGCAGTGACTTCATGTTTGGTGAAAAGGCCCCTGCCCACCACCCTGCTGCTGTTCCCACTGCTAAGTTCTGCATCCAGGAGATTGAGAAGTCTGGAGGTGAGGTGGTCAGGCCCAGGGAAGGTGGAGGGGAAGTGTGGGCAGGACAGGAGAATTAGGACTAAAACTCCCCTTTGTCTGCCAGGTTCCCGGGAGGCCACCACCACACTGCACATGCTAACACTGCTGAAGGACATGCTGCCCTGCTTCCCGGAAGCCCTGGTGAAGAGCTGCAGTGAGACGCTGCTTCGGGTCATGACCTTGAACCATGTGGTAAGCTCAGGAGACTGGAAAAATAGGGCCAGTGTAGGGAATTCATTGAGTAAGCAAAAACAAACAAACAAAACAACAAAACCAGTCCCTGGATTCAGTTGTGTACCTCTGTAATCCCTGCTGTTAATCCCTGAGGCTTTCCACTGTCTTGACCCTGCTTCTGCCATAGGCCAAGGATACCACATCATCCATGGTGTCAGAAGGGGCCGGATCACCCTAAGTATGGAAACTGACTTGAGATTCATGTGTGTGTCTGTGTGTATGTGAGTACGTGTGTGTGGTCAGAGAACAACTTTGAGGAGTTGATTCAGTGATTGAGCTCAGGTATCAGGCTTGGGGGGCACTTAACCTGTTTAGCCCTAAGTTTTGTTTTCTAGTGGTACTTGGGATTGAGCTCAGGGCCTTTATGCACACCGTACAAGGACCCTAGCACTGAGTCGTTGCCGTCCTTAAATCATTTGAAGCTTTTTTTTTTTTTTTTTTTTAATTGGTTGCCAGGTTGCCTTGTCTTACTAGAGTGTAGTCCTCAGGGTGTATGGGAGTCTAGGGGACCTATGGGCTCTTTTCAGCTCATAGCTCATATGGTGGAGCTCCGGGGCAGCTGTGAAAGTTGTGCTTCCTCTAAGTCTCTGCGTCTTCTGCAGCTCGTGACAGCCTGTGCCATGCAGGCCTTCCATAGCCTCTTCCATGCCAAGCCCAGCACCAGCACCTTGTCTGCAGAGCTCAACGCTCAGATCATCACGGTGAGGCTGATTTGGGTGTGGGTAGACTGGAGGGTAACTCTTTGGAAGGCTCTGCTGGGAGGGCCAGCTCTGCTGCCTTGTTTCAACAGTGGGGTAGCATGGGCTAAGCTGTCCCGGTGGAGAATGGTCAAGCTTGAAGCTGAGCGATTGGCATCAGTGGCATGGGAGATGGGCACTGACTCTTGCCTGATCAGGGTAATATAAATGATTTCAGCTTGAGAGAGGCTTTTAACTGCAGATACATGTAGGTTGTGGAATAGACTATTTGTTTAACTTTGTAAAGAGGTGTTGAATTTGTGTTGCAGAACAATTGTTTAACTATGTAACGATGTGTTGTCTTTATGCTGCATTTGTTTAACTATATAAAGATGTGTAACTGTTACACTCTGCCTACCTAAGGCACCTGATCAGTCTAATAAGCTGACCCGCCAATAGCTAGGCAGAGAAGGGGTAGACGGGGCTGGGGGGGCAGAGAAAAGTGGGGGGCCAGCTAGCCAGACATGGAGGAAGCAGGAAAGCAGGATGGACAGTCCATAGATGAGGTAAATGAGCCTCGGGGCATCACATAGGTTATTAGAAATGGGCTAATTTAAGTTAAAAGAGCTAGCTAGAAACCAGCCTAAGCTAAGGTCAAATTATTAATGATTGATAATTTAATTAATTAATAATGAGTCATGATTAATAATAAGTCTCTGCGTGCATGATCTGGGGGCTAGTGATCCAAGAAAGCCTGCTACATAAATCTCCAAATTGTTTGCAAAGTGTACACTGAAGTTCATGTCCTCAGAGAAGGACTCTGGCTTCAGGTGACTCCAGGAGGTGTGTGAGCACCTCACTCCCATTCCTAGAGCCTTGTGTTTCTAGAAGATTGGGCCTGGAAGCCAGGTGGCGGGGAGTTCTGACCGGTCCTTACAGGATATAGGAAAGGTCGTCATCCTTGGGACTACTGCTGAGACTCACCTGCTGACTCCTGTCCCCCTCTAGGCCTTGTATGACTACGTCCCCAGTGAGAATGATTTACAGCCCTTGCTGGCCTGGCTGAAGGTTATGGAGAAAGCCCACATCAACCTGGTCAGGTAGGAATGTGCTAGAAGTCAACCCTAGGGGTTCCCGTTAGGCTGTCTGCTGTGTGTGCAGATGGAAGGGACATGAGCCAGAAGCTGGAGAGGCGGTTCAGCTCCAAGGTCTGTGTTACGTGGGTGAGGATCAGCTCTCGTGTTAGAAAAAGCAAGGGTAGGGCAGCAGGCGTCCTGTTAGTCCAGTTCCTTCCTCTAGCCGTGAGCGGGGCACACTGAGGACAGTCCTTGTGGGCTGGAGCCAAGTTTGAGCCTGATTCTCTGCTTACTCTGGGCGTTTTGGTGAAGGTGATATCGTTCTTTTGGGGGGTTATTGAGACAGGGTTTCTCTGTAGCTTTGAAGCCTGTCCTGGAACTCTCTGTGTGGCCCAGGCTGGCCTCAGACTCACAGAGATCCATCTGCCTCTGCTTCCCAAGAGCTGGGAAAGTTGTGCCACCACCATTCATATTCTCTCTCTCTCTCTCTCTCTCTCTCTCTCTCTCTCTCTCTCTCTCCCTCTCCCTCTCCCTCTCCCTCTCCCTCTCCCTCTCCCTCTCCCTCTCCCTCTCCCTCTCTCTCTCTCTCTCTCTCTCTCTCTCGGAAAGGTACTTTTAGGAGTGAGTTCTCGCCTTACCGTATGAGTTCTAAGGATTGTGCTCAGGTCGTCAGACTTGGCAGCAAGCACCTTTATCACTGGGCCATCCCACAGATGGATTCTTTGTTTTGTTCAGTTGTTGGGTTTGTTTGTTTTTTTGAAGATGGGGTCTCATGACATAGCTCTAACTGACTATATACATTAGGCTGCCTTGAACTCACAGATATCTGCGAGCCTTTGCCTCCTGCATTCTGGGATTAAACATGTACCAACATGCCTGGCCTGGCCTTGAAATCTTGGTCTTCCTGTTTTAGCATCATAATTTCTGAGATTGCAAAGGTGAGCCATTGTGTCTAGTGGTAGCACAAATTCTAATTGGTATTAAATAATAAAAACCCAGAGTCAGATATAGGAGTAATACTGAAGGTCAGAGAAGCAGAGCCGCCAGCCACTAGAGAGTTCTTAACTCCTATCAGTGGTCAGACCAGAGGGCCGATCCTGTCCTCAGACTGACTTCCTGAGCACCTGTCTCCTGCCTTATATTCCTCTCTCTGCCCAGCCATACCACTGCTCTCTCCACCTCCCTGGTGCTGAGATTAAAGACCTGTGATTCCAAGTGCTGGGATCACCTTTGTGTAAAGTTCTATTTCTCTTTCAGACAGGTTCAATCTTGTGTAGCCCAGGGTGGCCTTGAACTAATAGAGATCTGGCTGCTTCTCCCGAGTCCTGGGATTAAAGTTGTATGCCATCACTGTCTGGCCTCTATGTCTAGCTAGTGTGGCTAGCTCTGTACTCTGATTCTCAGACAAGCTTTTTGTTAGATTATAAACAAAATATCACCACAGCCTAGTTCTGGTGTGGTCTTTAATTTTTTGCATATATGTGTATGTATGATGTGTGTCACTTCATAGGTGTTTAGTTTAGGTGCACACATGCCACATTGCACTTGTGGAGGTCAGAAGGAAAACTCAGGTCAGTCCTCACCTTCCTCCTTGTTTGAGACATGGCCTCTTTGTTGTTCTTTGTGGCATAGGCCAGGCTGACTGGCCTCAAGTTGCCAGGGATGCTCCTGCCTCCACCTCCTGTCTTGGTATAGGAGTGCTGGGATCAGGGCTGGGCCCAGCTTCAGGAGAGTTCAGGGGTTCAAGCATAGGTCCTCATGCTCTGGCGCAAGTGGCCTGCTGAGCCTCTCCACAGCCCAGTGGTGCTTGGTTGTTTTTAACTTAACATGAATTGTTTTTTATGTTGTTTGTGTACATAAGAGTGCATGTGTGTGGAAATGAGAAGGTGACTCTCAAGACTCCCCAAGCTTGGCTGCCGAGCTATCTTGATGATTTTTATCTTTATGCTTTGGGATCAGATTGCCTGAGTGTGTGAATCCCTTCTCATGCCCCACTGTGTGTCCTTGGCCCCCTTCTGTGTCAGTTTCCTTATCTACACAATGGGAATAGATGTAGTAATTACTGCAAGGTTAGAGAGAAAGGGCTGTTTTGTCAGTAGTTGGTGTGTAAGCATTAGCAATATTAGTACTTGACTCTGGAAAGTGTGAGGGCCAGGCCAGAAGGTCATACTGAAGGCAGCTCTCACTCTGTGTGCTGCTTAAAGGCCGTTTGGACTTTGCACCCATGTATTGTGCCCTTTGGAATGACCAGCTGGGAGAACAGCCCGTAGATGTTATCATCTGAGCTGTGGGGGCTCAGGTCTCTGAGGCTTGGAGCCAGGTTCCAAAGAAACCTTTGTCTTGACAGGATGCACCGAGACCTGGGGCTGGGCCATCTTGCTCGGTTTTTCGGAATGGCAGTGACCTGTCTCCTGTCCCCTCATTCACAAGTGGTGGCAGCTGCTACCCAGACTCTTAAGGTACCACAGTGTCCTCAGCCCAGCTTTGGTTGGGGAAGCAGAGCACATAAGAGGTTCTGCCTGCTGCCCTAGCTCTTAGGTCATCCTGGATGCCCAGCTTGGTCCTTGGGGGAGCTTCTCCCAGTGGGAGACAGGCTCCAGGAGCTTCAAAAAGTAGTTGTCTGGGAGGGTGAATGGAATTGGTGTTGTTGCCTTGGACTAGACAGCCTGGGCCTCTCTTTGCAGGAGATCCTGAAGGAGTGTGTGGCTCCACACATTGCGGACATTGGCTCTGTGACCTCTTCAGCCTCGGGTCCTCCCCAGTACATCGCCAAGATGTTTAGGTGAGGATGTGGTGTCCCTGTTACTGGAAGTGCTGTATGATGACCTGTGTTCCATTTACCCCTTTGGGCAGTGTCCAGTACTAACTAGGTACTCTGTAGAATTGTGGTAAGTGCCAAACTCTGCCTGAGCAGCTCCTGCCGTTTGGGGTGTGTTGTGGCACTCAGAATAGGAGAGGTGCCGTACTGTGGGATGTAAGAGTGTGGCTCATGGATCCCTGCCCCAGAGCTTCTGGACCTGTAGCTGGGTTTGAATCCAGCTCTGTTGCTCGCAAGCCCCAGGTATCTGGATCCTCGTGAGTGGGAGAGCAGCACTGGCATTTAGCTCGGCATTCCATGAGCAGGAACCGCTGACCCTGTGCTAGAACATCGGTACTAACCCTCTAACAGCTGGGAAGGGGAGGTCTTTGAGTTCGAGAAAGGCTGACCACAGAGTCTGCTGGGCTGCCTGCAACACCTATGAGGAGCCATTCACAGACATGGCCACAGAGTGCTGAGCAGTCCCTGGGAAGGGCTTGGGGTCTTGGGTGTCTCTCCTGGGTCTGTTTTCTCTCTCTTGGTTTGGCACTCTGGTGTCTAGTTCAGAGGGACAGAAGCCAGTTCCTGTGCTTATGGCATGATGCTTCAGGAACTCTCAAGAAGTAGCCCTAGCCAGCATACTGCTCCTTGTTGGCCCCTTTCTACCTTGGGTCCCCAGAGGCTCAGATATTGTCGGGGAGATGGGACCAGCCAGGGTTACACAGAAAGGGTCTGAAAACCTTCCTCTCTGCCTAGGCCACCTGTTCCCAACCGTCCTCCCTCAGATCAGGTAGAGGAAGCATAGGACAGCAGCAGTACACAGGCCGAAGAGCCCAGTACACAGACTGCAGGTTTTCATGGCTCTGAGCCTCGGTTTCCTCATCTGAGGATGGAGCTTATCATGATCTACCTCATGAGGCAGTAGGAATATTAACTGAACTCAGCATGGATACTTTCTGAGCATTGGATGGGCCCTCCCCTGTAGGGGTCTGTGGGTCACGGGACCAGTACCTGTTGTTTCCTGGGACGATGTGATCATGGCACTGACTGCTTCCTTGACAGGGCAGTGGAAGAGGGCCTGACATACAAGTTCCATGCGGCCTGGAGCTCTGTGCTGCAGCTGTTGGCTGTCTTCTTTGAGGCCTGTGGAAAGCAGGCCCATCCTGTGATGAAGAAGGTGAGATGGGGGCTGCTGGGCCAGGGCACTGGTGGCACTTGGCTCCTAGCCAGGAAGAACAGGTCTACACTCTAGTGTTGACAAGTTCCCTCAGCAGGTGCCAAGTACCACGCCTCCAGGAAGGTAACTGAGCACTGTGTGAAAAGCAGCAAGGTGGGAAGGGAACCACTGTCCTGTCCGGTTACCTTTGCTGAAGTTTATTTAGGATGCTGAGAAGTCCTGGCCCTTTTAGATCCCTAAAAATATTTATTTAAATGTGCATTGGTGTTTTGCCTGCACCTATGTCTATGTGAGGGTGTCAGGTCCCCTGGAACTGGAGTTACAGACAGGTGGGAGCTGCCACATGGGTGCTGGGAATTCAGCTAGTGTTCTTAACTGCTGAGCCACCTCTCCAGCCCTCCTTTTAAATTTTTAAAACTTTATTTATTTATATTATGAGTGTTTATATATGTGTACCACGTGTATGCCTGGTGCCCGGGGAGATGAGAAAAGGGGTTTTAGATTTCTGGAACTGGAGTTACAGATGGTTGTGAGCCACCATATTGGGGCTGAGAACTAAACTACAGTCTTCTGCAAGAGCACCAGTGATCTTAACTGCTAAGCCATATCTCCAGCCCCTCAAATTTTAATTCTCTAAATGCTGTGTAACCACTGAATATAGCATTGATGTTTTAAATAGCCTTAGGCCTCAGAGTTTCTTCAGCCCAGGGTGAAATATCTTAAATACTGGGAATCCTGAATAGACCCCAGGACGAGGAACAGCTGGTGGCTCAGCTCCTGGGTCTTTCTCATTGTTTCTTCCCATTGCTGTCAGGGTGATGGGAGCCACCTTGGAGAGGACACTCAGCCAGGCCAGGGCCCTGATTAGTTAGGATTGGCAAACATGGCTTCCTAGCAACCAGGCAGAGCTATGAGAAACAAGCCTGGTTGGTACTAAGGGGAACTAGAGGGCGCCACTCTGCTTCCTCAGCTCATAGTTAGCTCTAGGCCAGCATTGGTCACACCTTCCATCCTTCAGGATAATTGGAATCTACATTTGTATGTGAAAATTTGTAGCTTTTTCATGTTAAATTAAGCAGAACTTTTAAAAGTCTTGGGCCTTGGAAAGGGATTGGATGCACCACTGAGTCAGCTGGGTCCTCAGTGTGTGTCTCTGGGGAACTTCACCTTGTCCAGAATCTGGCCCCATCCTTTGGAATGAAGCCTGGCCTCGTCTAGACCGTGGTGGATTCCTCTTCCAAAGTCAGATCTGAAATGAAATGATAATTTAGGGCCCATTCCATGGTCAGCAGAAAAATTGCATTTGTGTTGTTTCTGTTACCCTGGCGATTGATCCCAGACCGTGAACCTGCTAGGCTATGGCTCTGCTACAGTGTCACATGCGGGCCCTGCCGTCATGTCCCACCACGCATCCTGTCTTTGTTCCAGTGCCTCCAATCCCTGTGTGACCTGCGCCTCTCCCCTCACTTCCCCCACACAGCAGCCCTAGACCAGGCTGTGGGGGCTGCAGTGACCAGCATGGGACCTGAGGTGGTGCTGCAGGCTGTGCCTTTGGAAATCGATGGCTCGGAGTAAGTGGGACCCTGCTTGGGCTTTAGGAGCCGGGGGACTCATGCAGCTTGTTCTCCTCTAGGAAGGGTGTCCTTCAGTCTCCCGACTGTCACCTCTTCTCACCGAGTCCTTCTTCACAGGGAGACTCTGGATTTCCCACGGAGCTGGCTGCTGCCTGTTATCCGGGATCATGTTCGGGAAACACGACTTGGCTTCTTCACCACTTACTTCTTGCCCCTGGCCACCACTCTTAAGAGCAAAGGTGCGGCACCCTTGGCTATGTGCAGCCTGAGTCTCCTCCTCTCACATTTAGGAGTCCCAGCTGAAGAGGTCAGAAAGGGACTGAGTCTGGCATGTGCATTTGGCAGCATTCAAAAGAAAGAATCTTTAAGTAGACTTTTTCTCCGTGATTTATATGTGGGCAGCTGCCACCTGTATCCCCAGGTTCAATCAACTACACACTGAAAATACACAGGGGAGAAAATTCCCCGCACACTGTTGTATAACAGCCCTTATTTGGTGTGTCACTGTTGGGTTTGATACGATGTCGAGAAGTGACTTAAACAGGAGAATGAGTGGAGGTCGCATACAAACACCACACCATTTTGCAGAGGAGACTTAAACATTCGGAATCTCATGTCCATGGGGATCCTACAGCCAGTCCCTCGTGGCTGCCGAGGAAAGGCTCTATATACTCTTCTAAACCTACAGGTTTATGTGTGTGGTTTCAAAGTCACGAAGGTCTGCCTGCTCTTGCCTCCCGAATGCTGCGACTAAAGGCATGCACCACCATGCCCCCTGCTTTGAAATCTGTAGTTTCAAACAGCAATGAGGATTTTTTGTTTGTTTGTTTTTGTTTTGGGTTTTTGAGACAGGATTTTATTATGTAACCCTGGCTGTCCTGGAACTTGCTCTGTAGACCAGGCTGGCCTTAAATTCACAGATAAATGCCTAACTCTGCCTCCCAAGTGCTGGGATTAAAGGCATGCCTCCACTGCCCGGCAATAATTGTTTTTTTTTTTTTTTTTTTTTTTTTTTTGGTTTTTCGAGACAGGGTTTCTCTGTGGTTTTGGAGCCTGTCCTGGAACTAGCTCTCGTAGACCAGGCTGGTCTCGAACTCACAGAGATCCGCCTGCCTCTGCCTCCCGAGTGCTAGGATTAAAGGCGTGCGCCACCACCGCCCAGCCAATAATTGTTTTTATAAGATTTATTTATTTATTTTATGTATGAGTGCACTATCTGCATATACACCTATTACTAAAATGGGGGCTCATTCATGTTACCTGTAAACACTGGGGATGTTTTGTTGTTGTTTTTGTTTTTTGGTTTTGTTTTTTTGTTTTTTTCTTTTGAGATAGGATCTCATGTGGCCTTGAATTTGGTAAGTAATTTGAGGATTAACTTGGATTCCTGATCCTCCTGAGGTGTCAACTCTTATGACAAGATTTATAAATTTATTTTAATTACTTAGAATAATTAATGTTACTATCAATTTATAGGGGATATTACCTATATATCCTCATTGTAGGACTTTGGTTTTGGTAAAATGAAGCCAGTTGGCCATGAGGGTGGCTAGGGTCACACCATGTTTTTGTTACATCCTCCAGCAATGGATCTTGCCCAGGCCGGCAGCACAGTGGAGTCCAAGATTTATGACACACTCCAGTGGCAGGTGAGGGCAGCTGGGCAAGGGAGAGGGACGGGGCATGCAGGGGCACAAGTCACTGGGGGCACTTTAATTTCCAAATTCCTCCCTCCCAGATCTGGACCCTCCTGCCTGGATTCTGCACAAGGCCCACAGATGTAGCTGCCTCCTTCAAAGGCCTGGCCCGGACACTGGGCACAGCCATAAATGAGCGCCCAGACCTGAGAGTCACTGTGTGCCAGGCCCTGCGCACTCTCATCACCAAGGGCTGTGAGGCAGGTAAGTGTGGGAGCTAGTTAGAGGATGCGGGGCTGCTGAGGCTCACACTGCTCACACTGCTGTCTGCACCACTACCGTCGCTGCTGCTGCTGCTGCTGCTGCTGCTGCTGCTGCGATCCAGAGGCCAACACTAGTCCTTACCTCATGCTTCTCCCTGAAGGGGGCTGGCGGCTGCCGTGGATTGCCCAGTCAGCATCCAAACCCAGAGGCTCATGTTCTGTGTGCCCCACCCTCAGCCTTTCCTGGCAGAAGGTCCATCCTGTCACTCCCTAGTCCTGCCGCTGGATCCCCTAAAAGGACCTGCTGCCCTGCCCCCCAGTGGCTGGCTTACTCTTAGTTCTGTCCCTTCAATGCACACTTGGGTCCCCTTGCCAGAGGCCGACCGTGCAGAAGTGAGCCGCTTTGCTAAGAACTTCCTGCCAATCCTCTTCAACCTGTATGGACAGCCTGTTGCAGCTGGGGAGGCCGCAGCCCCTCGCCGTGCTCTGCTGGAAACCATCAGAACTTACCTCACCATCACCGAGTCTCAGGTGAGTGCCAGTGGAGGGAGGGACGCTGCAGTCGTGGCCAGGTGGGGCTCCTGAGCCATGGGGACCGTGCTGATGTGGTCACTCTGTTTCTCCCTCCACTGGGCACTGTCAGTTGGTGAACAGCTTCCTGGAAAAAGCCACCGAGAAAGTACTCGATCCTGCCAGCTCTGACTTCACCAGGTAAGATGCTTGCTTGCTCGGGGCTTCCTCACTTGTGCTTGGTACCAGAGGGCTCCTAGCAGAGGCCTTTGTATTCACTCTGGAAGTCTTGAAATATCACATCCCAGCTGCTCTGAGAGGTCTGATTAATTATTATTAGAAGATGAAAGAGGGGGAACCTAGAGATAAATGGCCTGGGTTCAAATCCCAAACCCCCCACCATTTCTCAACTCATGTGGCCTTGAACAAGTTACATGCTCCGCCTCGGAGTCCTCACCTGTAGAATGGGTGCAATCATAGTGCCTGCAGATGGCTCTGTGAGGAGGGGACAGGCTGTGTAACATGCCTGGGCACTGCCTGTGCTGAGTGCTCTATTCACCGTTCACAAACGCCTCAGGCCCCTTGTCCCCTCCCTGAACGGGAAGGGCCTTTGCCCTTCTCCAGTCCCTTAAGCCCCTTCCTGTTTCCCACTTGGCAGACTGTCTGTCCTGGACCTGGTTGTGGCCTTGGCTCCTCACTCAGATGAAGCCGCCATCAGTAAGCTGTACTCCACTATTCGGCCCTACCTCGAGGTGAGCTCCTTACAACTTCCCTCTCCTGTCTCCTGTTGTTGGTTGTTTTCTTTTACTCTTTTGGGAGGGGTCAGTCACCTAGCTCCCAAATAATTATACACAGAGACATAGTCTTACTTATAAATGCCTGGCCTTAGCTTGGCTTATTTCTTGCCAGATTTTCATAACTTAGATTATCCCATCTATCTTTCGCTTCTGGGCTTTTACCTTTCTCTATTTCTGTATATCTTTGTTTAACTTCTTACTCCATGGCTTGCTGTGTAGCTGGGTGACTGGCCCCTGGAGTAGTGCTCCTCCTTCTTTCCTCCCAGACTTCTCCTCCTGCCTATCCTTCTCCTGCCTCTCTGTTGGCCATTCAACTCTGTATTAGGCCAATCAGGTGTTTTAGACGGGCAAAGTAACTCAGCTCCACAGAGTTAGACAAATGCATCATTAAACAAATGTTCCACAGCATAAACAAATGTAGCACGTCTTCAGATAATATTCTACAACAGTCTCCTCGTCTTCATCCCTTGCTGCTTGCCCGATCACTCCCCAGCTGCTTCCACAATGCCTTCCCTTTGTGTCCTGTCCTGCCCATTTCTCACTAAGATGTGCCGCTGTGGCCAGGCGGTGGCAGTGCTTGGTGGCAGTGCTTGCCTTTAGTGCAGTACTTTAATCTCAGTGAGTTCAAGGCCAGCCCGGTCTACAAAGCGAGTTCCAGGACAGCCAGAGCTGTTACTACAATTTTATCAGACTGTTTTTGTTTTTTGGTGTTTTTTTGTTTTTGTTTTTATTTTGACAGAAATCCATGTATCTCAGACTGGCCTCAAATTTCCTGTATAGTGGAAGTTGGCCTGGAACTTCCTCCTCATCCTCCTGCCTCTACCTCCCAAGTGCTGTGATTACAGATGTGTACCACCACACCTACCCTTTATCAGGCTGTTATTCAGAGTCCTAGATAAATCCTTCATTTTTATCTTTTTAAAAACTACTGTTTTATTTCATTTGTTTATTATTTGTATGTGTGATGAGGGTAAGTGGATGTCTAAGGACAATTTTGTTGAATTGGCTCTCTCCTTCCATCCTATATGGGTACTAGGGATCTAACTCAGGTTGTAGGGCTCACACCATCAGGTAACAAGAACATTTACCTGCTGAGCCATTTTAATGTTCCTCCCCCCACCCCGCCCCTTTTCTTACTGTTTGGATCCAGATTCTCATGGATGCTAGGCATATGTTCTATGAGCTACACCCCTCTCCCCAGAGTCTTGTGTAGAGCAAGCCTGCCTCTGCCTTTGCTCCTGCTGGCCCTGTCTGAAATCATGCTGTGGCTTTCCTCTGTGCAGAGCTCAGCCCAATAACGTCCTCCCAGGCACCTGTGTCCCTGTTGCCCTGCCAGTTTGTATAGCAGCTAGAGGATGAATTTGCTTTGAAGGAGAATGTGCGGGTGGACACAGATGTCCAGGACAGGCTGCCTGACTTCAGGAGGACATCTCAGGAGGAGTCTGGGAACTCACTCCTTCAGAATTACAAGGAGTCAGTGGGGTAGAGAGGAGAGCGTGTCCTGGCACATTCTGATGCCTCCAGCCCAGGATTGAGTATTGGTTTTTTTATTAATTTTATTTTTATTTTTTTAGATTTGTTTAATTTTTATTTTGTGTGTATGTTTTGCCTGCATTTATGTATGCACACCATATGTATGCTTGGTGTCGTGTAGATCGGAAGAAGGCAGCAGATCCCCTGAAAGTTGTGGTTTGAAAGTGTAGTTATAGACAGATGTGAGTTGCCATGTGGATGCTGGAAACTGATCTGGGCCCCTTTAAGAACAAGTGTTTTCAGCTGCTGAGCTGTTGCCTCAGCCCTGGCATCTGTTATTTAGTGGTGGTAAGAAGAATGGTTTGGAAAACCAGTCTGGCCTTGTCCCTGACGCTATGGCTGCTGTGTCCAGACCTGACCTCTCTGAATCCCCCCTAGTGCTAGCCACAGTAGATGCTTGGGGAATGTCATGGGGTGGCGTGGAATCTAGTCTCCTTTCTTGTTATCTCTATGACTTATTTACCCCTCAGAGCAAAGTCCATGGGGTTCAGAAGAAGGCCTACCGAGTGCTGGAGGAAGTGTGTGCCAGCTCCCAGGGCCCTGCCAACCGCTTTGTGCAAAACCACTTGGATGATCTGAAGAAGACTCTGCTGGACTCACTGAAGAGCACGGCCTCCCCTGCTAAAAGGGTGAGGGCTCCGGGCCTGCCTGCCCTGCAAGGAGGAAGGGTGTCAGCAGGCAGACCCGGAGGAGTGGCACTGACGGATCCCAACGTTGCCCTTCTGCCCACAGCCCCGACTGAAGTGTCTCATACACATTGTGAAAAAGTTGTCGGCTGAGCATGAGGAGTTCATTGCCGCTCTCATCCCGGAGGTAAGTGGGTGAGGGGGCTGACAGACACGTGCATTTATGTTTTTCAATTCCTTTCTTTCTTTCTTTCTTTCTTTCTTTCTTTCTTTCTTTCTTTCTTTCTTTCTTATTTTTAAGGGTTTATTTTTATTTTATTTTTTTATTTTTTAATATTTTATTTATTTATTATGTATACAATATTCTGTCTGTGTATATGCCTGCAGGCCAGAAGAGGGCACCAGACCTCATTACAGATAATTGTGAGCCACCATGTGGTTGCTGGGAATTGAACTCAGGACCTTTGGAAGAGCAGTCAGTGCTCTTAACCTCTGAGCCATCTCTCCAGCCCATTTATTTTTATTTTTACGTGCATTGGTGTTTTGCCTGAATGTATGTCTCTGTGATGGTGTTGGGTCCCCTGGAACTGGAGATACAGATACAGACAATTGCCACGTGGGTGCTAGGAATTGAACCCAGGGTCCTCTGGAAGAGCAGTCAAGTGCTCTTAACTGCCGAGCCATCTTTCTAGCCCTTGTTTTGTGATTTCTTAAAGTGTGGTTTCCAAGAGGTGATGGTGAAGTGGGAGCTCTAATGGTGGTGAGGATGTGCTCCGCTCACTCTAGGCCTGTGTGGCTTACCCAGGCTGCCACCTTGGGCAGCATGTGCTAACAAGACTGTTTGGCCAGGTGATCCTGTGCACCAAGGAGGTGTCAGTGGGTGCAAGGAAGAATGCATTCACCCTGCTGGTGGAGATGGGCCATGCTTTCCTGCGATTTGGCTCCAGCCAGGAAGGTGAGACTGGAATAAACGGAAGGACACACTGCTTGTAGACTAGAAGACCCTTAAAGCCACTGGTTTGAGGAGAAAGGGTGGAGGGAACTCCTTCTGTTCTGGCTGTGGCTCTGAGTAGGCTGCTGTTGTAGGCCTGTAGTGCCCATCCCTGGGCACCCTGTCTTCAAGTGACTGTCCACTCTGCCCCCAGAGGCTCTGCAACGGTACCTTGTCCTGATCTACCCTGGCCTTGTGGGTGCGGTTACCACAGTGAGCTGTAGCATCTTGGCGCTGACCCACCTCTTGTTCGAGTTTAAAGGTAAGTGTTTACCTGAAGGTGTGGGGTGCCTTTTTGGTAAGAGTGCCCCGAGGGTCAGGCCAGGGTGGTGCCAGAATGGGGAACAGTATCAGGAGGTGGCAGGAAGACCCAGAACCAGGCCCGTTTGCTTCTTAGTTCTTTCCCCCACAAAGTTCTGCCCCCTTCCCTAAGCCTGCACCACCCAGCAGTGTGCAGCCCCAGTATCCTGGGACTTTTGTCGGATTGGTCAGAGGAAAGTTACCAGTTCAGGGACCTCAGTTCTGGTCCCTCCTCTCACCAACCACATGAAAGTTTGAACAACTTCACGAACCTCCTAGAGCCTCTGCTAGTCTCTAAAATGGAAGACCACGGCCACTCCGTGGGTGTGAGACCTGCAGAGAAGGCCCTGCTGACATCTGACCCATGAACAGGTCTTGGGTTTGGGTAGTTCTGGATTCTGACCCTGGCTGCCTGTGCACAGGGCTGATGGGGACAAGCACAGTGGAGCAGCTCCTGGAGAATGTCTGCCTGCTGCTGGCCTCCCGCACCCGCGATGTGGTCAAGTCTGCACTAGGCTTCATCAAAGTGGCTGTGGTGGTCATGGACGTGGTGCACCTTGCCAAGCATGTGCAGCTGGTGGTGAGGCCCCATTTTCTCACTGGGTGATGGGGGCTCCTGAGGTGCCCGTGTGGACTCCATGGGACTCGGGTCAAATTAGTTTAGAACGTTGTCATTATCTGCTGTTTCTTTGACATTAAGGAACCCTGGGAGTGGACTGTAGGAGAATGCTGTCTGACAAAGCACAATGCCACAGTATCTCACATTACCCTGTGTCCCTTCCGTAGAAGCCAGTCCAAAAACCAAGGGATAGAACTCCCCCCACCTTGTACAGATAGAGAAACTGAGACCAAATACCCATTTTCAAGGTCCAGTCTCAGAACTCGGACCATCTCTCCCTCTGCAGGACATCTCTTCACACCCTCTGTCAGGGCCTAGAAGGGTCTAAAAACCCCATTGGGTTGGGTCTCTGGACTTCTGCCCAGGGGAGACTACCCCACACTCCCTGCAAGCTGGAATAGTTTGCTAACCTGCTGCCCTCATTTCCCACTTGCAGCTGAGTTACGTGACACTTGAGATCCCTCTCACGTGTATCTTCTGAGTCAAGCCTTGGCATCAAGGAAGGGTGCAGAGATAGATGTCTTCCAAAAGCCTTCAGCCTAACTGGGAACCAAAGGTTTAAGAATTGGCTAGAGTGGAGATCTATTATGTCTGCCTGTAGTTAGAACTTATAAAAATCCCTTCAAAGGCTTTGTGGGGACTTGTTCCCTGACCCTACTGGAGACCTTACTGATAATAAGGTTTGCCACCCAAAGTTGCCACCCACACTAGGCAGGATGAGCATGGCTGCATGATAGAAAGGAAGCCTGAGACTATGAGGTGCTGGAGAGTGTCTAGCAATGTGGAATGAGTGGATTGGGTGGTACCTTTATAGCCACTTGGCAATCAGGTGAGCCTGGGCCTCAACTGGTAGCCTATGCTTTGACATTGGCAGTATCTTCTCATCGAGTTGCTGTAAAGATCCTTTGGAAGGACGTATGGAGACTGTTGTCACCGTGAAAGGATGGTCACAGCTGTTATGAGGGAGGGCCTAGGGGAAAGGGTTCCAAATTAAGCAAGCATAGCTGAGCCAAGGACAGGGCAGCCGGTACCACCTCCTTAGCTGGGCCAGCTGTATTGTGCGTGGGTCTGGACAGCAAGGACAGGTGGGCAGGGTGGAAGACATCCCATGCTCCTCTCCCTGACACCCTGTGCTCTGCCCGCTAGATGGACGCCATAGGGAAGCTCTCTGATGACATGCGCCGGCACTTCCGCATGAAGCTGCGGAACCTATTCATCAAGTTCATCCGCAAGTTTGGGTCTGTGAGCTTGAATGGGGTAGAGTTGGGGTCCAGGACTGTTAGTCTCTTCACGGGCCACAAGGAAGGTTTACTGGTTCCTGAACAGCTCCTGCCCCCTCTCTCCCTCACTCAGGTTTGAACTGGTGAAGGATCTGCTACCTGCAGAATACCACAAAGTCCTGGTCAACATCCGGAAAGCTGAGACCCGGGCCAAGAAACATCGTGCCCTGAGCCAGGCTGCTATGGAGGAGGAAGAAGAGGAGGAAGAGGAAAAGGAGCCCGTCCAGAGCAAAGGCGACAGGTAAGACCCTGAGGCCCTAGTGTACCCTAGCCCCAAACTTGTCCTGGCCATCTTTAGGTCCCCACTCCCCCAGGAGGACTTTAATGTTCAGCATCTCTAATTTAGCATTGAGGAGATTTTGGCTGACTCTGAGGATGAAGATGAGGAAGAGGAGAGAGGCCGGAGCAAGGAGCAGCGGAAGCTGACGCGACAGAGGAGCCGGGCATGGCTGAAGGAAGGTGGTGGGGATGAGCCCCTCAATTTCCTGGACCCCAAGGTGGCCCAGCGAGTGCTTGGTGAGCAAGGAGCAGCTGACATAGGAGCCCAGAGTAGACTTGCCTTGTTGCTGGGGTCATGGGTGATAGGCAGGGGTTGGCTTCTATCAATCGCCTGTGTGTAGGGCTAACAGCCCCTAGTTGGGAGCTTTGTATGTGTAGGCTCTGAGGGAGGAAGGTATGATGAGGTGGCTAGGCCTCACCTACCATCACCTCATGCCAACCTACTTCACTAGCCACCCAACCCGGGCCCAGGCAGGGCAAGAAGAAGGACCATGGCTTCAAGGTGAGCGCTGATGGCCGGTTGATCATACGGGAGGAGGAAGATGGAGACAAGGCGGAAGAAGAAGATGGCACTAAAGGTAGGGTCTCCCCAGTGAAGCAGCTGCTGTGGCAGCGAGGGCTGGAGCTGTGCGGCTTGATACTCCTTTGTTAACTTGAGGGCTCTTGGCTTGTTACACAGTGACCCGATACTGAGGAAGCAGAGGAAACAGATCTGAGCTTGCATCTAAGGCCACTCCTGAGCACTCTTGACTCCTCAGATTTTTCCTGATCCATGCTAAACATATTTTTATTTCATATATTATCTATACTTACTTATTAATTTACCTTTGACTTTTCTAAGTAGTATACATATGTATAATTTAAACAAAACTTGGGGGAAACTCCCCTCACTGTGCTAGATGTATCTTCTGCTTCTTCCCTATTCCTTCTTTGTTGTTTGGTTTGGTTGTTTTTTCATGGAAACTGGCTGAGCCTTTTAACTGATATAGAGGCAGGGAGAGCCAGCCTATGGAACACCCTGTCTTTTAAAAGAGTGCCAACCTTCCCCAACTGAGCTTGCCACTCGGTAATAGAGCACTTGTCTAGAACGTGTGCAGCACTGAATTCTGTCCCCAACACTGTGGGCAAGTATCTGCCTCCTGGTTCCTTCGGCTCTCACTGCTTAGCTCTGGGCCTCTGGCTTATTTGCTTTCCTGACTGTTGCTCACACTGCTCCTCCACCCATCGCTTGTCAGCTGCTTGTCTCTCTAGCTCCTGTCTGTGCTTGATATAAATGCGGCTTCTGCCGTTCCTTCTGCTGTCTCTTCCTGCTTCCCTCCAACCCTTTGTACTCTCCAGCCTCTGTGGACTTGGTGCCCAAACTAACTGTGACTGGGGAAGCCCATCCCTTTCTCCCTGCCTTTCTGAGTCTCTCTGTTCTGTAGGATCCCACGCTGGTCCTTCATAGTGTCTCCAGGGTTCCCTAAACACTAGGCCTCATCCCCACAGAACTCCTATGAAGCAACTGTCTTTCTTCTGTGCATCTTTAATCACAAACTGGCTTATTTCCTTGCAATGCTGGGGTTGAATCCAGCACTTGCTACATGCTCCCCTGAGCTCTACTCCCAGCCTCTGTGCAGGCTGCCTTTGCTCTCCTCTGACTGGTCTTGGCTCTGCTGGAGTCTCTCTGCCCTGCAGATGGTCGACTTCATACTTTTTTTTTCTTGTCCCTACTTGGTGCCAGTACACAGAGTGGGCAGAAAGCTTTGGGAGTAGGAGGATAAAATTGTCCTCTTGCTTAGTGGGGGCATGTATGGGGCGGGGCTGACTCAGGAGTCTGGGCTTTCCTTGAGCCACTCACGTCTTGAAGGGGCTTTGTGGTCTGGGAGTGGGGCAGCAGTTTGATCTCCCGTGGAAAGGGGACACAGGTCTGAGGAAGGCAGTTTTCTGGGCCTGGAGTTGATGTCCCTTCTTCTCGCTGTGCCGGAAGGAGTGTTGGCTTTCTGTCGGGACAGCTGCTGCACCTGACTCCACTGCTGTCTCAGCCAGTCATTGTGGCTTCGCAGTTTCTGGCCTGCTTCTCAGGCAGTGGCCTGGGTGGGCAGGTGGGGCTTTTACGTCCTGTAGGATCAGCCTCCTGCCACTGCCACCAAATGTAGTTTTTAACAAAATCTCTATTATTCTATTTACCAATAAGACTCAGAAGTCAGAGGCTGGTGTGAAAACCTGGTAGCTCAGAGCAGTTAAGGAGCAACTAACTGTCCTTCCCTTTTCTCTGTTGTCTCAGAAAGAGCATCCTCTGCTCTGCCAAACCAAAAGACCACCACGCTCAAAATCCCTCCCTACTATTTTCTGTGCATCTCTATCTGTCTCCAGTTTCTCTCTGACCCTAAATTATATAATTACTTTCTGTCAACTAGTTGGTAGCTCCGCCTCTTGATCCTAAGTTGATTTTATTTAATTAGCGCAAGCACAGACTTGGAGTTCACATTGTGATAAAATATCCTGCATAGGGGAGCAGGAGATAAAGTGGTTAGGATGCCCAAGTGCTCATGAGCCTGTCTTCTGACTCCAGGAGAAGATGAAGAGATGACTGACCTGATGGAAGATGCTGGTATCAGAAGTGTGAGTAATTTGTGGCTGCATCCTGGCCCACAGCTCCCACACCCCAATCCCCACATACAAACTGCATCTGCCCCACTCCCTTAGTGCTCCAGATTACTGGGGCAGTGTGGACAGGCGTGTGTGAATCAGCTTAGAGCCTGGCAAGTAATAAACTTCCCCATGTGCCTTCTGGCAAACCAGGCCCTAGGAGCTAGTTTCTTATTAATGTGTCAGGGTCTGGAGTGGCAGCTTAGTGGTTAGGACGACTTCTCACTCTTGCAGAGGACCTGGATTTGGTTCCTGGCACCCACATGCTGGCTCCAGTGCCAGGGGATCCAACACCCTCTTCTGACCTCCATGGGCACCAGGCACACATGTGATACACATACACATATACAGACAAAGCACTTATACAAACAAATAAATCTTTAATGAAAAGGAAAGAAAAGAAATAGAATGTACCAGAGTGCAGAATGCTGTTTAGAAAACAGAGTGAAGGGGCTGGAGAGATGGCTCAGCGGTTAAGAGCATTGCCTGCTCTTCCAAAGGTCCTGAGTTCAATTCCCAGCAACCACATGGTGGCTCACAACCATCTGTAAAGAGGTCTGGCGCCCTCTTCTGGCCTTCAGGCATACACACCGACAGAATATTGTATACATAATAAATAAATATTAAAAAAAAAAAAAGAAAACAGAGTGAAAATCATGTAGGACGGTCATACAGAGTGAAGGAGTCAGGGGGAGCAAGAGGCTTCTTGAGGATGCCCAAGGGTGGTCGTGTGTGACATGCACACCTGTGTGACACCTTCCCTCCACAGACCATTCCAGTGTGGCCCAGCTCTGCTTGCTAGGGCTCTTCCCCTGGCCTGGGTTTTACCCTTCCCAGGCCACCTTCATTCCTAGTCTCCCTTTGCATGCAGTAGGAAGCTGTGAGAAGCCTGTCGCTGGACCCAGGGTTCTGTGTAGTTTTTGGTGTGTAGAGAGCTTGGCACTTGGCGATGCTCAGTGAGCCGTAGCTGTTCTTTATGATCAGTGGTCATTTTCCCTGTAAATTATTCTGGTTGAGGTTTCCCTAACTTTTCTAGAACCTTCATGGGGGATTGGTGATCTCCTGGCAGCTGTCTCTTATTTCTGGCCAGCAAGGACTGGCCATAGTCCGCTGTAGATGGCCCTCAGCTCAGAGCTGGCAAGAGGACTCTAGAGGTGACCAGTTTGTTTGACAGCTGCTGAGTCCTTTTGTGTACATAGTTCTAGGAGCATGAGATGCTAGGGAGTAAGGCATTCTCAGTAGAAGACCAGTTAGTGGGCTAGCCTTGGCTTTGCACCAGTAGAACGAGGATAAAGCTCAACCATCATCCTGTGTTGTGCAGCCAGAGCTCCATGTGTGCATTTCTGGTATTCACTGGAAATCCATAGTTCTGTGCTACATACAGTGACTCTGGCATCCGTATTCCTGCACACACGTTCAGCCTGATCACTTGGCCTGGCACCCCTGGCCCTCAGCTCACCTGACTCACAAGGCACCCAGGCTTCTGTCACTAACAACAGGATAGGAGCAAGCTTTGGGAACTAGGTCACCCCTGACTGACCCGCCCACACCCCTACCCAATGTATAGTGTACTTATTTGGTTGCTAGAGTCTAATCTCAAATATCCCCATGGGCTGCCTTGTGGCAAGTCCTCTTTCTCTCCAATGCATCCCTAATACTGGCTCCAGGCATACAGTAGGTGCTTATTAGCACACGCTGTGTCATAATTGGATGATTCCATGTGTCCCGTTGACCTATAACTTCTGTGCACCCGCTGTCCATCGAGGGACTGTAATGAATAGCTTGGTCCAAGATTCTCCACCTACCTGAGGAGTCGAGAGGGAAAGAAATAATAAGAGCTTTCTCTCCGGGGAGGTCTGGAACCTTGCTTGCCTGACAGCAGATTTCCAGCTTTCTTTCCTAGCTCCAGGGTGAGAACTCAGTGTGAAGATGGAAAGTCGGTTGTCAGGATGTAGGTGTGATTCCCCCCAGTTGTGTGATGGGAATAATCACTCCCTTTGTAGGCACGCATTTCCTGTGCAACTGGGGATGAGAACTTGGCAGAGGGCTTTGTCATCAGGGCAGGTCGCTGCTTCTGTTTCTGCCCTCGTTAGTAGTGTCTGAAGGACAGAGGGACACCCTTTGCTGGCTGACTCCCCGCTTGTGCCCCATTCTACAGAAAAAGAAGCTTAAGCGGCAGAGGGAGGCTGAGGAGGATGAGCTGGAGATCCCGCCTCGGTACCAAGGTGAGGTAGCCTTTCTTTTTTTTTTTGGTTTTTCGAGACAGGGTTTCTCTGTAGCTTTGGAGCCTGTCCTGGAACTAGCTCTTGTAGACCAGGCTGGCCTTGAACTCCCAGAGATCCACCTGCCTCTGCCTCCCGAGTGCTGGGATTAAAGGCGGTAGCCTTTCTTTTTATGGGACAGTTTCCCTTCACCGGCATCAGGCTGGGGAGGTACAGAGAGGGAGGCAGAGTCATGAAGTTGCACTCACTTGACACAGACACTACTCAGGACTAGACTGGGGGACAAGCAGCTGCAGACCTGAGAGAGAACCTAAGGGTTGGGTTTGTTCATGGTAAGTCTAGCTCTTGTGGCAAGCTCCTTAGTTTAGCTCCTCCCCACCCAGCCATCCTTCCATGAGGCTTGTGAAGTGATAGCCTCTCTTGTATGCTCCAAGATTAGAACCCTGGTCAAAGGGTTCCTCTCTAGCAGGGTGGCCCCTCTGCTTCCTGAAGTGCACCACGGGGCTCTAACCCGGTTTCTGCCATAAAGCTCACGGCGCATCTAGAGATCCAGAGCTATGGAGACAGTCTCTCGTTCCTGTAGCCCCGTGTCACCCTAATCCTGTTGCACGGCCTATGACTTCTACCCTTGCATCCAGAGCCTGGCTCCCTCATGCGCTAAGATGATATTGTGGGCAAAAAAACTTTTGTAATCCATGGGACAAGAAGCCTGTGCTCTGGTCAGTTTGCCCAGCTGTTCCTTAGCTGTGTGACCTTGCTCTCTCACAGTGCTTGAGTTCCGTTTCTTGGAGGGCTTTTCTGGAATGCATTGCAGGATTCCACCTATGACTTGAAGTCCAGACTAGAAGGTGTCCCTGGGCAAGTTTCCTTGCCTCAGTTATCTCTAGTTCTCACCTGCACAGTGGAATAAATAGTTGTTTATGTACCAGAGCCAGAACAGGGTGGAGCATGGAAAATGTCCTGTCTGCAGGTAGGGATTAGGAGTTTTGCAGGTAGATCCTGTGTAACTTTGGAGAATGTGTGTCATTTGGATCAGTAGAGAGCATATGTGTTTCCAGGAGTCGCTGAGCCATGTCTCTTCAAGGGAGTACCTTGGTCATTGCTTGCCAGGATATGGAACCAAGTTCCTGGTCTTTTGTCCATCATCTTCCCAGAGGACCTTTGAAAGGGGTACCTCCTGCTCCCAGAGGGGGCCACTCTCGCTCTGCCTGACTTGTGATCTTTGTGATTCTCTACAGCTGGAGGCTCTGGCATCCATCGCCCTGTGGCCAAGAGGGCTACACCTGGAGCTGAATACAAGGCCAAGGTGAGAGCTGTGGGCAGAGTGTGGGCCTCCTGGTACCAGGAGGAGAGCAAAGGGCAAGGAAGATCGTGCCCATCATCATCCTGGTCAGAAAAGAAAAGGGGCTCTTATGGCATGTGGCGTTTGAAGTTGGGGCCTTGTCAAATGGCTTTTCAGAACCAGAGAAGCCTGTTGGTATCATCTGAAGGAGAAGCTGAAAAGGAGAGAACTAGGCTAGTTATGTCAGGGACAGGGAAGGGACCCCACACTTTGACTGACTGGGCTTTTGCTTTTTGTTTGTTTTTGCTTTTACTGTTTCTCTGGATGAGCAGAAAGGAAAGGGTGATGTGAAGAAGAAGGGCCGACTTGATCCCTATGCGTACATCCCACTCAACAGAAGCAAGCTCAACCGCAGGTAAGGTGATGTGTGTACGTGAGTGCCTGTGCCTCTTGTGTATGCATAGTCACCATCTGGTCCTGTTGCTCTTTACCTTACCCTTTGTTGAAACAGTTCTTATCACTGGGCCTGGAGCTCAAGACTCAAACTGACAAGCTGTCAAGTACCCAGCGTCCCCTGAGACTGCGGGTGCATGCCTTTATATGGGTGCTGGAGATCCCATCTTGTGCAGTAAACACTTTACCTACCAAATAGTACTTAGCCCTGTTTTGTTTTTTTTTTGTTTGTTTGTTTGTTTTGTTGTTGTTGTTGTTGTTTTTTATTTTCGAGACAGGGTTTCTCCATAGCTTTTGGTTCCTGTCCTGGAACTAGCTTTTCTAGACCAGGCTGGCCTCGAACTCACAGAGATCCAAGTTCACTGCCTCTGCCTTCCGAGTGCTGGGATTAAAGGTGTGCGCCACCACCGCCCCGCTAGCCCTGTTTATTTTTATATTCATTGTTTTGTGTGTATATGTGAAAGACTACTTATGTGAGTGAGTTTCCTCTTCCCACCATGTGGGTTCCAGGAATTAAACTAAGATGACACCTCAGTCATTGGGCAAACCCCCTTATTTTTATTTTATTTAATTAATTAATTAATTTATTTATTTATTTATTGGAAGTTTTGGAGACAGGGTTTCTTATTCTCTCTCTATGTAACCCTGGCGGTCCTGGAAGGTGATTAAGACCAGGCTGTCATCAAACCTAGAGATCCGCCTGCCTCTGCCTCCCCAGTGCATACCACTGCCCAGTTCAGTTTTTTATTTTTTAATATGTACTTATGTATACGGTATTGTTAACTTGAACTCCTGTGTGTGCGTGTGAGACAGAGACATCTTTGCATCATTAAACAAACACTCTACGGTATAAACGAATGTAACACATCTTAAACTAATATTCCACAATGCTGACTTTTTTTTTCCTTTTTTTAAGATTTATTGACTGGGCACTGGTGGCACACACCTTTAATCCTAGCACTCAGGAGGCAGAAGCAGGCAAATCTCTGAGTTTGAGGCTAGGCTGGTCTATAGAGCAAGTTTTAGGATAGCCAAGGCTACACAAAAACCCTGTCTTGAAGGGGAAAAAAAGGTTTATTTTTAATTTTATGTGTTTATGTGTGATAATGTGCATATGAGTGCAGTTGCCGGGGAAAGCCAGAAGAGGGGTCAGGTACCCTGGAGCTAGAGTTATAGGTGGTTGTGAGCCACTAAAGGTATATTTTGGGAATTGAATCTGGGTCCTCTATAAGAACTGAATTGCTGGAGAGATGACTCAGTGGTTAAGAGCACTGCCTACTCTTTCAAAGGCCCTGAGTTCAATTCCCAGCACCCACATGGCAGCTCACAATCATTTAGAACTCCGGTTCCAGGAAATTTGATGCCTTCTGGCCTCTGCAGGCACTAAGCACACATGTGGTATACGCACACACATGCAAACAAAACACTCAGCACATAAAATAATTAATCTAAAAAATAAGACCTAAGAGCTCATCAGATATTCCTCCTTTGGTGCTCTTGTCCTTCTTATGAGCTTCTCATTTTTCCTTAAATTTACATTTTCTCTTCTTTTTTTTAAAGATTTATTTAATTTATTATGTATACAGTATTCTGTCTGCATATATGCCTGCACACCAGAAGAGGGCACCAGATCCCATGATAGATGGTTGTGAGCCATGTGGTTGTTGGGAATTGAACTCTGGACCTCTGGAAGAGCAGGCAGTGCTCTTAACCTGAGCTATCTCTCCAACCATCTCTTTTCTTAAAAATAAATCATGATCTTAGGTCACATGGAGATTCTGGAATATATGTGTTCTACATAGTCACTATCTTTAGTAGTTTTGCATATTTTGCTTTTCTAGTTCTCTTAGAAAATTAGTTACTTCACTTTGGTCATTAAATAGGGTTTTTGGTATAGGTGTGGGGACCATATGCGGTGTGGAAGTTCTTGCAAATGTTCCGTTCCTGGGGAAATGGGTTCCAAAGGAGCTCACAGGGAGACATCTGCAGACGAGGGAAGGCTGCTTGAACTCATCTAAGTTCATTAGCGGAAGAATGGGGGAGAGGCCTCAAATCAGGGGTCTGTGCAGCAGCCAGGTCAGGGCATACACTGTCTGCCTATGTCACTCTTCCTTTGCCAGGGGTGACCATCATTTGACCTTGTTTTTCTATTGAGACCAGGTTTCCTATTCTCATTAAGCTTGCCATCTTCAGCCTTCCAAGAGCTGGGATTACAGGCATGCACCACCACACATCACCACTGTAAAGAGAGAGAGCTGCCTGTGCTCAGTAAGATATAGCCCTTTTGTTCTTTCTTGCAGGAAAAAGGTGAAGCTACAGGGACAGTTTAAAGGTCTGGTGAAAGCTGCCCAGCGGGGATCCCAGGTGGGACACAAACTTCGCAGAAAGGATCGCCGGTCCTGAATCCGGCCCTGAACCCTTGGCAGGAGTGGAGCTGCTGTTTTCCACAGTCCACGGCCCCTTTCTAGACCCTCTGCTGTTTAACACCAACTCCAGGTGTGAGCCTTGCAAAACCTGAACAGACAAGGATTCACTGGAACCGGGACTCCATTCCTAAAGAGATGCATAGGATTTTGGAAAGTCCAAATGTCCTTAGAAACATTCTCCAATCTGGGGAATGGAACCATGTGACATTGCCACCTCTGAGAAGCCCCTAGGAGATGCTCTGCTTTCTGCCCAAAGTGGCCTTGAGGTCCGCAGAGTGGTGGCCACGATCCACCTGTGTAAGATCTTCTGTAACCAGACATAGAATAAATGTGCTTGGCCACACATCAGCCCTGAGAACAGTGTCATCTCTGCCCCTCCAAGGATAAGAACAGCACCTGGGGCTGGAGAGATGGCTCAGAGGTTAAGAGCATTGCCTGCTCTTCCAAAGGTTCTGAGTTCAATTCCCAGCAACCACATGGTGACTCTCAACCCTCTGTAATGAGGTCTCGTGCCCTCTTCTGGCCTGCAGGCATATACACAGACAGAATTTTTTTTTTTTTTTTTTGGTTTTTCGAGACAGGGTTTCTCTGTGGTTTTGGAGCCTGTTGAACTAGCTCTTGTAGACCAGGCTGGTCTTGAACTCACAGAGATCCGCCTGCCTCTGCCTCCCAAGTGCTGGGATTAAAGGCGTGCGCCACCACCACCCGGCCAGACAGAATATTGTATACATAATAAATAAATAAAATATTTTAAAAAAAAAAAAAAAAAAAGAACAGCACCTGACCCCTGGCCATACAGAGTGGTGACTTGACCCCTTCCTGTCCAACTCCCAGCTGTCTGACCCAGTGTCCACATGTGTCAGCAGGGCTTCCTGCAGCCAAAAAGTGGCGTAAGGACTTAGAAGGGGTAGTGAATGCTCCATGGCTGGTCTCTGGATCACAGGGCTGAGCACCAGGGACCTAGAACAGGAGGCAGTGGCTGACAGCATCTTCGGCTGCCCCTATTTCTAAGCCTGTATCAGCATCTCTATCCATCGATTCAACAGAGTTACTGAGCCCTTGCTGGCTTCAACAGTTATTGAGGAAACAAGCCAGGAACCAAATGCAGAAAACATAGAGGAATGCTGCTTGCTTGTGTTCTCAGCCTTTTTCTTTTATTTTATTTTATTTATTTATTTATTAAATAATTCTGCCTCCTCACCACCCCCACCTCCCATTTCCCTCCCCCAATCAAGTCCCCCTCCCTTGTCAGCCCTAAGAGCAATCAGGGTTCTTAGACCTTCCAGAAATATCTTGCCCAGGGGTGGCCCAGGGCTGGGCCTGGTGTGGGTGTATTTTCCCATATCAGTCAATAATTGAGAAAATGCCTCCACAGAATGCAGGCTGTTCTGATGAAAACATCTTCTTACTTGAGGTTCCCTCCTGCAGAAGACTCTAGCTGTGTCAAGTAGACAGAAATCTAACCAGCACACCTGTCTTCAGCTTATTCTTTCTCACAGATCTAGTTGTGCAGTATGATTCCCACTGGGCCCTTCTAAGTGCTGCTAAGGTCACATGACCCATCAGCCCAGAATTTGTTTTGGGTGTGTTTTCCAGTAGGCAGCCAGATGCAGAGAGCCCTCTCCATACCCTAGCTTATAGAGTCTGCCTTGTCTTGAGTAGTGCACTCTGGCTCATATCTTTTCTTGTGAGATAACACCAACATACATATTCTTCCCCTCTTCACTGCTTCCACCTCCCTGAATTTCTGTGTAGCCCTGGCTACCCTCGACCAGACTGGCCTTGAACTCACAGAGATCCTCCCGAGTGCTGGGATTAAAGTTGTGCCCCACCACTACCCAGCTACAACATGCACCTTCTTAAGTAATTTCTGTTTTGGTTTTTAGCACTAATGATGCTTCTGGTACAATTTTTGGTAGCCTGTCTTAACACTGTTCCTTTCATTCTCCCAGATTTCTGGATCTAGTGTTTGCCAAGCTAGAGCATTTCCACCCATGACCTTGGCCTAAAAATCCGAGGGGAGCCATAGTTTGCCAAGAGGTGGCACTGTTTACATGTCTTGCTTACAAATCTAGAATGGGATATCAAGCTAGAAAGGGAGCCAAAAGATTTATTAAGGATTTACAGAGGTTCTCGATCATGACCCCCATTATCACCACTCAGTATCACATTAGTCTCAGCCCAGGCCTTTCCTGGCCCCTCCTCTCCCAGGAAATGGAACCACATGCATTAGGAAGCCTCGTGTAAAGGAGGGATGGGTCTGAGCCAATCACTCGGTATTGATGTCTTTACAAAGAAGGCTGAAGCCAGCCTGCTTATTATAGCATGTCTTCCAAGAAGCTCTCTTCCTTTCGAGGAGGGTGGGGAAGGTGGCCCTGGAAGGCTGGTAATGATGAGGTAAAGTTCAGGTTTGGCTCCCCCCACCCTCCTTCCCCCCCTCCCAGTCACAGGCAGGCGTTAATCTTCTTGCCTCAGGTGCCTGAGAGATGTTGGGGAAGGCTCTGCTGTTTTATTTCCACAGGGGGCATGGGCATCAGGACCACAGCAGCATAGCCCCCACACGGGATCCGTTCCATCACAGGGCTAGTCGAAAAGTTGCGAGCTTCCTTCAAGATCCACGTTTACAACTGAGCTTTTCTTGACGCCGGAATCTGAGTCGTTTCCGGTTTTCTCTTCTGATCCTTCTTTTATTCAGTCACAGAAACTGAAGGAAAATTCATACCCACCTTATCACATACTACCAAAAAGGCAGCTCTTCCTGCAGCTGTTGTGCCTGCACATTGGGTCTCACGTCTAATCAAGTGACTGACTGAGTCGTCTGGATGAGGAAGAGTCAGGTTCCCCCCCCCCCCCCCGATTTTCTTTCTCAGGATTGTGGCCAAGGCTTGGTAGTGAGTGTCCTGGTTCAGTGCCTGCAGAAGCTGTTCTCACTAGCTTCACGCCTTGTCCCAGTCTTCAGTGTGAGAAACTTTCTGATATTCTAGTAGCCACTCTCGTAGTCCTGAGTCCTTTTCCCCATTGTTTTTCTTGGTCTGTTCCTTCAGAGAGTAATCCAAATTAAAATATATTTTGTATTTCACTACAAAGGGAAGATCCACCAAAATTTGGAAAAAACAGAAAGGTGAAGACAGGAGCTAGAATATCTCACCAGATTCTCATGTAACCCGCATGTACTTCGTTCCTAGTTTCGTAGTTCATACTGCACTCGGGCCACTTTCTTTTGACGGAGATAGAGTGCTGTTTATATAGTTCTTGGGAACAAACAGGGACTGTTCACGGTAGGCTAGCGCTAGGCTAGCGCTCTGCCGTTCAGCTATTGTTGTAGAAGGAGTGGCCTCTGGCTGCCCGGCTAGCTTAACCCCCGAAATAATTACACAGAAACTGTACTCATTTAAACAGTGCCTGGCCCATTAGTTCTACTCTCTTGGGCTAAACTGATAATCTGTATGTCACCACAAGACTGGCTTACCGGGAAAGATTCACCGTGTCTGACCTGGCAGCTTCATGGCGGGTGGGCTCTCTGTCTCTGCCTCCCTTCTCGCAGCATTCTGTTCTGTCTACTCCACCTATCTAAGCTGCTGTCCTATCAAAAGGCCAAGGCAGTCTCTTTATTTAACCAATGAAAGCAACACATAGAAAGAAGATCCTCCTACACCACAGCTATATCCCCATTCCTAACACTTTGTTTTGCATTTTGTTGTCATTGTTTTTTTTTTTTTTTTGAGAAAAGTGTGTAACTTACACACTTTGTGTAACCCTGGCACAGTGTCCTTTGATTCAGAGATCTACCTGCCTCTGTCTCCCAAGTGCTTAACAGGTGTTACAGGTGTGTGTGCACAACCACATCTGGCCTCTTCTCTTAGAAAGAGATCTTTGAATTTATTTCATTTAGTCTTTTTTTGACTATGACCAATAACAATTTGTAACCAATCCCCTTAAATGAAAACAAACATGTATAACCAGCATTTTGGTAATGTGGGCATGGTTTTCTAGACTACTTCATGTTATTTAGTGGGCGCTGGTAATCTTTGAGGACCCTGACAATATCAAGGTAATTGTTAAGTCTTGGCTGGAGTATTCTGTGAGACTGGATCATCTCAGTACCACGACCTGCATGAGAAACAACTAGGAAGCTGTTTCTGTGTTCTAGAACCCACCCCTTTTTTTAATGCTTTCTCAGGCCTTAAGTGGATATATGTGCCCCATGTTGGGCCACCATATTTCCTGTTCTGCCCACCAAGTCACAAATAAACGCACAGAAGCTTATATTAATTATAAAATACTTGATCAATAGCTCAGGCTTATTATTTACTAGTTCTTACATTTAAATGAACCCATTTCTGTTAATCTATGTGTTGCTATGTGACTCATGGCTTTACCTGTCCTCCAGCATCTTGCTTTGACAGCTCGCTGTTGTCTCTCCCAACTCTGCCGTTCATCTGAGTTCTCAGTTTGGCCTTCCCACCTAGCCTTATTCTGCCTTGCTATAGGCCAAACAGCTTTATTATTAACCAATGAGAGGAATACATATTCATGGCATACGGAAGGATTATCCCACAGCAGCCTAAGCCAGCCTCAAACTCACAGTCCTCGAGCCTCCTGAATCCTGGGGTTGTAGGCAAAGCACTACTTCCGCTAAGAAACAGGTTTTTGTTTCTTTTTAAATTATTCCATTTTTATTTTTAAGATTTATGTATATGAGTATTCTGCCTGCATGTATGTATGTGCCTGGTTCGCATGGAGGTCAGAAGCTTTAGCTCCAATGGAACCATTTTTAAATCTAAGCATATTTTATACATTTACATTTGACTATTTAACAAAGTTTTTTACCTGACCTGAGCTAGTTTTTCAGATTATTTCAGTGACACAGTTTAGAACATCTGCCCAGTGGACGAAGCTTAGTTATTTATAAAGGCTTTTGGAGCCCTTAAGTACGCGGCTCTTTGCTTACGCAGGAATTTAAAGCCACCACTGGATGCTAGATTGTGCGTAATATTTAGAAAATGACATGATGAATACTCTTTGTTCTATTTTTGATATACATTATTATGATCGGATAGATGACTGTACTCCAGAAAATAACCCTGATTTGGGACAATGTAAGCTGGTTTGCCATTTCCTGAAATTATGCTTAATGTAGCTACTGTCATTAGAAACACTTGCCAAGCTGTTAGCTGACAGCAAGTTATTGAAGGCCATGACTGCACAGCAGAAGTTTGGTTCCTCCCATCTCTCCCAATGATTGCCATGGAAATACTCAGTGGCTCCTCTCCAACACCAAGTACTCTTAGCCTCTGCCATATATCCAGCCCCCTTTTTGTTTTCTTTGTTGAGAAAGTCTTACTGTGTAGTACTGGCTAGCCTGGAATATGTGCCCCAGGCTGTCCTTGAACTAGTGATCCTGTTTGTTTTCTGTGTCCATCACTATACCCCAGCAGTGGGTTCTGTTTTGGTTCTCTTCTATGGGGTCTTGTGTAGCCCAGGCTGGCCTTGCATTTGGTGCATACCTAAGGATGGCCTGGGACTTCTAATCCTCTTGCCTGGGATTATTGGTATGCCCCACCAGAGCTGGTTTTGTGGTGCTAGGGATTGACCCGGGGTTTTATGCATGCTAGACAAGCTGTGTCAACTGAACTACATCCCCAACTCTCTAGAACAGGATTATGTCATCAGTGGTCAGTCACCAGTGAAATGGAGAATACATAGCGTGGCGGTTGGAGTAAGAATGGCCCCGTAGGGTCATATATTTGAATGTTTAGGGAGTAAGACATTTGAAAAGATTAGGAGGTGTGGCCTTGTTGGAGGAAGCGTGTCACTGAAGGTGGGCTTTGAGGTTTCAAAAACTCATGCCAGGCCCGGTGTCTCTCCCTTCTGCCTGTGGATCAGGATGTAGAACTCTCAACTTCTCCAGCACCGTGTCTGCCTGTGTGCCACCATGCTCTCTATCAGGACAATAATGGACAAGACCTCGAAATCGGAAGCAAGCCCAATTAAATGCTTTCTTTTATAAGAGTTGCTGTAGCGGTCACACCTTTAATCCCAGCACACGGGAGGCAGAGGCAGGAGGATCTCTGTATGAGGTGAGTTACAGGACAGCTCCAAAGCTACATAGAGAAACACTGTCTCGGGGAGAAAATTATTTAGGGCTGGAGAGATGGCTCAGTGGTTAAGAGTTCTGGCTGCTCTTCCAGAGGACCTGGGTTCAATTCCTGGTACCCACATGGCAGCTCACAACTGTTTGTAACTCTAGTTCCAGGAGATTTGATGCCCTCACACAAATATTCAGGCAGGCCAAAAACCAATGTACATAAAATAAAAATAAATTTTAAAAAAAGTTGCTGGAGGCCTGGCAGTGGTGGTGCACGCCTTTAATCCTAGCACCTGGGAGGGCAGAGGCAGGCCAATCTCTGTGAGTTCGAGGCTAACCTAGTCTACAAAGTGATTTCCAAGACAGCCAGAGCTGTTACACAGAGAAACTTTGTCTGGAAAAACAAAATAACAAGTGTTGCTTTGGGGCTGGAGAGATGGCTCAGTGGTTAAGAACATTGCCTGCTCTTCCAAAGGTCCGAGTTCAATTCCTGGCAACCACATGGTGGCTCACAACCATCTGTAATGAGGTCTGGTGCCCTCTTCTGGCCTGCAGACATACACACAGAATATTGTATACATAATAAATAAATATTTTTAAAAAATAGCTGGGCGGTGGTGGCGCACGCCTTTAATCCCAGCACTTGGGAGGCAGAGGCAGGCGGATCTCTGGGAGTTCGAGGCCAGCCTGGTCTACAAGAGCTAGTTCCAGGACAGGAACAAAAACTATGGAGAAACCCTACCTCGAAAATTCAAAAAAAAAAAAAAAGTGTTGCTTTGTGGGTTTTGGTGCCTTTCCATAGCAATAGAACACTCACTAAGACATCTATGTAGGTTGAACATGGTGGCACATGCCTTTAATCCCATCACTCTGGAGGCAGAGGCAAGCTGATTTCTGTGAATTTGAAGTAAGCATAGGATACTTAGTGGGACCAGTCTCTCCCCCTGCAAGAAAAAAAAAAAAAAAAAGTAGCTTGATGTGAAATTCTCATACCAGAGCTGGGTTATGAGGTCAGCTCTGCAAGTCTCAAATCAGAACTAAACAGGTTCAAGAGAAAACCTTGGGCTCAGGAGCAAGTCTAGTCAAAGTGTAATTATTAATTTGTAATGAGAGACGTAACTCAAAATACAGTGATTGGCCAGAATATACTCTGCTTTGCATTAAGTCAAAATCAGAGCTTAAAGCAACTATGAAACAGACAGGGGACCCTCTGAATGATACATAGATAGTGTCCTCGTGGTGGGACACACCTGCAGATCGTGGCCCATCCCCCCCCTCCCCCGTAGCCTGCTGGGGCTCCCACCTCTGAGAATAAGCAGGAAAGATCACGGCTCTCGTGTCAACCAGACTGAGTCTGTTCCTGGCCACCACAAAGGGTTTGAGATTTAATTAGGCTCCGGCTCCCTCACACTTGGCATGCCTGGATCAAATTTCTCAGCCCAGCTCTTCTGGCTTTTGCAGCGGAGACAGTCTGTTCCTTCTAGGGCCTGTGACAGATAACACTAGGGTGGTGTCCAGAGGGCAGCTCGGGTTTTAGATTTCGTTAATGTTACCCTGAAGACCCACAGGTACCCTCTAAACCTGATAGTTGAAAGTCACCATTCCAAAGCGCATGCGAAGCCCCGCCCTCAGGCGATGGGTGTGTGAATGGATCCGGAAGTGACCTGTGAAGTCTTCATAGCTCCTCTGCAGGTTGTATGAGCCTTTGAAGCCCTGCTCTTACCCAGAATTGGTAAGACAGAGCTTCCAGATTTGAGGCCACGCAGCAAGTAGGCTCATAAAATGACAAGTATGGTTATCAGCCTGAGCAGATTGTAAACAGCATGTATGTTGATTACGTCATTGTACAATAATTCTTAGGTAAACACGCCCTCTGAATCATTCCAACTGCAAGTTCTGCTCCTTACGAGGAGGTGGGGCCCACCCAAAGCCAATGCAAAGTCAGCAAGTGGCAGCTAGTATTCTATGAAGGTAATTCCCTGCCAACATGGACTGTCACATGAGCCACGTGTGTTTTCCTGCCTTAGCACTTCGTGTAGGGCCCTTCATGCACAACCAGACACACCTGGTCCCTAGGGCGGGGCCATCAGCAATGCAGCCCAGGTTGGTACGGCACACACCCATTTCTGAGTCCTCTAGCCGGTTGCATTCTGAGTGGTTTATGGTTTCCTACCTAGCAGTTGACATTATACCCACCCTTCACAAATGCTACCCCATACCACCAAAGTCTGGGTAGACTCATGGCTTGAGAACTTGGTGGCCAGGCCTGGGAAGTGCAAATTCACACACACACACCCCAAACTGCTACATTTAGCCCTGGAAAGAATATGTTGGTGCCAAGAAGTTTGGCTGTGAATTCGCAAATGCCGCCTAAGGTTGCTACACTATTGTCTGTTCTTCCCTAGAGACACCTTGGGGCCCCTTTACTCACCAAATGCGTCTCCGGGACCAGAACCAATTAAAGAACTGGTTCAGGTGAGGAGGGTGGAGCAGGGTCAGAGCTGACTTGACTGAGGTGGAGGGCAGGGCGAGCCAGCCAAGGGCAGGACTGAGTGTTCTTTTCTCCTCCACCCTCTGGGAGGCAGACTGGGTTGACCTGCCTGCAAGTCTTTCTTCCCATCACTTTCTTCTCTCACGCTCCCTGCTTTTCCTCCCTCCCATTTGGAGGCAGTGGGGGCATACTAAGCTATGCAGGCCAGGTCCTTGCTGTCACAGAGTTGTTGGGGCTGGAGAGATGGCTTAGGGGTTAAGAGCAATGTCGCAGAGGTTCAATTCCTAACACCCACATGGTAGCTCACACCACCTATAACTGTAGTCCCACGGGATCTGGTGCCCTCTTCAGGTGTGCAGATGGATGTGCAGACGAAACACCCAAATACATACATAAATATTTTCTTTAAAAGTTGCTGGGGTGAGGCAGAACAATGAAAAGGGCTGGAGAGATTTAGAGCACTTGTTGCTCTTGCAGAGGACCTGGGTTCAAGTCCCAGCACCCACGTGGTGGCTCACAGTCATTCATAATTCCAGGTCATCGGTGTCCAACACCCACTTAAGGCCTGGCATGCACATGGCGCACAGACATACAGACAGCCAACTAACACTCTCATAAAATACATCTGAAACGTAAAAAAGAGAGAGAGAGAGAAAGAAAGAAATGGGCAGAGACATGTCTCAGAACACTGGCTCTCTCCCAGAGGATTCATGTTTGGTTCCTAGCACCCACGTGGCAGCCCACAACTATCTGTAATGCCAACTGCCTCCTGGCCTCTTAGGGCAACAGCAACAGTCGCCAACATGCTGAAGGTGAGAGGGTTCAGTGTCCAGCCTTCCCAGGTAGCTAAGCCTAAAGATAGCAAACTAGTGACCTGTCTCCAAGTTCCTTCTGCCCTCAGGCTCTGTGTTTTTTCCTTAGAGTGTATGTTGGGGTGTGGGTGTGATTGGGGGGTAGATAGTGCTTCTACTTTGGGGTCTTGTGGCTACAGGCAAAGGAGAGGAGAAAGAATGACTCAGACTGAAGAGTAAGCATGTGAGCGCCTGAAGCAGAAGTTTGACCTTTTGCGGTAACCGGTGAATAGGGAGGGATCACCAACTTAAGTTGGGGAGTGCCCAGCACAGGGAGCAATAAGAGGTAATGATCACTTCTGGAGAACGCTTCCTCATGTTACACCTTCCTCCTCACAGCGGCCATTGATCTGCTTTTGCTTTTGCTTTTTTCTGTTTTGGTTTTTCCAGACAAGATTACTTTTTGTAACCCTGACTATCCCAGAACTTGCTCTGTAGACCAGGCTGACTTTGAACTAGAGATCCACCTGCCTCTGCCTCCTGAGTGCTGGGATTAAAGGCCTGCACCACCACTGCCTGGCAGCCAATGCTTTTTCAAAATAAGAAAGTAGCAGGTTGGATGAGGACAGTGACCATTTAAAGTCGGGATAATCCTGTAGGAACGGCCACCAGCAACTGCAGGGTACAGCAGTCTGGAGGCTCATGTCTGGGGTGCGGGGCAAGGGGGGGTGTTAAAAAAATAGGGGTGAAGTAGACAGGCAGTGGTGGCTCATGATTTAATCTCAGCTAATTTCCTTATTTTTAAAAGCATTGTGTGTGATGGTGCTGGCGATCTCCTTTAATTCCAGCACTCAAGAGGCAGAAGCAGGTGGATCTGAGTTCAAGGCCAGCCTGGTCTACAGAGTGAGTTCCAGAACAGCTGGGTCTACACTTTCTCAAAAACAAAACAAAAAACAAAAACTAAAACAACAACAAAAGACTTCCTAAAAATAATAAATACCAAACAGGATAGAGAGGTTTTACCTGAGAGATGCTGAGAAGAAAACAGGACCCAGGAGATGAACTCCGAGGAAACAGACCTTTGACCTGAGAGGTGCCAGATAGGAAGGACCAGTTCTGAGAGTGAAAGTCCTTACTCCCTTGTGTATGGCAGAAACTGACCCTCTGTGGAGGAGAACAGCATTCTGGTCCCAAGTTGAAAATAAACTGTCAAATATCCACATTAGAGTCCAGGTAAAGACAGTGAAGCATAGCTGGGTGCAGTATCTCATTCTTTGATCCCAGCACTCCCGAGGCAAAGGCAAGCAGATCTCAGAGTTCGAGGCCAGCCTGGTCTACAAAGTAAGTTTCAAGACAGCCAGGGCCACACAGAGAAACCCTGTCGTAAAAACAAAAGAACAAACAAACGAATTCTACATAAAGAAAGAATCTTAAAAAAAAAAAAATCACTAAGCAGTGGTGGCACACACCTTTAATTCCAGTATTGGGAGGCAAAGGCTGGCAGATCTCTGAGTTCAAGGCCAGCCTGGTCTACAGAGAGAGTTCCTTGACAGTCAGAGCTGTTATACAGAGAAACCCTGTCTTGAAAAACAAAATAAAACAAAAATTAGTTTGTGCATGGGTGTTTGCCTGCACCTGCATGTATGTAAGTGCACTGAGTGAGTGCCTGGTGCCCTTGGAGGTCAAATCCCTTGGAACTGGGGTTACAGGTTTCCAAGTCCGGGTCTCTGCAAGAGCAGCCAGTGCTCTGACCACTGAGTCTTCTCTCCAGACCCGAGGCAGCAGTTATGCTTCCCGGGCCATCTCACGGCCCATAAATTCCAACATTCAAGTAGCTATATTAAAAAAAACAAAAGAGGTTGGGCCATAGCACATGCATGTCTGCATTCACATAAACACACAGCAATAATAAATAAATTAAAAAAATAAAAGTAAGTCAGGTGTGGTGGCTCATGTCTTTCATCCTAGCATTCAGAAGGTAGCGGCAGGTAAGATCGAGGCCAGCCTGGTTTACATAGTGAATTCCAAAACAGCCTGAGCTATATAGAGAGATTCTGTCTTAAAAAAAAAAAAAAAGAAAAGAAACCAAAATAAATAATAAAAGTAAAACAAATAAGGAGATGTGTGTGTGTGTGTGGTGTGCCTGTGATGTGTGTGATATAAATGGTAGAATGCTTGCCTAACAAGCATAAAACCTTGAGTTCAATCCAGCACCGTTGAAACCTTACCTATAATCCTAGCACTCAGTTGGAGGCAAGAGAACCAGAAGGCCAAGGTTATCCTTGCTACATAGTGAGTTTGAGAATGGCCAGACACACATGAAACACTCTCAGAAATAAATAAGTAAATAAATATACATACATAAAAGCAAAAAGGGGGTGAACCTTTTTTTTTTTTTTTTTTTTTTTTGATTTTCGAGACAGGGTTTCTCTGTGGTTTTGGTTCCTGTCCTGGAACTAGCTCTTGTAGACCAGGCTGGTCTCGAACTCACAGAGATCCGCCTGCCTCTGCCTCCCGAGTGCTGGGATTACAGGCGTGCGCCACCACCGCCTGGCTGGGGTGAACCATTTTTAAAGTGTTATTAAATCTGATCTATCATGATATTTCAGTAACATAATATGTTATGAATTCAGCTTATTTTGACATCGTCTGTGCATTTATTTTTATTTATTTATTTATTTATTTATTTTTGGTTTTTCGAGACAGGGTTTCTCTGTGGCTTTGGAGCCTGTCCTGGAACTAGCTCTGTAGACCAGGCTGGTCTCGAACTCACAGAGATCCGCCTGCCTCTGCCTCCCGAGTGCTGGGATTAAAGGCGTGCGCCACCACCGCCCGGCTGAGCATTTATATTTAAATGTGATGGGTTATCTCAGTTCAGACTACCTGTGTCCAGTGATGAGGGATTAGGGTTTACAAACGCGCATCTCATCTCTTGACTCTTGAATGAAGCAATCAAGTTGTCTTATGTGTGGTGGCGTAAAATCCTCTCATCGTGTGTACTTCTGCGGCTTTTAGTAAAGCGATCGGTTCGGTTGTGCAGCCACTGCCAGCTTGCAGGGAACGAACATTCTGAGCATCCCAGGAAGGTTTCCTCACGTCTGTTTTCATTTTGGAACAAAGCCTTACTTTGTAGCCCGGGCTAGCCTCAAGCCAATGCTTCCACTTCAGCCTCCCAAAGGCTAGGATTACAGGCATGCATTACCACACCTGGCTGGCGGTTTATTTTCTCACATTGCTGAATAATAGTCCATTGTATGCATACAAACACGGTTTGTTTATCCACTCACGTTAGAAGGACATTTGGATTGTTTTCAGTTTCAAAACCATGACTAATGCTGCTGTGAACATTCATGTGCCTGTCTGTGTGGACAGCCTGTCTAGCTCCTTTGAGTGGACTAAGAGTGGACTCACCGGATCATGTGGAGAGTTTGTATTCATTCATTCATTCACTTTTGAGACAGGGTTTCTCTGTGTAGCCCTGGTCGTCCTGGAACTCTCTCTATTGACCAGGCTGGCCTCAGACTCAGAGATCCACTTGCCTGTCTCCCAAGCGCTGGGTTTAAAGGTGTGGGCCGCTGCCACCCGACCTGTGTTTAATCTTTTAAGGGGCTGCTAGTCTGAAACTGTTTCCAAAAGCAGAGGCATCATTTTGCACGCGCATTGAAAGTGGGCGAGGTTCCAGCTCTCTCTACCACCTTCTTGCCAACAACTGTTATTTTCTGTCTTGTATGAGAAGTGGGTGATGTTTGGCTGGAGAGAGGTTTTGGGTGGACCGTACCTAGGGATCTAGCTGAGAGGTCAGTGAGAGAAGAGGGGTGTCAGATTGTGTGGTTTGAAGGAGGAGGAGGAAGGGAATGGCTGGAGAGCCTGGGGTCAAGTGGATGGGGGGTGGGAGGCAAAAGAAATAGACTTGGCTAGAAGGTCCTTTCCCAGCAAGAGAAGGGGACAGGTCGGCACCATTAGAAAGGAATTGGTAGGGGGAATGGCCCTAAAGATCAAGCTAAGTGATGGGGTTTGGCGAGCCCGGTAGGACTGTCCCCTTACTCCAACAATAGAAAAACGAGATGAAGTGGATCCCAGAACTCCATCAGGACCAAAGAGGTGGGCCCGATGTCCAGCAGGAGGAGATGGGTCACCCTGATACTGTAATATCCACCTGAGGCTTCCTGTTGGGATGCTGATGGTCAGACCAAGGGAGCCTGGGTCCCCTCAGTTGTTCATGGCCAAGGAGGTCAGATGAAGGGCGATCTGGGATTGATGTCCTCATGTCGCAAGGGACATGGGGACAATCAACACCCCAGTGTCCTTCTTCGTAGCACCTTGGACATGGGCTGGGTGGTTTAAAATGGCCCAGTGACCCTCCTGACCGCCTTTGAAACAAGAACACAGGTTCTCAGGCTTTAGGAGACCAGGAAGTCTGGGATTTTACTTTGACCAGCTGTCATCAGTATTTGTTTGGGAGATTTTCTTCATCTCTCCCATAGTCCATCTTAAAGGTCACAGTTAAGACTTCTGCCTACAGAGTCAGGGGTCCTCTCCCTAGACGTTTCAGTCTGACCTGATGTCAGGGAAATCCGGGAGAAGTAGATCATAAAGAGTTGCTTCCCACCTGGGATCTCAGGATTCAGATTGGTATATTGTAAAAGGGCTTTTGTAAGGCAGTCTAGGAATTGAGATGGGTTTTCATGCCTTTCCTGGATGACCTTGGACTTTTTCATAATTTACTGCCTTGAGGGAAGTCTTGTGATGCTGGCCAGGAGGCAAGTCATAATTTGGTTCCTTGCTAGAATGTCTCCTGGGGTATTGGAATCCCATTTAGGGTCCTGGTCGGAGACTGCCCTAACTCTAACTGAGTAGGTGTCATGAGTTTGGGCCCTAGCCTGATCCCAGACTCGCCTATACTCCTCTGGGAGAAGATTGTTGGTGAGAACCATATACATGTCATGGAAGGTGAGGTTGTAAGAGCGAGTGATAAATTGGATAGCCCCAACTGGTCTTCCGAGAGCAAGGCCTTATATGTGATAGTTGAGTCTTCTGCTTTAATGCCAGCCACATCCTCAGCCTGTCGCCAAGGAGGGAGAGAGAAACCAGAGAGACTGGAGAGAAAGAGAATGGACTACTGGTTAAGGCTGAGGGGGTGGGGGAAGTTTGCTAGTGCCATAGAAAACAGGTGTGGGCTTCATGGCTGGGAGTTCTTTCCTCCTTCGTTGGTTTATCCCAAAGTGGTATCACACCACATGGTTCCTTTAAGATTACTTAAGTATAAAGCAGTGTTATTTTGTTTGTGTTTTAACAAATAAAGTTTGCCTAAAGATCAGATTGCAGAACTAAGCCACTAGAGGCTAGGGAATGGTGGCACACACCTTTTAATTCCAGGACTGCAGTCTGAGGAGACAGTCTGAGGACAGGACCACCCCTTCGGTCTGAGCATTGGTAAAGGTCTCTCTAGTGGTTGTTCGCGCTGCTTCTCTGATCCTTCAGGCAAGCTTTATTTGTTAAAACAAAATATCACCACAGTATAGATTTTTAACTATCAACCCCAGTGTCATAGATTTTTCAGATTTGTAACCTTTCCCAATATACTTACAGATACTGAGGTAAGATTTATACCTTAGCCAAAGTTTTTGAGAGTTAGACCAAAACTGAAAGCATCTGAGATGAGTAGCTGTAGCTGGAGTCCCCGCTGTAGCTGGAGTCCCCGCTGTAGCTGTAGCTGGAGTCCCCGCTGTAGCTGTAGTCCCCGCTGTAGCTGGAGTCCCTGCTGGAGTCCCTGCTGTAGCTGGAGTCCCCGCTGTAGCTGGAGTCCCCGCTGTAGCTGGAGTCCCCGCTGTAGCTGTAGTCCCCGCTGTAGCTGGAGTCCCTGCTGGAGTCCCCGCTGTAGCTGGAGTCCCCGCTGTAGCTGGAGTCCCCGCTGTAGCTGGAGTCCCCGCTGTAGCTGGAGTCCCCGCTGTAGCTGTAGCTGGAGTCCCCGCTGTAGCTGGAGTCCCTGCTGGAGTCCCTGCTGTAGCTGTAGTCCCCGCTGTAGCTGGAGTCCCCGCTGTAGCTGGAGTCCCCGCTGTAGCTGTAGCTGGAGTCCCCGCTGTAGCTGGAGTCCCTGCTGGAGTCCCTGCTGTAGCTGTAGCTGGAGTCCCCGCTGTAGCTGGAGTCCCCGCTGTAGCTGGAGTCCCCGCTGTAGCTGGAGTCCCCGCTGTAGCTGTAGCTGGAGTCCCCGCTGTAGCTGGAGTCCCCGCTGTAGCTGGAGTCCCTGCTGTAGCTGTAGCTGGAGTCCCCGCTGTAGCTGTAGCTGGAGTCCTCGCTGTAGCTGGAGTCCCCGCTGTAGCTGTAGCTGGAGTCCCCGCTGTAGCTGTAGCTGGAGTCCCCGCTGTAGCTGGAGTCCCCGCTGTATCTGTAGCTGTAGCTGTAGCTGGAGTCCCCACTGGGAACAGTCCGCCCCTTTATTCTGTTCTGCTCTCCTTTCTCTGTCACACAGAAGGTGGCTCACTTGATATGGGACAGATATTTTGGAGGAAACCTTTTATACAAGCATGCTCGGGTTTAGAGAAGGGGAGCCATACCCCAACTTCAGAGCCAGGTTTTAATTGAAGGGGAACAGCATAAAACAATGGTCTCATGCCACTCATGCCTAAAGGACACCTGAATTCCTGTAAAACTGAACCCAGTAAGAACAAAGAAAGCTGAATATAGGAATTTCTGAACCCTAGACACAGGCAGAGGACTCTGTAAGAAGGAACTGAGGGATGGACCAAGCAGGGAGGGGTGTATGCCAGGTATGTGCCCACTGCAGCTGGCCTACTCCTTTGCTTTACATCTCTCTACTAGATCCTGCTTCCAGTGCCCACTTTACAACAAGCCTACAGACCATCGATGGGTACTTAAAAAACAGGACATTTACAATGTGTGTGTCAGACCAGACAAAAGAAACTGGGCTTGGAGTGGAGAAAAGAGAAGGGTTGGTTGGGTGTAAGGAAAGGGGAATCTCTTTCCACTTCCCCTATCGCTCACAGTAGTTGTCAAGGTCCCAAATAATGTTGGGATCCAGGATGCCGTTACGTGCCATTTGGATTGATAATCTAAGGGGTATCGAGGCAAAATTTGACTGCAAAGGCAAACAAGTTTAGGGCCCTTCAAATGGGATGCCAGGGATAGAGGCTGGAGGTTTTCTCAGAGGCGTACCCAGGGGGAATGAAAGGGTATGGAAGACATAGTTTCCATAAATGAGAGAGGAAAAAGAAAATGTCACTGCAGTCTGTAGTCGTGGGCATCCCCAGGACTCAGTGAGAACCAAGCCATTGTGTGGGTTATCACCCAACTCAACTGGGGTCAGGGACTTGGCCTGGCTAAGCCAGAGGAGACTCGGCATCTGGTACCAGGGCTTTCCTACCAGAAGGCATCGAAGAAAACCTGGCTTTCTAGGCCAGAAGGCATGGAAGAAAAAGGATATCATCCAAGAAAAGGGTCAGGAATGGGGTCGCAAAAGCCACAAGGGCCTAGAGGAGCTGTGGGATTATGGGCAGTTCTGGGGGGGAGACAGAAAAGGAGGTCAGGTGGGGTGCAATAACCCAGTTGGGCCTAGTGGCACTGGGGAATTGCAGTCCCAAGGGAGGTAGAATGGGGTCAGGGGAAGAGGGTCAGCTGTATCCTTAAGGACCATTGATGGAGAAGTTACTTTTATTTAATAAAGAAACTGCCTAGGCCCATTTATAGGCCAGCCCTTAGGTGGGTGGAGTAAACAGACAGAATGCTGGGAGAAAGAAGCTGAGAAAGGAGTCGCATTGATTCTCCCTCTCCAGACAGACGCAGGTTAAGATCTTCCCTGGTAAGCCAGCTCATGGGCTACACAGAATATTAGAAATGGGTTAGATCAATATGTAAGAGCTAGCCAATAAGAGGTTAAAACTAATGGGCCAGGCAGTAATTAAAAGAATACAGTTTCCGTGTAATTATTTCGGGGCATAAGCTAAGCCATGCGGGCGGCCGGGTGCCGGGGACGCAGCCCCGCGGCCCTTATTACAACAGAGTGGCGCCAAATGAATGTAGACAGATTATATAGATATATACAGCTTTAATAAGGAAATAGCCTTACAGGACCACAGGTTCCCGCGGAGCACTGGAAAAGCGGAGCAAAAGAAAAAAGGGCTGCTGGGCTCACGCCCGGCAGATTTATCCGTAAACATTAGCCCGAGGCGAACACGCCCCCAATGGGTGGGGCTATGTCCCTACAGACCATGGTTGGAGGTATCTCCTCCTCTAAGAGTATCAGATGGTTGCCAGTCAGTGGTCACTTCCTCAGACTCAGGGGAACATTTACACCAACCAAAGGGAAAACTTACACAATTGCTGCTGGTGGTTGGGTTCTGAGCGATTGGTGAGCCCAATGGTGAATCTGTTGCCGGTGGACTGGAGATGAGGGATAGCGTCCCAGTGCGGCTCAGACAGACCACAGTGAGGAGCAGACACCAGGAGAGGCTGTCTGAGCTTTGACACCAAATGTAAGCATTACAGCTCGCATGGAAAGGGATCCTGGCAGTCAGGAGCCAAAGAGTACCACAAAGTCATTGTAAGTACAGCAACTTAAGGCCTGGCTTCAGGAAAAGATTTCCCCCATGAAATCCGGGGAAGTTGTTACAGCTCTGCTCAGGTCCCCTGGAGTTCAGCAACTCTGTTCCACTAGGGGAACAGTTACAATCCTGCTGGACTCTAACTCTGGTGCAATGCTGTTCTCTGCTCCACTCCACCCTGGTGAAAGAAGGTCTCACCCAAACCTCATTCCAGAGACTTATTGGGAGGGAAGAGTCCAGGAAAGTGGCTGCCTCCGCCAGGGTGGAAAAAGCAGCAGCAAGCCGGGCGGTGGTGGCGCACGCCTTTAATCCCAGCACTTGGGAGGCAGAGGCAGGTGGATCTCTGTGAGTTCGAGACCAGCCTGGTCTACAAGAGCTAGTTCCAGGACAGGCTCCAAAACCACAGAGAAACCCTGTCTCGAAAAACAAAAAAACAAAACAAAACGAAAAAAAAACAAAAAACTGTCTCTCACTCTCCAGTCCCAGGGGTCTGATGCCCTCTTCTGACCTTCAACGACATTAGGCACACATGTGTTACACAGACATCCATGCAGGCACAACATTCATACACATAAAATAAAGTATGTAGGGTAGAAGGGCCAGCCATAGAAACCCACTCTGGCCATAGAACCAGAGCCCGTGAAAGAAACAAACTGTGACCCTAAAACTAGAGCCAAATCTGCTGCTGACCAACATAGCACAAAACCAACCAATCCCTGAGCACAAAATCCAGTCAATCTCTGAGCTTGTCCAAACCGCCCGGCCAGTGAGAGACAGTTTTAAGCTGCTGTGTGTGTGCTGGGATTTGAACCAGGGTCCTCTGGAGGAGCAGCCAGTCTTACACTGAGCCATTTCTCTAGCCACAGTTTTTGTTTGTTTGTGGGAATGTCATGGTACCTGTGTGGATGTCAGAGTTCCTTCTCTCGTCTGTCATTTGGGCCCTGGGGATTGAACGCGGGTTGCCAGGCATGGCTGCAAGCACCCTTTCTCACTGAGCCATCTCCCTGGCCTTTGTGTGTCATTTTCTATATATTACATTCAGTGTGCCCGCAGAACTGAAGAAGAGCAGATCTTCATTGGAAACATGGTAATGAGATTATATCAGCAAATAGACTGTGGCTGCAATTATGCAATAAAGAAAGGAATCAAATGTCAGATGTAATATTTTTATTGAGATGAAATTCATATACCATAATATTAGTCATTTTAGCCTGCAGTGAAGCTTAATGGTAGGTAGGCACTCGAACCATACAATGGGACCTTTTGTTGGGCTTCTTTCACATATACTCATGTTGTAGGCACATCAGGACATCATTTTTTACAATTCGTTTCTTTCTGTACCTTTTATGTGTACATACATATTACGTACATACATGTACCCATTGATGCATGCATGTATGGAAGCCAGAAGATGTTGGGTATTTTCCTCAATCATTCTCCATCTTATTTTTAAAGACAGGGTCTCCCAATGAACCCAGGGCTCACTGATTGGCTAGATTTGTTGGCCATAGAACTCTTGGGATCTACATATCTTGAGGCCTTCCCACATAAGGTGTGCATGGCTGTGCTCAGCTCTTTTTGTTTTTTTTTTTTTGTTTGTTTGTTTGTTTGTTTTGTTTTTTGAGACAGGGTTTCTCTGTGTAGCCCTGGCTGTCCTGGAACTCACCTGTAGACCAGGCTGGCCTCAAACTTGGAGATCTGCCTGCCTCAACTTCCAAGTGCTGGGATTAAAGGGGTGGGAGGAAAGGATCTGAGCACTCAGGTCCTTAATGCTCACATGTGAGCACTTTACCCACTGAGTCTTCCCCATCCCCTTCCTTCCTTCTTTATTTTTGTTTGGTTTTTGAGACAGGGTTTCTCTGTATAGCCCTGGCTGTCTTGGAACTTGCTTTGTAGACCATGGTGGCTTGGGATTTACAGAGATCCACCTGGCCCTGCCTTCCAAGTACTGGGATTAAAGGTGTAGGCCATTGCCGCCCAGCTCCTTTAATTCTTTTTAACCTAATCAATAGCATGAGTTTTGTTCAAAAGAATAGGCTCTGAATTATCTCTAACCATGAGTGAAAACAGCAGGACTTCATTCTTTTTCTATGAGAGGATAAGATTCCAGGGTATGTCACAAATGTCACAATTTGTTTACCCATTCATCTACTAATGGGCCACACCACAAACTGGATTTTTACATTTGAACATGCCCAGAGGTATTTCTGCTCCCTAGAGACTAATTCTGCTCTAGTACAGCCTCCCCTATTTTACAGATTAGGAATCTGAGGTACAAAAAAGGGGACATGTTAAAAGGGGATCCACGAGGCAGGCAAACTCCTTGGAGAGAACGGCTACGGGCCTGACTGACTGCTGAAGCCAGACACTGAGTCCTGTTCCTCCAAGGGTGTTCTGAATGCTTGCAATGTCTCTTTCCAGGCTGGCAGTCAGTGTGCCAGGCACACGACTCTCACTGCTTCCCTTTTTGATATCTTCTCTCATTACTTTTAATTGCATCTGGGCCTCGCTTTTGCTTCCTAATCCAGGGCATTCCTCTCCACCTCCCACTGGCCCAGCACAGCACTTCTTTTTCTGAGCTATCCCAAGAAGTGCCCCAAGAAAATGGAGCAGGGTTCCTGAAAGGCATCCATCTCCATAATGAAAAGTCTCATGTCCACATCCCAGCATATTTACATAGAAATCTGCACACAAAAGCAACATTACAAAGGGAAGGTTTTTTTCCCCCTTCCTTTCTTTTTTTAATGCCATCTCCTCACAGCTCCATTTCCTGCAGTAGTAAGAACACTATTGGAATTACGCTGACAGGAAGACAAAACAACTTCCAGGGATGCTGGGTTAGAAACAATAGCTTTGCCAAACCCATTAATGTTTAAAGTCAATGGAGCATAAAACTGCTTTTCTCTACTTACAGCCAGGCATCATCTTACAGAGTGGAGGGGGGAAAATTGCCATTTTAACTCAGCTGAAATCCATAAGCCTTCTCCTAATTTTCATTCTCCTTGAAATTCTCCAGTAAGTACCATCGGAATGAAAATGAGACTTTCTCTCCGGGGAGAATGGCTTCCAGTCTTCAGCAGTAAAGCGTGTGAAGAGAGACTTGGAGGTGAAGGAGGAGTCTCCTGGGATGCCCTTGCCCAAATCTGCAGAACTAGCTGTAGTTATGACACACCTTGAAATTTGGGAGCCCCTGGGTGCTTTCAGGAAGGCCATAAACAATCCAGGGCAAAGTCCGCAGGAGGCAGCTTTCTAAGGGCCAGCCCAGTCCTAGGAAGTATTGCCTTCGGGGTCTACTTTACTGAGTGGGTCTATGGGCTAACCTTGATTATTGAGATATTAGCTCTTTCCCCAGGAAATTGCTGGAAGAGAGCCCAGAGGCTGTCAGTAAAGCACTGGACCTAATAATCCCACAGTACATTTGTGTAATGCCTGACAAAGCCTGCTCCCATCACCTTTCAGGATCCTGAAAACAATCTCCAAAGGAGGCAGGGCAGGGATTTTTTTTTTTTGTGTGTGTGTGTGTGTGTCCATTTTACAAGTGAAAATACTTTAAACTGATTTGTGGGGAGTCCCACACCCAGCTTGAAGCAGGGATGAGACTTGAATCTATGTCTTTGCACAATCTGTTTAGATCTCTTTTGGCTCCCAGGAGACTGGTCAGAATATTCCCAGCCCCACCCACTCCTTACAAACACCAGTTTCCAGTATCTGGGAACTCAGGACAGAGCCTCTGTGTACCCAATCCACACTCCTCTCATTCAGCCAGGAAATACAGCCCTGGTTGGTAAGCTGAGGAGGAAGGGTGAGGAAGAAATTAATTTTATCTCATTTCCCTGAACCAAAGACCATAAAACCCCAGATAGATTTGAGAAACAAACAAAACACTACGAAAAAAAGCAACAAGGCATTAGGGGGAAAAAAAGGCAGATTTGATAACCTTTTTGAGGCAGGGAGACTAGATCTATGGCCATGTTAGAAGTCTCAAAGGAAGCCAGGTGGTGGAGACATAAGCCTTTATTTGATCCCAGCATTTGGGAGGCAGAGGCAGACGGATCTCTGAGTTCCAGACCCATCTGGTCTACAGAGTGAGTTCCAAGGACAGCCAGGACTACATAGAGAGACCCTGAAAAAACGAACAAAAAACGACAAACGACAACAAAAAAATTATTTTACTAGGGGCATGCACAAGGTGTTTGGGTGGGTGTGGGTGGGTAGAGAGGGGGGGGATGTACAAAGCCCAGAACAAACCACTGCAGTAAGAGAAAGGGTTCACTTCCAGTATACTAGTGAGTCATGGAATTATGAAAATCCCTGTAGTAGCCGGGCGGTGGTGGCGCACGCCTTTAATCCCAGCACTCGGGAGGCAGAGACAGGCGGATCTTTGTGAGTTCGAGGCCAGCCTGGTCTACAAGAGCTAGTTCCAGGACAGGCTCCGTAGCTACAGAGAAACCCTGTCTCGAAAAACCAAAAAAAAAGAAAAGAAAAAGAAAATCCCTGTAGTAGCAAGAATTTATTAGGGAACAATTTACAAAAAAAGCAAGTATGGCTTAACAAATGAGAAAACGCCTCAATAAACAAAAACCCAAAAATAAAACTAAAAACCACAGGCAAATTGAAAGATGTCAATTTCACCTGTAAAATAGGAATACACACATAAGATTTAATTCTACTACAATCTAGTGGTTTCAATAAATTATTGAGAAGAGTACATTTATGAATTACAGATGATTTCTTATATTTACACACACAAAAAAGCCAAACTTAAAATACTCTTATCTTTTGACCTAACACTCCACTCTTAGGAATGTACTCTGAGGGATAAATCACAAATTTAGAAAAGTTTTATGGGAAAGAAACATCAGTCACACACTTATTACAACGGTGAAATCAGGAGAAACAGCAACCGCTGAAGGAATTTAAACAATTACAAGCACTTAATGGAAACTTACGTAATCATTACAATGTTTTCAAAGCGCGTGCAATCACTGGAAAAGCGTTTATAATTTAATGTGAGGTTTAAAACAAAGTGTAATGTTTTGTGCGTGGCTGTTTGTATAATGTACAGAGAAAAGGCTTGAAAGGGGAAAAAAAGTCTTTTAATCATGTTTGAATCCTACGGTTACAAAAACTTTGAACTTCAAAAAAAGTCAAAAAAAAAAAAAAAGTCGACGCTAGTCACGCCGTGGCTCACAGAAGTGGCCGTGAAGGCAAAAGTCTGGGATCCTGCGGTCATAGGGTCTGCGCCCCGGTAGCGGCGGTTCCTCCCTGCCAACCCCCGACGGGGCCGCCCCTCCCCCGGGGCCGCGTGGCCACTGCGGGTGCGCGGAGTGGAGCCGGGCCAGCGCAAGCGTTGCCGACACGTGGGGAGGGAGCGGGCGCGGCGGAGGAGGGGCTGGGTGTGTGTGTGTGGCGGGGTGTCCGCGAGTGGGAGAGGCCAAGTGGCCGTCTCCGCGTGGGCCTCTTTCCGGACCGCTCGTGGGGCCCGGGCTCGACGAGAGTCGTGCCCACCCCCGGGGCTGCTCACAGGCGGAGAAGGTAGCACTGGGAGGAGGGCACGGACCGGGGGTCCGCACGGTGCGCGCCGTTCCGCGCTCCGAAGTCTTCTGCGTACGTTCCTCCCCCCCACGGCCGCGCGCAGTGGAAGGAGCCGCGCGACGTCACCCATTGTTTACAAATCAACCCGAGCCGGCCGCGTTCCGGCTCCCGCGGCTGGGAGGCGCGCGGCGCGACTGCCCGGTGGCCCCGGCTTCCGCGTCCCAGGCCCGGCCCCGGCCTCCGCCCCGCTCCCGCTCCCGCTCCAGCCGCGGCCCGCCGAGGCCGCAGGCAACCGAGCCGCCAGCGACGCCCGCACAGCCGCGGGGGCCCGGGCGGGGGGCCATGCCGTGCCGGAGGGAGGAGGAGGAGGAAGCCGGCGACGAGGCGGAGGGGGAGGACGACGACGACAGCTTCCTCCTGCTGCAGCAGTCGGTGACTCTGGGCGGCTCGGCCGACGTGGACCAGCTCATCGCCCAGATCGGCGAGACGCTGCAGCTGGACGCGGCGCACGACGACCCGGCCTCGCCGTGTGCTGCCCCGGGTCCCCCGCCCCCGCCTCCGCCCCCGCGAGTCGTGGCGGCGCTGCCGGCGGACAAGGCCCTGGCCCCGGCGAGGCGGCTGCTGCGAGCGGCCGCGCCTGCGGAGGCCGGGGACCCGGCGCCCCCGGGGGCCGTGCGCTGCGTGCTAGGAGAGCGCGGGCGCGTGCGGGGTCGGACGGCTCCCTACTGCGTGGCCGAGCTCTCCGGGGGCCGCAGCGCGCTTTCCGGGCTGGGGCGGCGGGGGTGGCTCCCGGGTGCCGTGACATCTCGGCGAATCCAGCAGCGGCGGTGGGCTCCCGGCGGAGCGCGTGCTGGCGACGACGACCCTCACCGGCTCCTGCAGCAGCTCGTGCTCTCGGGAAACCTCATTAAGGAGGCGGTGCGCAGGCTCCAGCGAGCGGTTGCGGCGGTCGCAGCCACGAGCCCCGCTAGCGCCCCGGGGTCCGTGAGTGGCCGAAGCGGACCGGACTCAGTCACCTTGCAGCCCTCGGGCGCCTGGCTCTGACTCGGGGTTCCCGGAGGAGGAAGCGGACGCGGCCACGCCGACCCAACAGTGTCCTGCGCTGGACTGCCCGGAGCTGAAGCCGTCGTCCATCCCGCGGGCTACAGCCCCAAAGTTACCGACCGCGCGAGACTGTTAGAGAAAACGAACTCGACTGAGCAGCACTGGCAGCCGAGTACCTGGGATTTACCGGGAGAACTGTGGCAGCTACTTGATCAACTTGGACCTGACTTAGCCCTTGGGGACAGCGTGTGCTTGGATTGTTTATAAATGTTGCTCGCAGTGGCGGGAATTGGGAGGACTTTTCTAACAATACTTGAAAACGAATAGTCGGCATACATGGTCTCGTTATTTTCGGGTGGAGAAACTTCCTGAATGTGGTGCTACAATTGCAGATCGAAGAGGTTCTGGGGTGAAGAATGTTAAAACTTGGCAGTTGGGTGGTTGGCAACGGTGAAGGTGGCCGATGGGACCCAGTTGGTGAATTCTCGAAGATGGGGAGAGTTGAGTTTAAACGTGGGCTTGTAAATGACTTGACCTTGCCAACTTTGACTCAAGGTCAGCTTGGTTGTGAGTTGGGTGTTGTGGGATCCTTGGGAGAGCTCTAACCGTGGTGTCTTTTTTTTTTTTTTTTTTCTCCTCTTGATCCAAGCGCAGACCTGTCTCCTTTGCCACCTCTTGGAGTCTCCCGAGGACACGGAGGCCAATAGGGCTGTGACGGGAGAGTTATTTGCGCTTTCCGTGCTTTTCTCTTTCCAGAACAACTCCTCCTGCTAGACCATTCTTGGCCGTCGCACCAGCTTTCTCAGAAACTGCCATAAACAACCCCTATCCTCTTGTGGGGTGTGTGTGGTTGAATGAAAGCCTCGGACACACTTTTCTGCACTGTTTTGAGCCTCTGCAGACTCCGAGGGGCCCTCTCCTGCTTCCTCACCTGCTAGTTCTTTGTGAGTGACTGAAACCGTTTTTAAAATGTGACTCCAGGAGGAGAAACCGCCGGCTTTTCCCCTTGTGAAACTTGAGGGTGCCCTTTCTGAGGTGCCACCCCCCAGACTCTAAGGTAGCTAAACCATTTTTTTTTAAAGATTCAATGGCTTGTTCATCCTTCAGATGTAGCTATTGATGTACACTTCGCAACGGAGTGTCTGAAATTGTGGTGGTCCTGATTTATAGGATATCAATTAAAATGTCTGCTGAATAAATTTGGTTTTTGTTTTAGAACACAGTCTGGATTTTTGATTAGAGGTGGGAGAGGGAAGAAAGACCATGTGGGGTGCATCCTCCAAAGCTAAGTCTATTTGGGGTCACTAGTGGGCTGGGGCCAGAGCTATGTTTAGTTGACTCTTAGCAGTTGCGCTTGAGTGTCTCTGGGTTTATTTTTATTTTACACACGTTTTGAGACAGGTTCTCACCGACCGAAAACCCTCTATGTGTAGATCAGGCTTACCTCAAACTCAGAGATTCCCCCATCTCTACTTCCTGAGTGCTGGTTTTAAGTCCGGCTCGCTTCACTCAGCTATTTAGATTTTCTTTTTTTACATTTATTTATTCGGTATGTGGAGGGTTCCCACATGCAGTGGGAAAGCCTGTGGGACTCCGATGACAACAGTGGTAGTAGGTTTCCCCCCTTCTGATTGGGTCCTGGATATCAAACTTTGGTGGTCTGGGTTAGTGGCAAGTGCCTTTACAAGCTGGGGCCGTCATTGCCCGTTTCTGGGATTTTAGAAGCTGCTCCATGGGCTTTCCCATCGATCATTTTCTAAGAATTGCTTTCTGGGCTTTCTTGTGATCTTTTTCTAAGAATCAGAGTATACAGGCAAAGACAGCCTGTTTTTTCTTTGAGACTGCCCAGATTGAGTTGTGTAGTCTATAGTAAGAAAAACATTCTTTTTTTTTTTTTTTTTGAAACAAGGTCTATGTATCTCCTGTCTGGAGCTCACTATGTAGACCAGGCTGGCCTTGAACTCAGAAGGATCCCCCTGCCTCTGCTTCCCAGGTGCTGGGTGCTAGGGTTAAAGACCTGTATGAATGACTACTACACTTGGCAAAAACCAAGTCTTTGAGTCATTTTTTTGGTAGTTGTAAGATAGCTTGGGAAGTTCATGACACTTTTCCTTCATTCTCAGCCCCATATTCTCTGGGCAGGAGTCCTCACTGTTGTGTCTTGCTTCCTGTCTCACCCTTCTCTTTTTCCTTTTTGAGACAAATCTCAGGCTTGCTGTGACCATATTGTTGTTCTGCCTCTGCACCCGCTCCCCCAGTGCTGGGGTTACAGGTGTGCCAGCCAGCATGCCTGTCATTTTTTGCTGGAGGTGGTGGTTGTGTTGGTGAGGTTTCTGTTTGTTTTAAGACAGTAGCCCAGGCTGGCCTCAAATTTGTAGTAATCCTACCTCTGCTTTCCCTTGCTGGGATTATAGACAGAAGCTGCTTGGTACATCCTACCTCTGCTTCCAAGTTCTCTGGGGACGGGACTCGTGCTGAGTACCGCTCCCTCCCGTGCTTAAGAAGTCCAGCCTCCAGCTTCACTTGGTGCAGGCCTACTGCTGCGTGCCATGGTTTGTTATGGTGAGCAAGTCACTGTGTGTGCTCACACACTCACACCTACCAGTGTCCTCCTTCTCTCATTTGTAAACAATAGTACTTAAGTAGTTGGGAGAATCGAAGTGTTCAAAACATAACATAGCTGCTCACTATTGGTTCTAGCTGGATTTAAGAGGATGTTCTTTTTTTTTTTTTTTTTTTTTTTTGGTTTTTCAAGACAGGGTTTCTCAACTAGTTCTTGTAGACCAGGCTGGTCTCGAACTCACAGAGATCCGCCTGCCTCTGCCTCCCAAGTGCTGGGATTAAAGGCGTGCGCCACCACCGCCCGGCTAAGAGGATGTTTACATCTAGATTATTAAATATTTTGCTTGAACCTGCGGTGGTGGAACACACCACCTAGCAGAGGCAGGTGGATCTCTGTGAGTTCAAGGCCAACCTGGTTTCAATACTTACAGAGAAACCCTGTCTCAAAACAAAAAACAAAACAAAAAAAACCCCAAAGCATTTTGCTAGAAGCTGTGACTGTGTGCGTTTTACTGTAGACTGAACTCAGCTTCACAGACGACAGGCAAGCGCAAGCACTCAGGTACCAAGCTGTCTTCTTAGTCCCTTTTATATTAAAACCTTTTTCTGTTCATGTGTTCGCAGTTGAGCATGTACATGTGTTCATGCATGTGGAGGCCAGAGATGAACAGGCATCTCCCTTGATAACTCCACCTTATTATTTGGGATTGAGACAGTCCCTCATGGAAGCTGGAGCTCACTAATTCAGCTATACTGGTTGGCCAGCAATCTCCCAGTGTCCTCCCAGGTACTCTACAAGTGTGTACTGCACCACCACCCACTGTGTGCCGTTTTAAAAGTATATTTTTGTTTTTCAAGACAGGGTCTTATTATGTAGCTCTGGCTGTCCTGGAACACTGTGTAGATCAGGCTGACCTCAGACTCGAGATCTGTCTGCCTCTGTATCCTAAGTGCTGGGATCAAAGACGTGCAGTACTATGCCTTGATTTTTGTTTTGGTTTTTTATATGTGTGCCAAGGATGCAACCTCAATTCCCCATGTTTCTGCAACAAGTACAAAAGTACTTTACCTACTGAGCCATCCCCTCAACCCCATTTCCTCTCCAGCTAGCCTGGCTTTGAATTTGTCATCCTCCTGCCTCAACATTCTAAATGCTGGGATTATAGGTATATAGTGTCACACTTAGCTTTTTGTTTTGAGACAGGGTCTGGCTAAGTTGCTCAGGCTGATCTGTTCAAACTTGGAATGTCCCTGTCTCAACCTCCATGGTGACTGGATTGCAGGCATGCACCTAGCCTATGTGAGACTTTCTTGACACCATTTTCTCCTGAGTTGAATTAATAACGTTCTTAGTAAGTCCTTCAGGCCTTGGCTCACCTAATATTCACAGGAGCTTCCCCATTGTCACACTGTAGCATGAATTCTAGTTGGTCTTAATAATAAAACCTCAGAGTCAGATAGTAGGGGGTGAAAGCTGAAGGCTCTGAGAAGCAGAGTAGCCAGTCTCTAGAGAGTTCTCACCTCTACCAGTGATGAGCTGCTTCACACTGCCCTTCCCCTCAGACTGCTCTGAGCGCCTGTCTCCTCCCACCTTCTATTCCTCCCTCTGGCCAGCCGTGTCTGCAGGCGTGGGATTCCAAGTGCTGGGGTCACCTTTGGGTGAACTCTGTATCTCTTTTAGACTGGATCAATTTTGTGTAGCCCAGCACGGCTTTGAACTAACAGGTCTATCTGTGTGTGCAGGGATTAAAGGTGTGGCCACCATTGCCTGGCCACTAGTGGTTTAGCTCTAAACACAAAAGAAATAGCACTACATCACCTTTTTTTTTTTTTTTTTTTTTTTTTTTTTGGTATATCAGCTACATAGATGCAAGTTGCTGGGGATTGAGGATGAGATGGAGTTTGAGAACATCCAGTTTGAAGTCTGAGACCTGCTACAAAAGCACTGTGAATTACCTAGGAGCCACATACGAACAGCATGTGACTGCTTCAGTCAGAATGCTGGGATCTCCATAAATGAGCCTACTGGGCCGAATGTGGTGGCATACGCCTTTAAATCACACTCAGGAGGCAGAGTTTAGGCTGATCTACAGAGTTCCAGGACAGCTAGGGCTGTTACACACAGAAACCCTGTCTCCGAAAGCCAAGAGAAAAAACCGTGAGCCTAGGACCACAACAAAGGTTTTGTCCTATGCAGGCATCCTAGGGAGCTACTTCCTGGTTGGAACAGCAACGGGGAGGAAGTTGACTGGACGATAAGAAGGGAAAAGGGAACTGACCTCTAATATAGGCACTTACTCCGGAGGGTGGGTACCTTTTGTCAGATACAAAGGTTGGGCAGAATTCAAACGCTGGGCTTTTAGAGTTGGTCTCTTGCCTTGTGTCAGAGTCTGCCCACACTGCTTTTGTGATGGTCATGGGTAGGGCAAGAAGAAAATATTTGGGTTTGTTTTTTTGTTTTATTTTAGACAAATACATACATAGTATCTATGTATCCCTGATGGGTTTAGAACTCACTGTGTAGACCAGGCAGTTCCTCTGTGGAACTCACAGAGGTCTTCTGTTTCCTGAGTGCTGGGATTAAGGGCTTGGACCACGATGTCTGACGGACATATTTTAAGTATGATAGCACTTAACATTGTTTAGGGAACACTATAGCTTCAACAGCTTCCCTCTAGATTCTTTTTTTTTTTTTTTTTTTTTTTGGTTTTTCGAGACAGGGTTTCTCTGTGGTTTTGGAGCCTGTCCTGGAACTAGCTCTTGTAGACCAGGCTGGACTCGAACTCACAGAGGTCCGCCTGCCTCTGCCTCCCGAGTTCCCTCTAGATTCTAAGGAAGTAGCTAGATTTGCTAAGCTGACCCTCCACAGCGGCAGGAGGGGATGGGGAGAAGAATCAGTCACTCTCCTGTCGCTTGCAGACTCGGTCCTGAACACAGCTCTCACAAGCCATCTTTTCCCACATGCCACATGTCGTGAGTAATGTCCTGCCAACTTGGAAACAGAAATCCTCCCAGATGGTTCTAGGTCTGGAGTCCAGAGGGCTGCTTTCCCTGAACAGCCTTCAGCCTGTCTCCCCAGCAATTAATCCTTCCCATTCTGCGACACCAGTAGCCCTGAGAGCATGGGTTTCATTAGGCCAGCGCAAATTTGACAGTCTCTCAGGTTGGTGTGTGTGTTCAAGAAGGCCTTCAAAAGCTTGCATGAACTTTAGACTAAGGGGAGACCCTTTTGCTTAGAGTGCTTTATGTCTTCCCCCAGAAGACCCCTGGAATTACCCTGGGTTAGACGACAAAGTGCTCATTGTTGGTCATGGTCTTTACAGCTGCTTTGGCTTTGGCCCGAACTCTCCAGTCCCTGGTACTGATCCAGCCATTTGTAAAAGCTAGAAATGCCAAGACCCAGCCTCGAGCCCGAAAGCGTCTCAGTGAGGTCACCCGAGGAAGCAAAGGCCATTTCTAAAAATACTGCATCTTGGAATGGGCCATTCCTAGTACTCAGCCCAGGAATGACTTTGGCTAGGACACTTGCCTTTTAGAGTAGGTGGCCACGGAATGGTGGGGAGAGACAGAGTTGAACTGACTCCTATCTTCTAAAAGGACCGGTGCCTAAGTTCCCCTGATAACATTCGGCCATACTGAGCCAGAGGGACCACAGCTCTAGGGAAGTGACAAGAAGCTGGGTTGTGTCAGGTGACTCGGGTTGTTGATGGGGAGGGTTGATTAGGAGACTCGAAAGAAATCACAGGGACAGCAGTCTGGGGGTCTCCCGGGACTAGAACTTGAGTGACATGGGCTGGTGATAAAGATTTGGCAGTTGAGGCTAAGATGGCTTGCTAGGGCCTGGAAAAGGGTGTCAGGAACAGTAAAAACACTAGCTAATGGATTTGGTGCTCTGCCCTATACACTTTACAAAGACCACGTCATCAGTTTGCTGGGAGGAAGATGAGAATACATACATGCTGAAGCAGACAGAAGATAGGAGTAGAACCAAGGGCAGGAAGCCGTGGACACTGAAGCCGTGGACACTGATGCTGTGGACACTGAAGGGAGAGCTGCTGGACTGAGGAACACCTTGGCTGAGCAGCTATGTTCATGTTGTCTCTATGGGTATACCCTTAAGCTACAGATGACCAGGGCACATGGGACTTGATCTTGGCCAGTGACTTGCATTGATAGTTTCTGAACACTGAAGTTTAATCTCCTGTTATTAGCACCCTTAAGTAGTATCCTTTTATTCATTTCTTTTGAACATGATCTTTTTTTAAAGATTTTTATTTTTATGTGCATTGGTGTTCCACTTGTGTGTCTTTGTGAGGGAGTCGGATCCCCTGGAACTTGTTACAGACAGTTGTGAGCTCCATGTGAGCGCTGGGAATTGAACCTGGGTTCTCAGTAAGAACAGCCAGTGCTCCTAACTGCTGAGTCATCTCTCCAGCCCATTTAAAAAATATTTTTTCATTCCATTTATTTGCATATATTTGAGCACATACGTGTGTGTGCGCGCGCGCGTGTGTGTAAATCAGAGAACAACGTGTACAGTTCTTTCTTTCTACCTGGGTCCCAGGGATTGTACTCATATTGTCAGACTTGGCTCAAGGGTCCTCACCAACTGAGCCATCTTGAAGGCTCCAGTAGTGTGATTTGAACACCTGTTCTGAGTTTCTCTTATCCGCATCCCTACTGAAATTAAAAAAAGTACTATTTAAGGTACACTGGAAGAAAAGGCTGTGTATTGCTCACATAAAATAAAGCAAATTTATTTCTAAAAAGAAAATAAAAGAAAGGGGCTTGCGACTGTGACTTCAGTATTTAGGTGCAGGGAAATCTAGGGAAGTCTTTTTATTAGGCTGTGAGACCTAATTTCGACAGTTAAACAGAAACAGGCCGAGGCAGGGCGAAGGCAGCAGGATGATAGCCAGCTTGTGCCCTTTTAACCCGCCCAAATCAATAAGTCAAGCAAACTGTCCGGGCAGCCTATCAGCTCGGGCTGTGCGCGCTCCCTTCTGTGAGTCAGTTAGTAGTTGATAAGGAGAAACAGTTACTAAACTCCTCGGTATCAATTTTAGTTTGTATTCTCTTGTAGCATCAGCTACCGGCAATTCATTCACAGAAAGTCCCAGCTGATATGACCCCTTGTCAGGTCCTGGGATTCTCTGAGCCGGTCAATTTCTGACCCTGGATGCTGCCATATGAACTATCCACACATACAGTCCTTTTGAGTCCTGCCCACTGTATGACCCCCATTCTTCCTACCTCTGTCAGGAGCTTGGTCCTTCAGAGCAGCTCCTTCTAGTTGCTCTCTCTCTCCATCCCCTGCTTACCTCCAAATGAGCATGGTTTTCTCCTGGCTGAGGAATCCTTCCCTTGACCTTTTCTTCTCTTTGGGGATTTTGTTTTACAGTGTTAGGAATTAAACTCAGAGCCTCCCATATGCTGGACCAACACGCTGCCCCTCAACCACATTCCCGGCTTCCATATTCAGCTCCTGTCTCTTCTTCCCCACCATCTACAGACATCTAGGTGACTCAGCTCATAGGCTCCTCCCCAGGCACCCTGAGCTTGTGTCAGGCTGTTGAAACCTCCCCTCCCCCGTTTGTTTGCTCTGCAAATATTTACTGACTGTCAATACCAAGTGGTAATACTAAATGCAGCCATGTTTTGGGCAGGGGCCTGAGTGGTTTTAGTAGTTATCAGCTCCATGAATACTCACAGCAATCCTATCAGGTGGGAACTCATGTCGCTCCTAGAGAGGTGAAAAAAACGACCCAGGGTTACAGGAAGGAGCCAGGCAGTCTGCTCACACACTGCATGTTTATGGCTACACAGTACAGTACTCAAGCCTGTGGGTTTTCTTTCTGAAATGTCTCGCATTTTCCTCTCCCTACCCATCTGGGGCCTTTATCGTCTGATGCCTGAATGCTGTAATAGCCAGCCGTGGATCTGGGTGACCATAAATAGTCCCCTTCAGCCCCAGTCCATTTCCCATGCCACGCGGCTCAACAATCTTCCTAAAACATCCTCTACATTTTGCCATTCCGCTGCCATCAAAGAATATATAATCTCTCTGGGAAGGAGGCATGCACATATGAGCCCCTGAGATAACTCCATAATGACAGTAAACAAGACGAACAGGGGAGCAAAATGAACTGGAACACGAGTCCTGGGACACAATTGCATGATTTTTCTCAGCACAAATTATAGACAGAAGTGCAGAGGGCAGGCAAGCTGAACTTCAGCTGAGCACAGAAATTAAATTAGAGAGGGTGGGCTTTCTAATAAGGAAGGAGGGGGTCGTAGGAGCCGGGCCTGGGCTGGCTTCACTGTACACGCATCTATCCTTCATTGCAAGTTCTAACCTCAAGCTGTTTCCCTGGCGTGGCTAGATGGTGGCCTCTACTCTCTCCTTAGTGAACATTTAGATGCTTTCTTTGGTCTCAGCTATCTTTAAGACTTCGCTGTGAGCCCGGCGGTGGTGGCGCACACCTTTAATCCCAGCACTTGGGAGGCAGAGGCAGGTGGATCTCTGTGAGTTTGAGACCAACCTGGTCTACAAGAGCTAGTTCCAGGACAGACTCCAAACCACAGAGAAACTCTGTCTCCAAAAAGCAAAAAAAAAGACTTCGCTGTGAAAGTGCAGCTGGGATGGCGACCCAGTGGTCTGACCTCAGAGGGGACAGTTTTGCGCATGCTACCCCTGAGCTATAGATCCAGTCTCTGTGCCTTTTTTTGGTTTGTGTTTTGAGACAGGGTCTCATGTAACTGAAGTTATCCTTGATCTTGCTGTATAAATGAGGATGAGCCCAGCACTGGTGGCGCGCGCCTTTAATCCCAGCTCTCAGGAGGCAGAGGCAGGCGGATCTCTGTGAGTTCTAGGACAGCCGGGACTGTTAAACAGAGAAACCCTATCTCAAAAACAAACAAACACATAAATATATAATAAATAAACAAGTAGACAAGGATGACCTTGAATTTGTTATTCTCCCACCTCCACTTTCCAAGTATTGGGATTACAGGTGTGAATCCCCTCATTGGCTTCCCTGTGCCTTTTCTTATTTTTTGTGTATGTGATATGATGTGTATGTGATATGTGTGGTGGGAGGATGGGCATGCACATGCCACAGCACACGCAAGGCGACAACTCATGGGAGCCGGTTTCTCTTTCCACCACGTGGGTCCAGGGGACTGAACTCAGGTTGTCAGGTGTGGCACTAAGCATCTTTACTTACTGAGACATCTCGCCAGCTCTCTGTCTTTTAAGAGAGATTGGAGCTGGGTGTGGTGGGGCAGGCCTTTAATCCCAGCACTTGGACAGGCAGTTGGATCTCTGTGAGTTCAAGGCCACCCTGGTCTACAAAGAGAATTCCAAGACAGCTAGGGCAGTTACACAGAGAAACCCTGTCTTGAAGAGAGAGGAGAGAGAGAGAGAGAGAGAGAGAGAGAGAGAGAGAGAGAGAGAGAGAGAAGGGGGGGCCGCAATGGCATATAGCTCTGTAACTCTGTGATACAATCTGCGTGTGAGACCTCACAGGGAAGAGAGGAAAAAGGGAGGGCGGGACTTTGGAGAAGTCATTCAGAGACAGGCTTTTCTACAAAAGACTCAAAATCGTGCTTTTATAGAACAGCTTCCTGAGTCAGAAGTAGTGGTGGATACTTAGAATCCTAGGATTTGGGAGGTAGAGGCAAGAGGGTTTAGGAATTCGGGGCGAGTGTTGGCTGTAGAGTTAGGGAGCGTCAACCTGGGCTGCACAAGACCCTTATCTCCCACAATTCTGCAAGTTAGGCTCTGTGCTTTTCCCATTTTGCAGATGAATTGAAGACACAATGAACTTGTGGACCCTGGCCCAAAGCACACAGCTAGCCTCTAAGGACTGGCTGCTGAGCCCAGCTCTTGCTTCCAGTGTCTGGGAGACACAGTTAAGGGCGGGTTCTTTACACTCCCTTTATATAAGGATGGGAACAGTGCCCAGGAGAGTTTTTTTCTGCCTGGACCAGCTTTCACAGCATCATGTGGAGTGCACCTCCATCTCTAGATGAAGCGGGAGCCCCAGCCTACAAAGCCTCAGCTCTCTGGGGCTGACATTCAGTGATTACTGAGCATCAGTGGAAAGGGGGAGAGCGCTAATTGAGTGAGTTAGTAATTTGGTTGCCAAGGTAACCCTTTTCTGATTGGAAGGAAGGGATCACAGGGTTCAACACAGACTTTGCTGGATAGGAAAGTGTTGTCTGATCTTCACTCCGTGTTCCTGCTTCTAAGCTGGAAAAAGAACTGGGGGGAAAAAAAGATAAAATTTGAATTCAAAGAGCATTTAAGTCTGTCTTAGAATGATCTTCGGGTGGCAGACTTTGGAGCGGTCTATGTGCCTTTCTTTCATCCAAACCATTATTTGATAATTGATTAATTTTAGTTTTTGTTTCAGTTTGTAGCTTTGGCCTTTCTCTCACCTGAGCGTCTTCTGTAGCCAGCTGTCTTTATAGTTTGCCTGTTTCGTAAGAAAATGGCTAAGGGAGGCAACACAGCTGGTAGAGTGCTTGCCTAGCCCTGGGTTCAGCCCCCAGGACTCAATAACCCTGGTTATTCCAGGACTTGGGAAGTTGAGGTAGGTTGATCAAAAGTTCAAGGTCACCATCTGTTAGGAAGCAAGGTGAAGGCCAGCCTGGGCTACGTGAGACTCTATCCCAGAAAATCAAAGTTGTTACAACATACTTGGCACTCCACAACTCCAGTTAGGCAGTTGGGTTTTTTTTGGTTTTTTTTTTTTTTTTTTTGGTTTTTCGAGACAGGGTTTCTCTGTGGTTTTGGAGCCTGTCCTGGAACTAGCTCTTGTAGACCAGGCTGGACTTGAACTCACAAAGATTCGCCTGCCTCTGCCTCCCGAGTGCTGGGATTAAAGGCGTGCGCCACCAATGCCTGGCCAGTTAGGCAGTTGGGACAGCATTTTCCAGGGTTTCTGTGTCAAAGTTACCAATTTGGACAACCACAGAGGGGCCATTTCCATGCAGGCTGGCCCAGCAAACAAGGTGGAGTGCCTGGAAAGAGGCCTGAACTGGGAGCCCAGAAATCAGGCTTCTAGATTGATAGTCTCAATCAGTGACTTCAGAGAATCACTCTGTCCTGCCCGTGTTCCTGGGCAATGGTTCTACCTAAAGAATGCTATGATATGGCTGGGTATATCTCAGTGGTAGAGTACTTGCTTAATCTTCATGAAACTCTGGGGTTCAACTTGCTAGACAATGCATGCAGTCACATACAGTTCTAATAATCATCATTCATACAAAGTCTGATTTATTCTATTCTAAAAAGGATTTAAGGGTGAGTAGTAGAACTTGGCAAGGTTTATAATTTTTATTTATTCTTTTATTAAGTATAGACACTTTTGGAAGAATCTTAAAATGGAGAGAGAAAAATGGGCTAGGTCTTGCCATATTGCCCCCTGGTCTCAAACTGCAGGGCTGAGGACTAGAACGATGTCTCAGTGGTTAAGAACAGTTGTTGCTCTTGCAGAGGACCCAAATCCGGTTCCCAGCATTTACATGGTAGCTCAAAACCATCTGTAACTTCAGTTCCAGGGAATCTGAACGTGTTCTGACCTCTGAGAGCACCAGGCATGGTTGTACCACCCCCCCGCCCCATATTCAGGCAAAAAAATTTTCAGTCCTTGGCAGGACTTTTATTTAAAAAAAAAGTTTATAGAACTCTAGTATAGTATCTATTAGTCTCCCCACCTTTAGAAATAAAAGGTTTTATGCAGCCAAGTTGGCCCCAATATGTAGCTGATAAGGATGACCTTGAATTCCCGATTCTTCTGTCTAAGCCTCCCAAGTGCTGGGGTTGTGAGCACATACCAAGTCTAGTTTCTGTTTCATCTTTCCAGGGCAGGGTGAACTCTGGCTGCTTACAGGCATGGTCTCATTCTGTAGCCCAGGCTGGCCTGGAACTTCTAGCCGTCATTCTGTCTCAGCTTTCCAAGTGCTGGAATATAAACATGAACCACCATGCGTGGCAGAATTTACAAGAATCCAGCTCTAGCTAGGTGGTGGCACATACCTTTAATCCCAGCACTCCAGAGGCAGAGACAGGTGGGTCTCTGTGAGTTTGAGGTCAGCCTGGTCTACAAAGAGAAACCCTCTCTCGAAAAACCAATTAAAAAAATTTGAGCTCTTCAGTACATTAGCATTCAATTATGGTCATTTTGGTGTTGGGGAGAGAGCTCTGGACTCCTCTCAGACCCAGATCTCTGAGAAGTGCATCCATAAGTAAGAACTCTGGCTGAGAAGCTCAGGGGCTGTGCCCACCTCAGAGCCCTGGCCACTGTCCACACAAGCTCAGCACTGCATCGCAGAGGCCCCTTCCTTGTCCGTGAGCTCTGTAATCATCCTTCCCTTGCTGGGGCTCTGAAGGTGCCCCTCGGAGACGGTAACTGTCTTATGTATGTAAGATGTAATGAATGGTGCATTGAGTCAAAAGAGTTGGCAACTAGAACACAAGGCAGAAAACCTTCCCAACGAGCAAGCTTTTGTGAATGAAAAATTGAGGACCCTAGTCACCTGGCTACTTAGAGCCAGTTCTGGAAAGGAAGGGCTACGTAAGGTCCACCTACCTCTCTCTATTACATGCTGGGCAGCTATCACATACACATCTCACTGTCCCTGCTGCACAGAGGAGGAAATGGAAAAAACCAGACTTCCAACACTTTTCCAAAGTCCCTTCCTCACTTCCTACGTGGACTTAAACACGAGGCACTCCTTCTGTGAACCCAGCTCAGCTCTTTCCTTGAGGGAACAGACTGAAGCATTTCAGAAAGGAATGGAAACGGCTGGTTGAGTCACTGCCGGGACAGAAGGGACGTAAATGTACCAAGAGCAGAGCAGGAGGCGTTATTTAATAAGAGCTCAACCAGTGTTCCCACTATCAGCTTTGTATGGTGAATCGCTCCTCATCAACAGCCCACTTAATGACACCAGAAGGGGAGGGGGAGGGGCAGGAGGCATCTGAGAGCAGCCCTGGGGATCTGATGCCTGTCACTGGCAGGCCTCTTCCTAAGTCTTCACCATCTCTGACACCCAAAGGCTCTGAGGTTTGGTGAATGGGATGGATCCAAAACCTGACCTCACTGGCATTTGATTTCATGCCAGCACCGATACACACCCAGCTGCACAGACCTCGTCTAACTAGTAAGCTGCTCAGACACAAAGGCCTCTAATTACCATCCGCGAGCCAGGCTGACAGGGATTTCAAGTGTTTTCATGTTTATGGAGATCACAGGAACGTGTTCTGTACATCTTTCCCACTGGAGGAAAGTACAAAATAAAAGCGAACAACAACAAAAAAACCCAACACATTTATTCAAAAACAGTTATTTCAGTTAAGTTAAAATCCTATAATCAGGACAGCCACAATTCCAGTCACTTCGGTGCGAAGTGTAGATTTGTCAATAGCCACATCTGGATGCTGAACAAGCCATTGACTCCATAAAACTAAAACGGTTGCTCAGAGTGAACAGCATTTCCAAGCACTTCAGTCACAATAGCAAAAAGCCTGCAGATTTTCCATTTGGAGGGTCACATTTTCTACTCGGTTTCCTTCACTTACAAAGGCGAGCTGGCACAGCTGGGGGAGGGTCAGAAGGAGGAAATCAACTCCCTCTATCCAGGGAATTGCAGCTGTTATTACAAATGGCCCCGAGAGCCCATTATAAGCGGCCGTGTGAGACTGTGTATCAGGAATGCCTGTTGTGCGGAGCCTCTCTGGTCCCTCTCCCTGGCCCCTAGGATCCTCAGCGCCACTCCCGCTTGAGTAGGGAAGCAGAGCCAAGGGGGAAGGGTGGTCCTCAGACCACTGTCTCAAGGAAGTTTCTGTGCAGGCCAAGAGAAGGGTCAGGGTCGGTAGTCCCAAGCAGGAAGGACAGACACGCATCACCCCCCGGGAGGTGGCGGGCGTGTCCTTAGGGAACTCCAGCATTGGCAAACAGCACGCTCTTCTCCCAGCAAGGCAGCTTGACTAGTCTCGGTTAGTGCCCCACAACACAGTGCGCGTCCAGGAAACAGCGACCTTGAACCCAAGGAGGAATGGGTCGACTCTGAAAACGGTTTAGGAAGGCGGGAGAGATAAATTCATGCTTCCCCATACCCTTCCATCGCCCAACACCGCTCAATGCCGCCTCCCACCCCCACTTGTGGTACATTTTCTCAACACTCCGGTAACAGCAACCAGTTGCAAAAAGGGGTAAAGACAGGAAAAAAAAAAGTTACTTCTATTTAGCCCTAAGAGGGTCCTTTCATGGTACCGCATGTTTTACAATAAAACCAGCACCGTAGAATATATGAGACGGTCTTTTAACTGCCATAAAATGTTCAAGTGTAGTATTTTGGGGTGTTCCCCGATAGTATGTCCACTCTAGTCCCCCCCACAAAGTGGATCAGGAAACAGCCACGAAAAGTACAGCAAGTAACTGTGATCATCGTCCTTCGTTCTTCGGCTGGCTGATCCTGAGAGCATGCACCATGGGCCACGTGGTTGCCGGTGCCCCGCAGAGTCTGCGCGGAATTGCAGCGTCCAGGTCGGATTACGCCAAAAAAGGAGTCCTGCTGACAGCCCGCGGTGTACTCAATAAAATCTGCTTTAAACAAGCCTAACTCCTGTATTTCAATTCAAGCAGTTTGGGGCTCTCGACCATGAAAACATTTGCGATTTTTCGGCTGTATTTCTTAGCTTATTATCCCGTTTTCAAATGCTCGAGTTTTCCACCAGCCCGGTGTAGTCCAGGGTGATTCCCTTCGTCCCCAGTTCCAGGCTGGTGCTGTGGTCACCCTGGTTGTTAGCTGCCAGGGACAAGTAGGTCGTCCCCAGTTCTGAGCCGCGCCCTCCTCGCGCAAGCGCCGGGGTCGCTGCAGGCCGCTCGAGGGCTCCGGGGTGAAGGCGGCTCGTGCACCGGGGCCGACAGAGGCCCGATGAACTGGTGTGCGGGAAGCTTTGCGTGTAGCTGTAGCCGTCGCGAATGGAGCCTCCGCACCGCCTCCTTGATGAGATTTCCCGAGAGCACGAGCTGCTGCAGGAGCCGGTGCGGATCGTCGTCGCCGGTGCGGATCTCGGGCTGAGATCCGCGTCGTTGTTGCAGGCGGCGGGACGCGGCTGCGCTTCGGAGCCAACCCCGCCGGCACGGGCCCGAAAGAGGCTGCGGGATGCTTGGCTTGCCGGTCCCCGAGGGTCCCTCAAGGCCAGGCTGCGGGGGCAGAGGGCACAGAGCGCTGGCGCCCCCGGCGAGCTCCGCCACGCAGTAGGGAGCCGCCCGACCCCGCACGCGCCCGCGCTCTCCTAGCACGCAGCGCACGGCTCCCGGGGGCGCCGGGTCCCCGGCCTCCGCAGGCGCGGCCGCTCGCAGCAGCCGCCTCGCCGGGGCCAGGGCCTTGTCCGCCGGCAGCGCCGCCACGACTCGCGGGGGCGGAGGCGGGGGCGGGGGACCCGGGACAGCACACGGCGAGGCCGGGTCGTCGTGCGCCGCGTCCAGCTGCAGCGTCTCGCCGATCTGGGCGATGAGCTGGTCCACGTCGGCCGAGCCACCCAGAGTCACCGACTGCTGCAGCAGGAGGAAGCTGTCGTCGTCGTCCTCCCCCTCCGCCTCGTCGCCGGCTTCCTCCTCCTCCTCCCTCCGGCACGGCATGGCCCCCCGCCCGGGCCCCCGCGGCTGTGCGGGCGTCGCTGGCGGCTCGGTTGCCCGCGGCCTCGGCGGGCCGCGGCTGGAGCGGGAGCGGGAGCGGGGCGGAGGCCGGGGCCGGGCCTGGGACGCGGAAGCCGGGGCCACCGGGCAGTAGCGCCGCGCGCCTTCCAGCCGCGGGAGCCGGAACACTGCCGGCTCGGGTTGATTTGTAAACAATGGGTGACGTCGCGCGGCTCCTACCACTGCGTGCGGCCGGGGGATGCTGTGTCCTTGGCAGCAGGGAGCCTACTGGGCCAGAAGACTGAGTGGAACCTGGCTGCCCCCGAGCCTCTTGGCCGTGTCTGCTGTGTGCGGGGATGTTTTGGGAAGCTGTTTCTGGTTCGCTCAGCCGGGCCTAATTGGCATTCCACAAGATGGACACCTTGGGGGACTCGATTGGTTTCTTCCACACACAGTCACTTCCACACACACTTACACCTCCACACACTCCCCTCAACACGTCAAGTGGTTTGGTTTAGGCGATGGGTTTTTTTTTTTTTTTTTTTCTTTAAGGTTCAGGTGCCAGCGTCAGGCGAGCATGGAAAGAAGAGGGGGCGAGGCTAGGAATTGATGTGACGATTAGGGAAAGGACGTTGTCAAAGATGGAAAAAAGATCCTGCTGTCTGATATGGATCGCCGGGTTGGAAACTGCGGGGGGGGGGGGGGGGGCGGCCACAGATTAGTGTTTCTTGACTGGCAACCCCTCTCCCCCGCCCCGACAGGGAGTTGACTCCTGGCCGGTTGCGAGGGGCGGTAATATGGAAAGTAAGTGTGTGTGTGTGTGTGTGTGTGTGTGTGTGTGTGTGTGTTTTAGAGTAATTCAACAGCCTAATGGAGAGTAGTCCACTATAAGGGAGGCACAGGATGAGCTGTTTATATAAAAGCAGAGGCCCGGCCATCTTAACCATTTGAGATAACATTGTTAAATTAATGGCTAAACAAATCTTTATTATTTATTCTTTAATATTTATTTATTTCGCGGCAGGACCTTGTGTTTCTCCTTGGACTGTATAGCTGAGGATAACCTTGAACTCCTGATCCTCTTACATGCACCTTGTAATTGTGGCACTAGTTCAAATTTGTTTAACGATTTATTTTGAAGTGTTGGGGATTACATCTAGGGCCTTGCACATGATAGGAGTGCTTTCCTTCTGAGCCTTTAGAAGATCGATGACCTTCAAATTTACTGCAACAGACATCTGTGTGGTGACACACATCTGTAATCCCAACACCGAGAAGGTGGAGGCAGAAGTATCACAAGTTCAAGATCATTTCTGGAAAGATAGCAAATTTGAAGTCAGTTTGGCTGCATGAAACTCGATGTTCCTACCATTGAACAGCCCTAGTTTCTAGTCCACCACTGAGGGAAAATACTGAGTCTAAACAAGTGAATTTTTTAATATGTAAATTGTACTACATAAAGCTCTTTTAAAATTAGTCATAAAGCATTTGCACACAGACACACAGAAGCCAACGCAGAATTTGGCATTGTGCAGGCAGGTACTTTCTAGTATTTAGCAAGAGTCAAGCCAAAGCCAGGGCTTGCACTCCTTTGTGGAGGAAGAGGTGTGAAGATTACTCAAACCTGTGAGTTTTAGATTGAGGCTGAACTCAAAAGAAAGTAAATGAGAAAAACATCTCATAATTTAAGAGCACTGGCTGCCCTTTGAGAGGACCTGGGTCTACACCCATCTGTAACTCCAGTTCCAGGGAGTTACATGCCTCTTCTGGCCTCCATGTGCACCAGGGACACACGTAGGACATACATAGGCATATATGCAGACAAAAACACCCATACATATTTAAAACTTTGTTTGTTTGAGACAGGATTTCTCTGTGTAACAGCCCTAACTGTCCTAGAACTAGCCTTGTAGACCAGGCTGACCTCGAACTCATAGAGATCTGCTTGACTCTGCCTATTGGGTGCTGGGATTAAAGGCATGTGCCACCACTACCTCGCTTATCTAAAACATTAAAAAAAAAAAAAAAAAGAGCCGGGCGGTGGTGGCGCACGCCTTTAATCCCAGCACTTGGGAGGCAGAGGCAGGAGGATCTCTGTGAGTTCGAGACCAGTTTGGTCTACAAGAGCTAGTTCCAGGACAGGCCCCAAAACCACAGAGAAACCCTGTCTTGAAAAAACAAAACAAACAAAAACAAACAAACAAAAGAACTGGTGGCTGGTGAGATGACTAAGGTTTGTCGCTAAGACTGTCTGCCTGAGTTCAGCCCTCAGGACCCAGGGGTAGAGGAAAGAACTGATTCCCACAAGTTGTCCTGCTGTGGAATAGTCCTTTTGTACACTGTGAAGATGTTTTGTTCTCATTGGTTTAATAAAGAGCCAGTTGGCCAATAGCTAGGTAGAAAGAGGTTAGTCAGGAGAGCCAGATTCAGAGGACTGCTGGGTAGAAGGAGGGTGGGGTTGCCAGTCTCACACAGAGGGAGCAGTGCTGAGGGATAATGCTCTTGTACGTTCTAAAGATTTGTCACTCGTGTTAGTTTAAAACTAACTGATTGGCCAGTAGCCAGGCAGGAAGTATAGGTGGGGCAACCAGACTAGGAGAATTCTGGCAAGATACTCAGTCACCTGCCACATGCAGAGGAAGCAAGATGAGAATGTCTTATTGAGAAAAGGTTCCAAGCCATGTGGCTAAACATAGACAAGAATTATGGGTGAATTTAATTTGTTAGAGCTAGTTAGTAATACACCTGAGCAATAGGCCAAATAGTTTATAATTAATATAAACCTCTGTGTGTTCATTTGGGATTGAATGGCTGCTGGACTGGGTGGGATAGAAACTTCTGTCTACAGAGCAGGATGTGTAGAAGATGAGATAACAAGCCATGAGCCTCATATCATCACATAAATGAATAGGAAATTGGTTAATTTAACTTGTAAGAGCTAGTTAGTAACAAGCCTTAGCTATTGGCTGAGCATTTATAATTAATAAGTCTCTGTGTGGTTATTTGGGATCCGACTGGCAGGACAGAAAAGTCTCCTTTACACTGCCCTTCAAACTCTCCCCCACTAGACAAATAAATGTAACTTTAAACATTTTGAAAGGGAATTAGGTTCATTTTTGTCAAGTGTAGAGGAAAGAACAGAGGAAAAGTCAGTCCCGTTCCCCTCCTCACACTTTTTTTGTTTTTGTAGCTTTGGGGCCTGTCCTGGAACTTGCTCCGTAAACTAGACTGGCCTTGAATTTACAGAGATTTGCCTGCCTCTGCCTCCTGCATGCTGGGATTAAAGGTGTGTGCAACCATTGCCCAGCCCCTCAGCTGGCCTAGAATTCACTCTGGAGCTGAAGATGGTCTTGAACTCCTGATCCTCCTGCCTCTGCCTCCCCAGTCCTGGGATTACAGGTTCTTGCCACAGCTCCCTGCTTGTAATAGAGCAGTTTGGAGAAAGTAATTGAACTTCTAAATCTAGGTAATATGGACTTCTACAGTATTATAAAATTAAAATTAATTGTTAGCAGATAGTCTGCTTGCCATCCCCACATCCCCACCAGGCAGGATCTTACTATGTAGTCCAGACTGGCCTAGAATTTCTGATGATTCTCCTGTCTTGGTTCCCTTGGTTTCCTGAGTGTTGGGATTGCAAGCACTTGAAATACTCCAAGCATTTTTTTCTTTTGTAATTTAGATGCCATTTATTTTATTTATTTGTTGCTCTACTTAGACTCTCTATAAACACAATTGGTGATAATTTTTCTCCTCTTTTTAACTCATTGTTTAAATGTAAGTATGGTCAAGGTAGGTCTTTTTTTTTTTTTTTTTTTTTTTTTTTTGGTTTTTCGAGACAGGGTTTCTCTGTGGTTTTGGAGCCTGTCCTGGAACTAACTCTTATAGACCAGGCTGGTCTCGAGCTCACAGAGATCCGCCTGCCTCTGCCTCCCGAGTGCTGGGATTAGAGGCGTGCACCACCACCGCCCGGCTGATTATTTAAAGTTTTAAGGTGAGATAGAGAACCAGGCATGGTCTACAAGCTCATAGTCCTGGCACCTGGGAGACAGGTAGAAGGGTCAGAAGTTCAAGGGCAGGTTCTGCCACAGAGTAAGTTAGAGACCAGCCTGAGCTATATGAGATACTGTCTCAAAAAAAAGAAAAGATGAGACATGAAACAATTTAAATAGTAGCAGTTTATAATTTATGGTTTTTTTTCAACTCAAAATATATGTCCACAGGGCTCAATGGATGGCCCAATGGTTAAGAGCCCTTGTTGCTTCTCCAGAGGACTGGGTTTAGTCTCCAGCACCCACATAATGGTTCACACATCTGTGATTCAGTACCATGGAATCTGATGGCCTTGTCTGACCTCCATGGACTCCAAGCATGCATGTAGTATACATACATACATGAAGACAAAACACCCACACATAAAGTCAAACGAATAAATATATAAAATTCACGCCAGGTGGTGGTGGCGCACGCCTTTAATCCCAGCACTCGGGAGGCAGAGGCAGGCGGATCTCTGTGAGTTCGAGGCCAGCCTGGTCTACAAGAACTAGTTCCAGGACAGAAACCAAAAAGCTACGGAGAAACCATGTCTCGAAAATCCAAAATAAAATAAAATAAAATAAAATTCATAAGCCTGATATATTACTGTATGAAAATGAGAAATGATACAGCTATTTTGGGAAAAAGTCTGGCAGCTAGTTTCTTGTACAACTAAACACATACACGTGTAACTCAGTTCCAGTCAGTATTTACCCATGTGAAACAAATACCCAGGCCATGTCAAGGCCAATCATAGCAGCCTTATTGATCACAGTCCCAAATTCGATCTGCCCAAGTGGTCCTCTACAGGAAATGGAAAACCAACCTAAAGTACATTCAAATCATGATGTGGCAGAATGAAGCTCCCAAACAATATGCTAAGTGAAAGAATCCAGAGAAAAGAGTCATAGTGAAGTGTCAGACAAAGTAATTTTCTTTTCTTTTTTTTTTGGATTTTTCGAGGCAGGGTTTCTCCGTAGCTATTTGGTTCCTGTCCTGGAACTAGCTCTTGTAGACCAGGCTGGCCTCGAACTCACAGAGATCTGCCTGTCTCTGCCTCCCAATGCTGGGATTAAAGGCGTGCGCCACCACCGCCCGACTTTTCTTTCCTTTTTTGAGATAGGGTCCAACTATGTAGCTCTGGTTGTCTTAGAACTTGTTATGTAGACCAGGTTGGCCTTGAACCCATAGAGATCTGTCTGCTTTTTGCCTCCCAAGTGCTGTGGAATAATCCTTTTGTACTCTGTGAGTATGTATTACTCTCAGAGCCAACTGGCCAATAGCTAGGCAGGAAGAGGTTAGGAGGGAGAGCCTGACTAAGAGAACATGGGAAAGGAGGAGGGCCCAGTTGCCAGGAGAGGCAGAGGAAGCAGGAGATGAATTTGCCATGCTGAAAAAAAGGTTACCACCACATGATAGAGCTTAGATAAGAAATATGGGTTAATTCGAATTGTAAGAGCTAGTTAGCAATAAGCCTAAGCTATCAGCTGTGCATTTATAATTAATGATAATAAGTCTCTGTGAGGTTATTTGGGGATTGGCTAGTGGAACAGAAACTCCTGCCTACACTCAAGTTTTGGGATTAAAGGCATGCAACACTATGCAGTGTACTGAAATGCGAGATGGGTTAATGTAGGGCAGAAGGATTGCTAGACAGATGGGCATATGATAAAACAACAGAAACGGTTAGTTACTGTATGACCCAGATGTGGGCAAGCTGCTCTCAGGTGTGTACCTAAAATAATGAAAAAAATTATGTCTATTCAAGAACTTGTGTACAAACATTAACAGCAACATAGCTCAAGTGTTTAGCAACCTATGAATGGCATGTATATCCATCCATTCTTTGAATTGTCACCACTCTACTGGAGTGACGTGTTGGTACAGCAGAGGTGAGACTTAAAAACATGATGCTAAGTGAAAGAAGCCGGGGGCTGGAAAACAGAGGAATTTACTGTAATCCCAGCACGTGGGTGGCAGAGGCAGGTAGATTGCTTAAGTTTGGGGCCAGCCTGCTCTTGGCTTACATAAGAAGTTCCAGATGAGTCAGAGTTACATGGTGAGACCCTCTCAAAACAAAACAAGACAAACAAGCAAACAAACCCAAAAGTCTGAGTTGAGACTCCATAGAGACACAAAGCAGAATAGTGACTTAGTGTTGCCAGGCCGTGTAAAGAGAAAGGAAATAAGGACTAAAGAGGTGATAAAATGTTCTAGAATTAGGTGATGTTCATAAAATACAATACACCAGACATCACTGGAAAGCTGGGCATGGTGACCCATCCCTACAGTCCCTGAGCTTGGAAAGCCGGGCATGGTGACACATCTTCTCAGTCCCTGAGCTTGGGAGGTGGAGGTAGGAAGATTGAAGGTCCTCTGCAGCTACAGAGGGAGTTTAAGGCCAGTCTGGGCTACATGGGACCCTATCTCAAAAAAACAAACATCCCCCCCCCCCCAGTAAACCGACCACTAACAAAATAGCAAGGAAAGGGGCGTGGGGGCCTGGGGATGTGGTTCAGTTAGCAAAGGGCTTGTCTAGCACGCAAGAGACCATGGGTCCCATCTCCAGACCTAAGCCAAGCAAACAAAACCCCAGAAAATGCTGAAGCGCGTGCTTTGGAATGGTTCTTCACCTTTGTTGCTGCTGTTGGACTCCAAGGCCTTGCATATGCTGTGTGTCAGATGAGTTCTAATATGGAACTAGCCTCAGTCTCAAAACATAAAGCATTCGGGAAGCAGAGGTAGGCTAATCTTTAATCTCTATGAGTTCAAGGTCAGCAGCCGGGGCAACATAGTGACAAGCTGTCTAAGAAAAAACAAAAACGGGGGGAGGGGGGGAGGAAGTAGATATAGGATAATAGGGTATATTGTTCACTATCGAAGTTTTCAGTTTTCTTTGGTGTTAAGAATTTCAGGATTGCCCCATAATGATGGCGCACGCCTTTAATCCCAGCACTTGGGAGGCAGTGGCAGGTGGCTCTCCAAGTTTGAGGCCAGCCTGTTTACAGAATGAGTTCCAGGACAGCCAGGGCTACACATAGAACCCTGTGTGGAAAAAAAAGCCCCCCCCCCAAACAAACAAAAAAGAACTTTAGGATCATCAGCTTTAGAAAAGTGGAGAGCAGGGGGCTGGAGAGATGGCTCAGAGGTTAAGAGCATTACCTGCTCTTCCAAAGGTCCTGAGTTTAATTCCCAGCAACCACATGGTGGCTCACAACTATCTGTAATGGGGTCTGGTGCCCTCTTCTGGCCTGTAGGTATACACACAGACAGAATATTGTATACATAATAAATAAATATTTAAAAAAAAAGAAAAGAAAAGTGGAGAGCATAGTTGCCCAGTGCAGGCAGGGATAGGGCTGGGGGCTGAGGGAAGGGAGTAGAGGGGAGGGGGAATGGAACACCTACTCCGAGGTTGGCAGGCACACAGTGGAAATGTGTAAGTTTGCATCCCAAAGATGAAAGAATTTCCTTGGTCTGCTTTAAGTTGATCAAGTTCTTCCCAACTTCGGGTGGTCACCAGCAAATGAGGTGAGACTCTTGCAAAAGCCACAGGGTCGTAGAATCACATGAGAAGCTGCAAGACAGACAAAGGGTGGTTTTCACTGCTCCCTTGGTGGCCAACCAACTCCCCAGGCGCAGACATCCGAAGAGCCAGCCCTGAGGAGCAGGGATTTGTACAACGATGAGAATGCAAGAGATCAGGGGATTCGAACAGTTGCTGAGAGGTCTGAGGGAGGTGTTGAAGGCCTCTCAGTGGAGCTGCTAAGGAGGCAGGGGAAGGCTGACGTCCTGACCACTGGAAGCTGCTGTTGGGGTGGGAAAGAGGAGCAGCCACTGGGCAAACAGGTGCCTGAGCCCCTGGATCTCAAGCACAGAGGTTAAAATGTCCATATGGCTTTGGGCTGACACAGCCTCAGCGGTGTAGAACATTTCCTCATGAGCAGAAGGAGGAAGTACTCAGGCGGGAGGTTCAGAGGGCTGCTCTCTGCGGTGGGAAACTTACCAGAACTGGAATGAACAGCATCTCTCCGAATTCCTAAAATCCAGGGCTTCCTGCACTTGACCTCCACACTGGGTAACTGTGGGCCCCTACTACTGTGACTGGCATGTTCATAGAATGAGGAAAATGGACAGAGACACATGGAGAAACCACAGATACTGGATTATTGTTGTGTCTACCTCTCAGATCGGCAGCTCAGGGTTTCACAGCTTCGGCAGTGGGCCTTGGATTACACCAGGCCTGTCAGGCCTCCCCTGAGAACAGGGACCAGGATGAAGAGATGGGAAAACAGAGGTGTGGTACCTCTCTGTTGACATGCCAGTCCTAGGCAAGAATAGCCACGGGGATCCCAGCTCAGGGATCATGAGGACGACAGGCTGAGGTGCATGGGATTGTACTATGTTACTACAGAAGCAGCTATGACACCAAGGCTGTGATGTGCAGCCTGATTGGCTGTCGCTGTTGAGGGGAGGCAGTCTCAGTGTGCAGAGGTTTAGTGCCTGTCTGGATGCCGTGGCTGGCTGTCATACAGACAGCACTGAAAGTTAGGAAACACACAGCAGGGTTTAGAATCTACTTTTAAATTCCAGCTATACTAATTTAAATACATGATACAACAACACGACTCAAAAGGCCAACTAGTATTTGTGGCTCGTTTCTTTCAAGGATATTTTATGAATTTTGTTCATTCAGTTATTTTTGTGTTTATTATTTGTATCCTGTCTCTCTGTGTCAGATAAGGAGCAGCCAGGGTAGGGGCTGCTGTTTATCTCTGATAACCATTTCTGCCTTTAATAAGCACTGAACTGTGGTTGCATCTGAACGACAGGGCTGGAGAGATGGTTGCGTAGGTAAGAGCACCGGCTCCTTTTCCAGAGGACCCAGGTTCCCCATTGCCCACATGGCAGCTCACAAAACTGCAACTCCAATTCCAGGGGATCTGATAGCCACTTCTGGTCGCTGTGGGTACCACACACACAGTGCTGCATTTGCATATAGGACAAATATTAATACACATAAAATAAAATTTTAAGACAAAAAATGTAAAAAGACTGTAGATAACAATTTCTTTGCAAACAGGTGTGGCCATGTGATTAAGCTCTGGACAATGAGATATAAGTAAAAAATATCATGTCATCCCTTAGGGACATCTCCCTCTAAGAGGCAAGCCTTTTTCTTTCTCCTTTTGCTCATCTGATTTTATTTTTACAGTTTAAACAGTGTCTCACTAAATCGCTCAGGCTGGCGTTGAACTTTGCATCCTGCTGTCTTAGTCTGTGAATTACAGGGTGTACCACCACACCCAGAGGTTTTCTTTCATTTTGTTGTCTGGAATGTGGACGTGAAGGCTAAGTTCTTGCAGTCATGGCGAACTCTGAGATGAAAGGGCAATGAATGCAATGTCTCAAAGACACCAAGTCTATAGTGACTGCCTGTGGGTCATGTCTATGTGAGGCAGAGAGAACCTGTCTTGCCTTGGCAATGCCATTATCAGCAAATCTGCGGGGTGATTTGACATCACCCGCAGAGTGCCAGAGTAGGACACAGACAATAACTGTCACTACCAAACACATTATTTTTAGTAGATTTCTTGAGATATAATTTGCATGCTAGAAATTTCCCTCATTTAAAGTCTGCAGGTCAGTGCTGTTAGACACTTAGAGCTATGCAGCCACTTACCATAACCTAATTTTAAGACATTTGCATTTCCCTAAAGGAAACCTTTTGCCCATTTATCTGTGTTAGGTACTTATTCTCTTCCCGACATCCCGGAAAGTGCCTTACCTCAGTCATTGCCTTTAGTCTTCCAGTGACCTTTGAGTTTGGTACTGTTTGTGTCTCCTTTTCCTTCTTTTTTTAAAAGAGTAATTTTTTTTTAAAAAAAATTGTGAATTATGCATATAGATGTGTCTCTGTGGGTTTTTGAACACGGTGCAGATGTTTAAGGAGTCCACTGAATCCTCTGTAACTCGAGTGACAAGCGAGTTGTGAACTGCACAGTGTGGGCGCTGGGAAGGAAGTCCTCCACAGTGTGGGTGCTGGGAAGGGAGTCCTCCACAGTGTGGGCGCTGGGAAGGGAGTCCCCTGAGCCTGGAGTTATGGATGAGTGTAACCACCATATTGTGGCTGGGACCCAAACCCAAGACCTCTGCAAAAAAAAAAAAAAGGTAATATTCTTTTTTTTTTTTTTTTTTTTTTTTTTTTGGTTTTTCGAGACAGGGTTTCTCTGTGGCTTTGGAGCCTGTCCTGGAACTAGCTCTGTAGACCAGGCTGGTCTCGAACTCACAGAGATCCACCTGCCTCTGCCTTCCGAGTGCTGGGATTAAAGGCGTGTGCCACCATCGCCCGGCAAAAGGTAATATTCTTAAGCGATCGAACTGCTGCTCTTCCTCATCCCACACTAACTCCTAGTGCTGGAGCTGGGATTTAGGCTCAGATTGTACTTATTTGATGTATTTATTCTTTAAATTTAACGTATATGGCTATTTTGCCTGTTTGTATGTCTGTGCACCGTATGTGTGTCTGGTGCCCACAGAGGCTAGAAGAGGCATAGGATCCCTGAAGCTGGAGTTTTAGAAGGTTGTGAGCCACTGTGTGGGTGCTAGTAACTGAATCTAGGTCCTCTGGAAGAGCAGTAAGTGCTTTTAACCACCTTGCCATCTCTCCAGTTTTATTATTATTATTTTGGTTTTTCAAGACAGAGTTTCTTTGTGTAGCCTTGGCTGTTGTGGAACTCACTCTGTAGACCACACTGGCTTCAAATTCAGAGATCTGTTTACCTCCTCCTCCTTTTTTTTTTTTTTTGGATTTTTCGAGACAGGGTTTCTCCGTAGCTTTTGGTTCCTGTCCTGGAACTAGCTCTTGTAGACCAGGCTGGCCTCGAACTCACAGAGATCCGCCTGCCTCTGCCTCCCGAGTGCTGGGATTAAAGGCGTGCGCCACCACCGACCGGCTACCTCCTCCTCAGTGCTGGGATTAAAGGCACAGGTCACCACCCAGCTGCTTTTTATTGACCATCTCTCATTATTCAGGCTGGCCTTGAACTCTCTGTGGTTGAAGATGATCTTGAACTCCTGATCCACCTGCCTTCCACTTCCTGAGTGCAGGGATTATAGGTGTGTACCATCACATCCAGCTTAAATTTAGTTTTAGCCAGTGCCAAAGCCTGGCATCTCAAACTGCTTCCCAGAACTCAGATGCCATGCCATTACCTGGGCTTGGAAGTCGCCAAAAAGTTTTCTTGTTTCCTTCCTTCCTTCCTTCCTCCCTCCCTCCCTCCCTCCCTCCCTCCCTCCCTCCCTCCCTCCCTCCCTTTCTGTGCTAGAGATCCCAGGGTCTTGCACACTGGGCCGAGCTTGCTAAGACCTGACGATGCTTTCCTCGGGCGCCCCGGCCAGCAGCCGTGCCTTATTTCTGTCTCATTGCCTATGCCCTTTGCACTCCCTTGGCCAGCCGTGTGCCATTTGTGTCTAAGCTCAGACTTCTCCTTTAATCCAGTGGTGACAGATCAGCTCAAGCTGCCCAGATCTGCTCAGGTTACCCACACCACTCCTATGTGGGACAGGTTTAGACTGTTTCCCGGGCGCCCCTTAGGCCCTTCATACAGCATCCCAGTTTTGGGCCTGTCTTCCACCCCCACAGAATCCCTTTGCTCCTGTTATGCTGGGCCCATGCCAGCTGTCAGTGTCTCTGGCATGTTCTTGTCCCTCTGTGCATGGCCTTGTTCTTTGTGTTGAAAATGCCTTTGCCCAGTCTCCAGAGAGTGAAATCCTACCCATTCTGGCTACAAATTCTCCGTGAAGCTGGCTCTGCTCTTGCCAGCAGCCAATCATCTCCCGGACCTCTGCCCCCTCCCCTGCTCTACTTAATTCCCGGGCTCTCTTCCTTTGCCTAGTGACTCGGCTCCTCTAGCCTGTAGGCTCCTTCAACTAAGGGGCAGTCTTATGATTGGCTCAGCTTGAGTCATTTGCTTCACTCCCGTCCAGAATACAGGCTTTGAGGTTAGAGGGTCAGAGGATGCTTAGAGAGATGGTGGGTGCATCGACAGAACCATATCTAATATGGTGGATGGGATGATGTTTTCCCATAAGTCCTGAGTAAAAGCATTGCTTCGTTTTGTTAACTTTTTTTTTTAATTGAGAGTAAGCCAGAGTCTCATGAATGCTAGACACGTGCTTGTTAAGTTCTTTAATTTACTTGTTCAATTAAAAAAAAAAAAGTTTCAGTCTTGGTCTTTAACCTAGCAAGACAGTCACATTAATCAGACAGTCATATAAACAGATCTAGAATTACGATAAATGTAAAATTAAAAGCCTGGGAGTCACAGACAGGGTGTCTAGAAAGTGTTCGCACTTCCTAATGTGAACAACTGCCCCAGGACATGGCTTTTTCCTTCATAGTTAGGATGTTCCTTTAAATTCCCATGTTTCCAGCAGGCCCTTTTGGACTTGATTTGCACTGAAGTGTGAACAAAGGAGCAAGGCCCTCTCTCTTCTCACCGCTTTGAAAGAGGATAAATCTCATGAATGGGAATGTGTAAGCCTAGGGGGCTGGAGGGCAATCTCCTTTTCCCTCTCCCCCTCTTCTTTTATAATGTGTGTGTGTGTGTGTGTGTGTGTGTGATTGCATGCAAAACCAGAGCAATATCTTCCTACATTGCTTTTTTTTTTTCTTCTTTCTGACACAGAGTTTCTCAATAAACCTGAAGGTCGCCATCCCTCAGCCCTGGGGTTACCATCGTGTGTGGCCTTCTGAGATTTAAATCCAGATTCTCCTTTTGTTTTGGTCTGAGTGCTCTGTCTGCATGTTTGCCTGCATGTCAGAAGAGGGCGCCAGATCTCATTACAGATGGTTGTGAGCCACCATGTGGTTTCTGGGAATTGAACTCAGGACTTCTGATAGAGCAGCCAGAGTTCTTAACCACTGAGCTATCTTTCCAGCCCCAAATTGTTTTCTTTTGTGGCAAACACTCTTAGCCACTGAGTCAGCTCCCCTGCACCCTCTTCCTTTCTCTTTATTTTTGTGATGTTGGAGGATCATATCTAAGGCCTTGCATATGCTAGGCAAAGTTTGAATGAGAATAGTCTTCATTGGCCCAGATATTTGAATGTTTGATTCCCAGTGGTGGAAGCTGTTTAGGAAGGATCAGGAGGTGTGGCCTTGTTGGAGGAGGTTTGTCACTAGAGTGTGGGCTTTGAGGTTTTAAAAGCCCTCACCAGGCCCAGTCTCTCTCTCTCTCTCTCTCTCTCTCTCTCTCTCTCTCTCTCTCTCTCTCTCTCTGCCTGCATCTTTATGGATCAGATAGATGTATGCTCTCAGCTACTGCTCCAGCCCATGCCTACTGCCTGCTGCCCTGCTCCCTGCCATGATGATCACAGATTCTAACCTCCTGAAACTGTTAGCAAAATCCCCAAATCAAATACTTCCTTTTGTAAGTTGCCTTGGTCATGGTGTCTCTTCACAGCAACAGAACACTGACTAAGACATTCTACCACCCAGCTATGTTTGTCTCTGTTTGTCTCATGATAAGACTCTGAGCAAATTGACTTAAAGGGACAGGGCTTGATTTTTGGCTTAAACTTCCAACCATCTGGGTCTGGGGTGGGGCAAGAAGCCCTGGCAGGGAGCACATGGTAGAACAAAGTGGTAGAGAGGAAATGAGGGATGGAAAAGGAGTGAGGGAGGAAGGATGGAAGGGAGGGAGGGAGTCTCTGTGGCATTTTCTTGATTAATAATTGATGTGGGCCGGGCGTTGGTGGCGCACGCCTTTAATCCCAGCACTCGGGAGGCAGAGGCAGGCGAATCTCTGTGAGTTCAAGTCCAGCCTGGTCTACAAGAGCTAGTTCCAGGACAGGCTCCAAAACCACAGAGAAACCCTGTCTCGAAAAACCAAAAAAAAAAAAAAAAAAATTGATGTGGGAGGGCACAGACATCGTGGGCCACATCATCATTCGGCAGGTGTTCCTGGGAGGTAACAGAAACTTGTCCCAAGGAGCAAGCCAGTAAGCAACAGTTGCTCCATGGTTTCTGCCCTGAGTTCCTGCCTTGGCTTCTGTCAATGGACTGTGACCTTGGATATGTAAGCCAAATAAACTCTTACCTCCCTGTGCTGCTTTTGGTCGTGGTCTTTATCATAGCAATAGAAAGCAATCTAGGACAGTGTCCATCACCCCATCCTCCCTTGGATCTGGCCCCTGACAGGCCTGGCTGCTTAGCAGAGCTCTGGCTTTTGGAACTTAGCTCTTACCTCTTCTGTGATAGCCCTAATGGCAGGGTGCTCCAGTCTGGGGTCAGTGTGTCAGGCTCAACACTGGGCAAGGTTCAGAAATACTGCAGCTATGATACTTTGCTCTGCTATAATATGGAGGGTTGAGAAGAGCAGACACCTAAGACAACATTGGGCAATAAGCAAGTTTGCAATCCCAATGCTTAGCCCACTGAGGCAGGAGGGTTGTGAGTTCTAAGCCACCTGGGGCTAAACAGGAGACCATGTTGCAGAACAAAACAAAAACTGCACAGTAGAGGAGGTAACCAAGGAAGACCCCTTGGGGCCTTGGTGAGGGTGAAAACAGAGGCCGAGTCATGGGCAGATCCCTCTGCCTCAATCCTTCTACTTCCTTCCTTCCTTCCCCTCCGTCAAGGCTGAGCCTAGAAACGTGAAGACTATCAGAACAGCACCTTTCCCTCCCAATAGTCTGAAAGTAGGCAGATGGATTGGCAATGACACTCAGGTGAACTCAAGGCCAGACCCCTGCAGGACCCTCTGCGACAGGCTGGCCTTCCCCTTGTCACACTTCTGCACTTCCAGGAGTCTGTTTTCTGCTTTGATATCTAGTGCTTCACAGTTCTGAGCATATTCTGTTGCAGGTGGCTTTCTTTTGGTGTGTGTGTGTGTGTGTGTGTGTGAGTGTGTATATGTGTGTGCATGAGTGAGTGGGTATGTGCGTGAGTTAGTGAATGATTGGGTGCATGCGTGAGTCCATGAGTGAGTGGGTACAATGTGTGTGTGTGTGTGCGCGTGTGTGAGTGTGTGTGTGTGCAAGCATGTGGAGGCCAAAGGACAGCTTCAGGTGTTCCTCCTGAGGAGTTATCCATTTTGATTCTTTGAGAGAGCATCTCCCATTGGCTTGGAGTCCACCAATTAGGCTAGGCTGATTGGCCAACAAACTCCAGGAATTCTCCAGTCTCTGCCTCCCAAGTGCTGGGATTAAAGGTGTGCACCATCATGCCTGGTGCAAGCCCATGCTTTTAATCACTGTGCATGTTTCCCTCAGGATCATATTGGTGAGCCAGAAATGCTCATCAAGCTGGTGAACCAGAAATGGTAGGCTGGAGCCTTAGCTCAGAAGTTAATTGCTCTCGAAGAGGACCCCTGTTTGATTCCCAACTCCCTCCTGGTGGCTCACAACCATCCCTAACTCCAGTAACAGGGGATCCGACATCTTCTGACCTCTTAGAGCACCAGGCATGCATGTGGTGTGTGTAAATGCATGCAAAAATGCATGCAAGCAAAACACTCATACACATTAAAAAAACCCTAAAGATAATTTTAAAATACTTGTTCTTACTTTGGGTCAAGGGCGAAAGTTAAGCCTTTAGGTTTCTGATTTGTACAGATAGTGATTCATATGCCCTGGAGTTTCAGATGAGGTTCAGTGAGGGATTTCACCAAAAGGTTGGCTGTGTAGCTCAGTAGTACAATACTTGTTTAGTGTATTCAAGCCCCTGGGTTTGAGCTCCAGCATACTGGGAAAGAAGAGAAAGATTTTACTGATACATGCTATTTTCATTTACTTTCATATATTTTCCAAAAAATGATTTATTAGGCAAACTGATTTCACTAGGTATCTCAATCCAGTTGTCTTGTCCGTACATTCTTGGGAAGGGGAGTGTGGATTAAGGTAAAAATAGACAAGAGACTGAAGATAGAGTTGGGAGTGCATTCCAGTGAATACTGAATCCACCCGAGTTTATTTTTATATCCCAAGCCAAAGGTGATGGCAAACTTTTTTTTAAATCATGATACAAGGAACAAACAAGAGTGATTACTTTCTTAATATTCAAAACATCTAATAGCTGTGCCCTAAGTGAAACATCCTGTTATTTGGAGCAAAAAACCAGTCACTACACCTCAGACCAAACATTCTGTTATCCAGGCATGATGTACAGAAACTTCATCTTAGGCAAAACATCCTGTTGCTTGACCTTGTAGAAGTAATAAGAGGCTGGAACTCTCTGACCTTATGTCAAGATGGAGCAGAGCCACTTCTATGGGCCTCCACAACTTGGAATTTTTATATCAAACTTAAAAATCTTTTATGTGTGCATGTGTTCATTTGTATGAGTGTGGACATGTAGTAGGGAGCTGTGGGCTGTGTTCCTGCCACCCTAGCTCCTGGTCGCCTGGCTAGCTTATGCCCCGAAATAACAACACACAAACTGTATTCTTTTAAACACTGCTTGGCCCATTATATCTAGCCTCTTCTTGGCTAACTCTCGCACCTGGACTAGCCCATTTCTAATAATGTGTGTAGCACCCCAAGGTGCGGTTACCGGGAAGATTCTAGCCTATGTCCATCCTGGGTCGGAGCTTCATCGCATCTGCCCTGGAGAGCAGAGGCATGGAGTCTGAACTCACTTCCTCTTCCTCCCAGCATTCTGTTCTGTTTACTCCACCCATCTATGTTCTAACCTATGAGGGCCAAGCAGTTTCTTTATTTTTTAACCGATGACCTTCCTCCATCATGGACACACATATAGCACAGTGGACTTACAGAGGGACAGCTCTGAGTCTTGGTGCTTATCTTTCACCTGGAGAGAAGGTCTTTTTTTTTTTTTTTGCAACAGTATTTATTTATTATGCATATAATGTTCTGCCAAAAGAGGGTGCCAGACCTCATTCCAGATGGTTGTGAGCCACCATGAGGTTGCCGGGGATTGAACTCAGGACCTCTGGAAGAACAGCCAGTACTCTTAACCACTGAGCCATCTCTCCAGCCCTCTTGCTGATTTTCTCCAGGGACTCCAGACCAGGTGGCCCATAAGCTTCCTCCGGTCTCCTCTTTCCACTGCTCTAGCTGCAGAGGTGGTGGGGCTCCAGATACAGACTGCCATGCCTGGCTTTCCCTGGGATCTGGGGCTCTGAACTCAGGTCCTCAGGGTTGCACAGCAGGAGCTTGGCCATGGAGTCATCCCCGCCCCTTGGTCCGTATTCAAAAGACTTTTAACAGAAATTCACCAATTGAAAAATTCTATTAGAACATGTAATTATCTGGATGATAGTTTGAGGAGTTGCTTATATTTGTTCCTTTTGTTTTCCTGCATGGCAACAAAGTGACAGATTTGATGGGGAACAGAGCAGATGCAGCTTTTGCCCACAGGGCAGGAAATCTGCCTTGGACCGCTCACATCAAGCCAACTATCCATAAGAACAATTAGAGAGGGCTGGAGAGATGGCTCAGTGATTAAGAGCACTGGCTGCTCTTCCAGAGGTCCTGAGTTCAATTCCCAGCAACCACATGGTGGCTCACAACCATCTGTAATAAGATCTGGCGCCCTCTTCTGGCGTTTGGGCATACATGGAGGCAGAATGTTGTATACATAATTTAAAAAAATCTTAAAAAAAGAACAATTATAGAATAGAAATAATATAGAATGAAGTAAGTTTTTCTTGCTTGTTTTATATTAATATGACATAAGCTAGTCATTTTAAGAGGAGGAAGCCTCACTTGAGAAAATGCCTTCGTAAGCGCTGCCTATAGGCAAGCCTGTAAGGCATTTTCTTAATTCGTGATTGCGGTGGGAGAGCCTATCCTATTATGGCTGGTGGTCCTGGATTCTATTGGAAAGCAGACTGAGCAAGTCGTGAGGAGGAAGCCAGTAAAAAGCACCATGGGCTCTTCATCCGTTTCTTTAGCAGCTCGGATGGGAAGGTATGCTGGCAGTCGGGAGCCAAGGAATACAACAAAGTCACACCGCACAGCAAACTTTACATGGGAGTTATTAAGAAGGGTGAACCCAAGACAGTAGCTGCCTCTGCTTGTCTGAGAAAAAGAAACCTGGGCAGAGCACAAGGTTTCTATAGGGTTTGGGGGGGGGGGGGGGAGAGAGAGAGAGAGAGAGAGAGAGAGAGAGAGAGAGAGAGAGAGAGAGAGAGAGAGAGAGAGAGTGGGGGGAGCGCTTTCCAGGATGGCCTGGGATTGGAGGAATTATGTGGCCTGATCTTGAGGCGAGTTCGAGGGTTGGAGGAATTTTTCTTGTAGGGCAGGCCCTGAGCACTCGGCCAGGTCTGAGAAAGGGCGTTATAGCTCTTAGAAAATGGCTGTCAGTGCCGTTAGGGAAGCCTAGGGTCCAGGGCTTTACAAAGCTAAGAAAGCATAACAAAGTTCATCAAGGAACCCAGGGACAGTCTTTCCTACCGTTTGAGTTGGAGTGAATTGCCAACACTCTTAACTCCAGGTTTATTTCCTGTCTGAGTTCCAGTCCTCATCCTTCAATGATGAACAGCGATGTGGAAGTGTAAACCAAATAAACCCTTTCCCTTCATTAGTTGCTTTGGTCATGGTGTTTCATTACGGTAATAGTAACCCTAACTAAGACAGATTTTCTTTAAAACCTACTCATTCCTTCTTTATAGTTAAATCATATCTAGGTTATAATACCTAAGGCTACCTAATGAGCTTTAAAATGCATTGCTAAAGAAATAACAAGAAGAAAAAGGTGTGTATACGTTTGGTATAGACCCTTCTTAACTTCTCCCCTGGAAGCTTTAGACCTGCTCTGGGGGGCTCTGGATACAAAGTTGAAGATATGGGACCCACTGTTCTTGCCTGACATTCTTGACCTCAATCTTTCATTTAATAGAGTAACATTTGTGTGTGTGTGTCCCAATGAGTTTACTTAAGGTTGCTTGGAGAAACATGTGCAGTTTACCAGTGACTAAATACCATTGAAGAAAATGTCTTTCTCTCCCTCTTACAATCTATGGGGTCATGAGCCTTTCCCCCTACCAACCGTTAACTGCCTACAGAACTCAGGGATGGGCGGGGCCTCACAAGCCCATTCAAACGACTCCTAAAGTCACTTTCAAAATGGACAGTTTTGTATGTCTTAGATTTACTTATTCGGGTGTGTGTGAAAAGTGTAGACTGGGATTCCTGACTATATCCTAAAGTCATTGGTATTACACGGGTTAATCGAAACGAAAAACTACAGCTCCCGGCACGTCTCGGGACAGTGTTCCCACCCTTTCTTTTGCTACGCACCACCAATGACAGTTAGATATTTAAATAGACCAATAATAGAATGAAACTGCTCATTTGTAGGCGGGGCCATAGGTTCATCCAATCGTAGGGGGCTCACAGAAACATTTTAGCCAATCTAAGGTTTCGGGGGCGGAGCCTGAGGCGGGGCCGCGGACCGAAGTGCCGCGGAAGATGGCGGCTGAGGCGCTGAGTGGAGGGGAGGCACCGGCCTGCAGCTCCGGCCGGAGGTGAGCCAAGTTCTCAGTCCCGCTGCCTAGGAGACGGGGCTGTGGGCTGGCGATGTCGCCGCCCTGCCCTTGAGTCACCGTGGCCCACAGGGCCGGGCTTTGTTCCTCTCTCCCGTGGTGTCAGCCGTCGCGCCTGCGGGGGCTGAGGCGCGTCGCTGCGGTCTGTGCTCCCGGCCGCGCGTGGAGCCCGCCCGCCGCTCTGGCTGCAGACGCCCGGTCAGGACCGGTACCTGCCCTGGCGCCGAGCGCTTAAGTGGAAGCTGAAGCCCAGAGTGGGTCAGCGGACACCCCCGCCCCCCCCCCCCCCCAACGTCACTGGAGCTTTAAACGCCCTCCGGGGACATTTAAAGTCCCAGCGGGGACTTGAGTGACCGTGTCCCCAGGCTGGCTGACCTCTCTGGGCTTCAGTCTTCGTCTGTAAATGGACATAGCAGTGCCTATTTCAGAACCTGGACGGAACGAAACAGTTCCCAGCCTGGCAAATACTATTTGAAATGTGACAGATCTTGCGTTTCCTTGGAGAACAGCTAAGAACAACACATCGTGGGTTCTGCTGTCCATGAAATTGTGACTTCATTTCTTCTTTCAGGAAAGCCGAGTCTGTCCTCATTGATTACAGATATCGGGGACCGATTCGCTCCAACAGAATGAGGTTATTTATATTGTGTCAGCAATGATCAGTGCCATGCTTTGGTACCGATGGTAAGGAACGTAAGAGTCCAGGAATTTTGAGAATCTGGGTTTGTGAGCCTGGTTCTTCCTGAGCCCGCATGGGGCTTGGTTGGGTATCTGGAGGAGTTTCCTACTCTTTGACCTACCCATAAATGGTGGACACCCTCACCCTACCCCAAACTGTGCTGTGGGTTGATAAATGTCATTAGATCACTGTCACCCAACTCTGAAAGTCCTGAATTGTAATGGAAACGAGGACAAATGAAATACTGTTCTCCAGCCACAGGACTCTGAATTCCTCCGCAAGGCTACTGCCAACTGAATCAAAAATTTTAAACTGTTTACTACATGGTCAACGCAACACAGTTTTATCTGACTCTGAAACCTTCTATTGCTGTTGTTGAGACAGGTTCTTGCTAAGTAGCTAGGCTGGATTGGAACTCCTAATCCTGCTTCAGCTTCCCCTGTACCAGTTATTGCACATTGCATATTTGGGGTTCTTGTGAACTTATTTATTACTTTGTTTTGTGTGTGTGTGTGTGTGTGTGTGTGTGTGTGTTTGGTTGGTTTGTTTTTTGTTTTCCAAGACAGGGTTTCTCTGTGTAGCCCTGGCTGTTCGGGAACTTGCTTTGTAGACCAGTCTGGCCTTGAACTGAGAGATCCGCCTGCCTCTGCCTCTCTGCCTCTTGAGTGCTGGGATTAAAGGAATGTGCCACCACTGTCCTGCTTATTTATTTCTTTGAGAGAGAGTCTCATGTAACCCAGCTTGACCCCAATCTTAAACTAATGACTCTCTACCTCCCAAGTGCTGGGATTACAGGCATATGCCACCAAGCCCAGTTATATGTGGTGCTAGGAGTCAAACCCAGGACTTCATTCTGACTGAGCTATATTTCCAGCCCCATTTAATTAAGGGGGGCTTAATATTTTTTTAATCTATTATCTATCACGTGTGTGTTTGCGTGCGCGCACAGGTGCCACATTGCATGCCGAGGAAGTCAGAAGACAGCTCGCAGGAATTCTCTTCTTCCAGCAGGTGGACCTGAGGAGCAAACTTGGATTGTCAGACTTGGCAATGAGTGCCTTCTTGAGCCACCTCAATGGCTGACCGCCTGGGTTAGCACTCACAGCTATGGTGCATACCTCTTTCTTTCTGGTGTCTTAGCTAGATCCTGAGGAGGCATTTGCTGTATGAGAACAGCTCCGTGAGATCAACGTGTTGTAGCAGTGGGTACAGGAGCAGCTGTAGATTCAGTACTGGACAGTAATGTGTATAGTTAATGTCTGTGGGAACTAAAGGTGCTTGTTCTAGGAAGGAAAGCCTAGGAAAAGGAGAGAAAAGGGAGGGATGACAGCTGTTTGTTAGACACGGACATGTTCAGGATCGGTTAGCAGGATTTTCTCACATTGAGCCTCAGTAGTACTGGCTTGAGTTGGGCGTCCCCTGCATTTGGGTTGTCGTCACTGCTATAATCTGGAGAAGTTGAGCTTCGTGACATTTTACTGAGCAAACTCATTAAGAACATATGTCATGAATCTAAATTCTCCTTCAATCTGCATTTCTCTGTTTCAAATATCAATGACTTAACAGTCTGCTTAGTAAATACTAGCATAAAATTTTGAATTTGTAAAGTGCTCTTATTTAAAAACCTTTAAAATAGCTAGGTGTAAAATTATAGCTGTATTCTGGGATTAGGAGATTTAGAAAAGAGACAAGTTGATCTGGTGGGGGGGAGGTTGAATGTTCCTTTATTAACTGAAGTCCCCAAATGGGGTTTTGATGATTCCATTCAATTTAGAAGAGACTAGAGTTAAAAATCTCATCTTTGGAGTTTAGTTTGTTATTTGGTAGGGGCCATTTAAAGAAAATTGTTATTACATATTGTTTTTCTTTTTATAGAACCTAATACTGTATTTACATTTGTGACGTAGTCGATACTGTATATTACAGGTTCAGGTACTATGTGAGCTTGTTTCTGGGCTCTCTATTTTCCTTGTCCATTTTATTTTCTGTTTTTAGTCTATTTGGTAGATAAAAACATGCACAAAAACTCCTAGATATGAGCCCAGAAGTGTAAAGAGCACTGTGAGCCTTCCTCCCTCTGAAGGTCTGTGTCACCAGTAACTTGAGCCCCATTGTGTGCTTCTATCCTGTGCTCCTCCCATGCTTATTACCCCTACTTCTCCCTTTTGTGGTGCTGGGGAGGTATCTATTGCTGAACTATGTCCCTATCCCTCTCATTTTTTTTCTTTTTTTTATTTTCTTTTATATATATATATATATATATTTTTTTTTTTTTTTTTTTGGTTTTTCGAGACAGGGTTTCTCTGTGGTTTTGGAGCCTATCCTGGAACTAGCTCTGTAGACCAGGCTGGTCTCGAACTCACAGAGATCCGCCTGCCTCTGCCTCCCGAGTGCTGGGATTAAAGGCGTGCGCCACCATCGCCTGGCCTCATTTTTTGCTTTAAAATCAAAATAGTTTAGGTAGGAGTGGTGGTGAACACTTGTAACCCTAGCACTAGTGAGGTAGAGGTAGGAGAAGCAGGAGTTCAAGGTCAGCCTCAACTTAGGTAGAGAGTTTGAAGCCAGCCTGGGCTACATAAGACCCTGCCTCAAAAACAAAACAAAGAAACCAAAACCAAAGTCCATCATCTTGGACAATGAATATATGCTATATAATAATTTCTGTGTAATGACTATCTAACAATAATAAAATTAAAATTTTAAAGAATTGAAGACCAGGTATACACATACCTGTAAATCTCAGCACTAGGGCAGCTGAGGCAGGAGGATGGTGAGTTCAGGATCAACTTGGGCTAAAGTTAGTGAGACCTGTCTCAAAAAACAAGACAAAACATCAAAAAAAACCAACCAACCAAACAAACAAAAACCCAGAATAAAGCAAATAAAAAAATCTCTCCAAACTATAAATTTTCATTGAAATCCTCCAGAGCAAAAGCACTGACTGATCCTTGGACAATATTCATCACTCTGGGTTTTGGAACACACAGATGTAGCCATAGAATTGTTTCTAGCATTAATTGCCTGGAGCTCTTGCCATTTAAAGTCTATAGAAAATAAACTTGCACTGGGTAGTAGTCCCAGCTCTCAGGAGGCAGAGACAGGAGGGTCTCTGTGAGTTCAAGGCCAGTCTGGTCAACAGTATGAGTTCAAGGATAATCAGGGCTACACAGGAAGACCCTGTCTTGAAGAAACCACTCCCCCCCCCCCCCAAAAAAAAAGAAAACAATCTTGCAAAGCTTTGACTCTCCTTGTTTGAGGAGTGAGAGATTTAGATAGAATTGGATAGTGAGGGGAGCCTGTTAAAGAACTGTCCCATAGAACATTCCTCAAATAGAGAATTTTGATGTTACTTTAAAAAGATGAGTTTTATTTATGTGTACATGTGTATGCCTGTGTGAGTATATGCCACATGTATGCAGGTGCCCATAACAGGACAGAAGAGGGTATTGGGTCTTCAAGCTGTAGTTATAGGTAGTTTTAAGCTGTTTGATGTATGTGCTAAGAATTGCATTCCTGGTCCTCTGGAAGATCAGCAAGCACACTTAATCACTGAGCTGTCTTGCCAGTCCCTGATGTTACTTTAAAAGAACAACAACATCCACACCTCGTTATTATGTGTCTGTGCTGTGGCACACCGGTGGAGGCTGGAAGACAGCTTTCAGGAGTTGGTTCATTCTTGTCATCAGATGTGTCCAGAGGATCACAGGTTGTCGTGCTTGACAGCAAGCACCTTTACCCACTGGGCCATTCCACTGGCGTGTCAGTGTTATTTTTGTGATGCAATTAGCTTCCTTCTCATTTTACATTGTTTTGGGGAAGGAAATTATGAGAGATGTCAACCACAAGAGTAATGCCAATTCTTCTGACACTCAAAAATAATTACCGACAAGCCAATAAAGTGGTGGGATGCTCTGAGAAGTATAACTCAGTGTCTGAATTGAAAACATTACATTGTATTTGAAGAGAACACACTCTTCCATTAGATTCCAGTGGAGGGGTAAGAAGGTAAGCTTAGCCCTGAATTCTTTCACCTCTGGTTTGTCAATTTTTGTTAAGTTGTTCTTGTAGCTTCAAATTAGTTTATGCTGGGATCAAATATAGGGGCTAAATACATTTTGCAAATGATTGTAGCCTAGGAGATAGGTGTGAGTGTTGTGAATCAGATGGAAAGGTATCCTGGCAGTTGAGAGCCAAGGAACACCACAAAGTCACCACAAGCCTAACAGCTTACAGCACTGCTCTAGGGAAAGGTTTCCGCAATGTAACAACTCTGCTCTGACAGGAGAGGGTTTCCCCAGCGATGCAGAGAAGTGTGACAACTCTGCTCCACCAGGGCTAAGTTTCCCCAGAGAAAGTGTTACAGTTCTGCTCTGTCAAAGATGTCACACCTCACGACAGACTTCACTCCAGATTTATTGGGAAGAAAGAATCCAGGAGGTGGCTGCCTCTAGGATGAGGGAGTAGCAAGCAGAACAGTGTACAGAGTTTATAATATACAGGATTTCTTGAGGGGGAATCTTCCAGGGTGGTTTGGGATTAATGAATTTTTGTGGCCTGATTCTGGAGCAAAATCAGGGATTGTTGGGATTCTGCAGCCTGACTCTGGCAAGCTCAGGTGCGATTTCAAGCTCGGTCCTGGGGTCGTCAGGATCAGGGTGTTTTTCCTTGGCCTTTTCTTTCACCATACAATAAGAAGTTCACCTTGACAGGGCAGTGTCTCTTAAGGGCAGACTTTAGGGTTTACATGTTCTAATAGATTACTACTGTGCTGTGAAGCTGTGTGGTGCTGCTTATTGCTCTGGACTATTTCTTGTAGCTATAGTGTTATGATATGACAAGAAATTGGATCTTGGCAGGTGGGTCCAAACCATGGCGGGTAGAGACAGATGGTGCTTGAGGGACAAACACGCCATGCAGGCAGAGCTTAGTGGGGAATTTTATTGGGGGAAGTGAATGGAGAGGGGAGAGAGAGAAAGGGAGTACAGAGAGGCCTCGTGGGAAGAGAGAGAGGGAGGGGGGGAGGGAAGGAGAGACATGCAGAGAGAGGAAGAGGTAGGCAAAGTTTTGCCTATTAAAGGGACAGGGTGCTACCTGCCATGCATGCAGGGGTGTTGTGTGATATTTTACTCTTTTGACTGTTTGGAGGGTCCACCACCCAGCTCTCAAATAAATCATACATGGAGGCTTATTCTTAGTTAGAAATGCCCAGCCTTAGCTTAGCTTCTTTCTTGCCAGCTTTTCTTAAATTATCTTGACTACCACTTGCCTCTGGGCTTTTATCTTTCTCTATATATATCTTACTATCTATATATCTTACTTTACTTCTTTCTCTGTGGCTTGCTGGGTGGCTGACCCCTGATGTCTTTCTCCCCTTGTTCTCTCTTCCTTGGCTCTCCGTTTATTTATACTCTCTGCCTGCCAGCCCCACCTGTTCTTGCTCCTGCCTCATTATTGGCTGTTTAGCTCTTTCAACCATCAGGGGTTTTAGACAGGCACGGTAACACAGCTTCATAGAGTTAAACAAATGCAGCATAAACAAAAGCAACATATCTTTACATTATTAAACAAATGTTCCACAGCATAAACAAAAGTAGTACACCTTAAAATAATATTTCCTAACACAGGGGTAACACAGGGATGATGCACTCTGCCAGGCCCCCAAGGGCGGGGCCAGTGGGCCTGGATGCAAACATTCCCTTTTTACTTTATTAGAAAAGAATAAGAACTGGGTGGTGGTGGCGCTCGCCTTTAATCCCAGGACTCAGAAGGCAGAGGCAGGCAGATCTCTGTGAGTTCGAGGTCAGCCTGGTCTACAAGAGCTAGTTCCAGGACAGACACCAAAGCTACACAGAGAAACCCTATCTCAAAGAAAGAAAGAAAAAATAAAAAAGAGAGGACTTTGGTACTTTATTTCTTTTCTGATAGGTCCCAAATAAAGTGATATACTTAACACTACATTTCAGAGCCTCTTAAGGTTGAAAATGCATCAAGAGAGTATATACTTCTCACAGGTGGTAAGTTAGGCTTGGACAACTTTAAATACAGCTTGTATTTTGAGAAATGCTGCCAAGGTTGAACAAATCAAGTTAAGCAATTCGCCAGGGAGGAAACATTTAGTTTTGTGGGTTTACAGTTTCGACAGGAGTCAGCCAGAAGATCCAGCTACAGGATGCTGCAGTTTGTTCCCTGGAGCTGTGTGGGTTCATGGCTTCAGTGCCCTCACAAGTACTTGCATTTCATTTTTCTTTAATTGATTTTTCAAAGGTGGATCCTCTTTCCAGCCCATTCCAAGCGTATCGTTTTGCAGGCAGAGTACCATCTAGTGGTAAAAGAAATCACTATAGACTGCAACCAGGATGTAAAATGACTTTGGGCATTGCCATTCTTGGAGATAGCTGCTTATCTGTTTGTGTACACACCCAATTATTAATTTTCCTGCTTCTAACCATATTTGTGCTTTTTAATTCAGGTCCTCATGCTTGTGAGGCAAGCCACTGAGTTATCTTCTCGCCCTCTCCTTGCACAACTTGTTATAATGTTTTTATTTTTTGTTCTTTGTTTAGGCAAGACAAGGTTTCTCTGTGTAGCCTTGCCTGTCCTGGAACTCACAGAGATCCGCCTGCCTCTGCCTCTGCCTCCTGAGTGCTGGGATTAAAGGTGTGCACGCCACTGCCTGGATAATTTCCTTATTTTTACATTTTGTGGGGTGTTGGTGGTACACACTTCAGGCTTGGAGTTTATTCTAGCACTGAAGAAGGGATTTTTGAATTCTGATGTTCTACAGAGCCTGAAAACTAAGGCATGTTTTCAGAATACCAGAAAAGATTTGCAAGAGTGGTGGAAGGTCCGCCGTTTTTTTTTTTTTTTTTAAATATTTATTTATTATTTATTATGTATACAATAGTCTATCTGTGTGTATGCTGAAGGCCAGAAGAGGGCACCAGACTTTATTACAGATGGTTGTGAGCCACCATGTGGTTGCTGGGAATTGAACTCAGGACCTTTGGAAGAGCAGCCAGTGCTCTTAACCTCTGAGCCATCTCTCCAGCCCCAGGTCCGCCGTTTTTGTCATCTAAATCATTCAGGTTTAGGAAAACAATGGAGCCAGGCATAGTGGTGAATGCCTTTAATCCCAGCACTTGGGAAGCAGAGATAGACGGATCTCTGTGAGTTTGAAGCCAGCCTGGTCTACAGAGTAAGTTCTGGGACAGTCAGGGCTACACAGAGAAACCCTGTCTCCAAAACAAACAAAAACAAATAAAACAAAAACTTAACCTTGTGTCATGACCTGTAAACAAAGACTGTACCTTCGTTTCCTGGCCACCCAGACATGAATAATCACACAAAAACTATATTAATAATATATAAAACATAATTATATATTATTATATGATTTATAGTATATAATGATATACTACACTGTTTGGTCTATTAGCTCAGGCTTCTTATTGACTAACTCTTACATCTTAAATTAACCCATTTCTTTTTTTGTTTTCTCTTAATGTATTTTTTAAAATATTTATTGAGCTCTATATTTTTCTCTGCTTCCCTCCCTGCCTCTCCCCTCCCCCATTCAGCCCTCTCCCAAGGTCCCCATGCTCCCAATTTACTCAGGAGATCTTGTCTTTTTCTACTTTCTACTTCCCATATAGATTAGATCTATCTAAGTCTCTCTTAGTGTCCTCTTTGTTGTCTAAGTTCTCTGGGATTGTGGTCTGTTGGCTGGCTTTCTTTGCTTTATGTTTAAAAACCACCTATGAGTGAGTACATGCGATAATTGTCTGTGTCTGGGTTACCTCACTCAAAATAATGTTTTCTAGCTCCATCCATTTTCCTGCAAAATTCAAGCTGTCATTATTTTTTTCTGCTGTGTAGTACTCCATTGTATAAATGTACCACATTTTTCTTATCCATTATTCGGTTGAGGGGCATTTAGGTTGTTTCCAGGTTCTGGCTATGACAAGCAAAGCTGCTATGAACATTGTTGAGCACATGTCCTTGTGGCATGGTTGAGCATCCTTTGGATATATACCCAAAAGTGGTATTACTGGGTCTTGAGGAAGGTTGTTTCCCAATTTTCTGAGAAATCGCCATACTGATGTCCAAAGGGGTTGTACCAGCTTGCATTCCCACCAGCAATGCAGAAGTGTTCCCTTTTCCCCACAACCTCTTTAGCATAAGTTGTCATCAGTGTTTTTGATCTTGGCCATTCTTATTTATTTATTTATTTATTTATTTATTTATTTATTTATTTATTTATTATGCATACAATATTTTGTCTGTGTGTATGCCTGCAGGCCAGAAGAGGGCACCAGACCCCATTACAGATGGTTGTAAGCCACCACGTGGTTGCTGGGAATTGAATTCAGGACCTTTGGAAGAGCAGGCAATGCTCTTAACCTCTGAGCCATCTCTCCAGCCGTCAAGCTGGCCATTCTTACAGGTGTAAGATGGAATCTCAGAGTTGTTTTGATTTGCATTTCTCTGATGACTAAGGATGTTGAACATTTCCTTAAGTGTCTTTCAGCCATTTTAGATTCCTCTGTTGAGAGTTCTCTATTTAGGTCTGTACTCCATTTTTTTTAAAAATTGGATTATGTGTTCTTTTGGTGTCCAATTTCTTGAGTTCTTGTATATTTTGGAGGTCAGACCTCTGTCTGACATGGGGTTTTTCCCATTCTGTAGGCTGTCGTTTTGTCTTGTTGACCATGTCCTTTGCTTTAAAGAAGCTTTTCATTTTCAGGAGTTCCAAAATTAATCCGTTTCTATTAATCTATGTATCACCATGAAGCTGTAGCCTACTGGTAAGGTTCTGGCAGTATCTTTCTCCTTTGGCAGCTACATGGCATCTCCTTGACCTCGCCTTCTATTTCTCTACATCTTTTCCAGCCTGGCTATATTTCTGCTCTGCTATAGGCTAAAGCATCTTTATTTATTTACCAATAAGAGCAACACATATACAGAAGGACCTCTCACATCAATGACCCCTGAAGATGAACCGGGAAGGGGTATGTCACAGTACAGTACCCGTTTTTCTCTTTATTTTGGCCACATTCAATCAGTCTCTGTTCTTCACTATTTGTGTGTTTAGTTAGCCTGTTTGAAGACAGGGCTGCCAGGGCCCAGACTATGACCCTAACAACTAAGGTAACACCAACACTTCAATACAACAAGCAAATATATCACAGAACCTCACAAGTGGAAAGTGTTCCCATTCCTTCAGAGGCTTTGTGATTTTATTATGGAGAATACATATAATGTGTGTGTATATACGGCCACATGTGCCGTAGAGCCTATGAAGAGATCAAGAGGAGAACTTTTTGGAGTCAGTTCTCTCTTTCCACTCTTACATGGTTTCTAGGGATTACAACTTGAGTTGCCAGGCTTGCATAGCAATTTCCATTATCTGCTGAGCCATATCACTGACTGAAAATTTTTAATGTAGGTAAATATGCAACATTTTCTTTGTGGATTATCTTTTATATCTTACCACTTAGGCTAGATTGGCTAGTGAACCCCCAGGGACTCTCCTTTCTTCTTTACTTCTTCAGTACTGGGATTACAAGTGTGTGCAACCACACTGGTCACTTTTATAGTTTCCAAGGATCAAATTTATGTTATCTGGCTTGACAGCAGGTGCCTTTACCCAATGAGCTCTCATCTGCGTAAGAAATTAAACAACATCCACTTTTGATTTCTTCTTGTCCACCTCCATTAGTCACTGCTAGGCCTCATAGTAACTGGCTCTTAATGTGCTTGCAAGATTGAGTTTTCTTTACTTTGGTTAATTTCTTCTTAAATACTGTTTTCAGGGCTGGGGATATAGCTTGGTGGTAGAGTGCTCTCTTAGCATCCATGAAGCTCTGGATTCTATCTTCAGCACAGTGTAACACAAACCAAAAAAAACAATGAACACTTGCCCCACAGAAAATCCTATCCCCAAACAAAACACCTGGTTCCTAAAGTTTCTTTTTTTCTTTCTTTCTTTCTTTCTTTCTTTCTTTCTTTCTTTCTTTCTTTCTTTCTTTCTTTCTTTCTTTCTTTCTGCATTTTTTGCTTCATGTTTAGATCCATATTGTCTCGAATTAAAAATATTGTTTGTTAACTGCTTCATATATTTATATAATTTTGATCATATCTATCCTCATTACCCTCAATTTATCCCATTCCTCCTGAACCTCTTATTTCCCACCAAAATCCCCTCACTTTTCTACCCCTTTCTCTCTGTGACCTCCTGAGTTTAATTAGGGCTGTTAGTGTGAGCATGGGTGAGGATTTATTTACCAGAGCATGGGCCACTTGCATTGACTACAGCACTGAAGAACTGTCCACTGCAAAAAAGCTTCTCTGACCAAGGCTAGGAGCAGCACAATCTATGGGAATGGACATAAATAGTTAGAAGGCAACATGACAGCATGTTCATTTAGCAAAACAACAGCAGTAGGTTCTTCCTAGGGCCTGTGTCCTTCCTATGTGGAAAAGGGTTCAAATCAGAAGACAGTTGTCTACTTCCTTAAAGTCATGTTGCTGTGTTCCCAGGGTCATATCTTGCCTGGCATGTCAGCATTGGAGCATGCAGGGTCATAGGTTAAGATGCTGGTGATTTTTCTTCCCCATCAGCCTATATACACCTTCTGAGCAGTATGAAATCTAGCTGCAGGGAAGAAGCTTCCAGCCCAGTTCCAACCTAATGTCTCTTAAGTCTTACAACCAAAGTGTGTGGTGTTTAACAAAACAATCTATTAGCAATAGCTTTTATTGTTCTGTGGCCTCTGGTGTCTCTCTGACCAGTGGGAAGTATCCCACATTTGGCTCTGGGGTTTTCATTTAATAACCTGTGCTGAACTAGAGAGATAGTTAAGAAAGTTTGGTTCCCAGTACCCATGTCAGGTGACACACAACCACCTATAACTCCAGTTCCAGAGGATTCTATTGACTGTGGCCTCTGGGCAACTGCATGCATATAGAGTACAGACTCACACAAGCACACACACATACACACATGAAAAACAGTCTTTAAAAAATGTGGCTTCTGGAAGCTAGATTTTATTTTTTATGTATGTTGTAGAGATTACCCCTCCTCTGTATTATAAACACAGCATTCTATGCGCTTATATTATGTGCTATTTCATTCGCTGTGACCTGCAGTGTAGAAGGGAAGGGAAAGTGCTGTTGACTTCACCCATAGACTGGCAAGTACAATTAGCTAGTCTAGTTTTCAATTCTGGTTTGTTCCTCCTTACAGAACAGTGCTCAGAGTCTCAGTAAGTACTGCCTTTCAGGCCCCATAATATGTCCTTGTACCTCCTACATGCCTGGAATTTGTGTAGGCTGCACAGGGGTCAGAAAGGAGAGTTCTTTGTCACAGCAGGAGAAAGCTTTGTCCTCTCTCCTGCACTTAGCAATGCCTCATCAGAAGCTTTCGGCGTTTATGTAAGAAGTTTAATTTTTCTTGAACTTGGGTTTACTTAGTTTTACACTTTTGTCGACTAGGATGTTGTCTTTCTTAGTACTAGAAATATCTTATGATAAACACATTCTTTGATACTGTCAGCTTTGTGTTGTGGAAGAAGTGATTAGTGGGCTTTGTAATGTGGGGAACCTCTTACAACTATCTTCCATGTCTTCAACTTTCTTCCTTCTTAAATTATTTTTGTTTCCAAAGACCTTGTACCAGGTGCTCCATTCGGAAAAGGTGAGGAAGAAACTAAAAAATAA